>NC_134356.1:240240333-240566808 GCF_048569485.1 Anomaloglossus baeobatrachus
GAAAGGCCCTTTGAAGCCCTGGGCCCGCTTGCAGTGGCGACCCCTGCAACAGCGATCATTACACCCCTGAAGTAATGCTTTCTTTAAATATACTTTACCACCTCTGAAAATACTGAGGACTCGTAAAAAATTGTGTCAGGCTTCCACAGGCCACTAAGTATGCCACTATTGTGGTTCGCGGTCCCATGATAGGTTAGGCCTGATGATACTGTGCCGCCCCCGTGCCAGCAGCCGGGCTGCTCGTATCCGGATCCGCAGTGTGGCTCGAGGGATTCTACCGAACCCGGGGGTTGCGCGGACACTTCAAATAAAAGGGGACGCATTTGTACGGGATTTGCCGTAAACAGTCTGTGACACTACCCACAGTGTGTGGTGAAGTGTGGCACCACCGCTGCTGTTGTGGGGCACCCGGGGGCGATGGGATGGCAGCTGGATGTTAACCCCTCCGTGGGTAGGGATGGATGCCCCGGGGTCCAGTGTCTCTGTGCTGAGGGTGGTGATTGCAGGGTCCGGCGCACCCAGTCAGACCGGGGGATGTTAGTTTACTCACGATTGAATGAATCACACAAGTCCAATGGTAAACCAAGGTGCTGGTGGCCGGACACCGTGGCCGGGTGTATTCTGGTCCCACACCCGGGCTGATGGTCCGTGTCACTTTCCTCTGCACTGTGTTTTTGGTGTGATGGACTTCCTGGTGGGAAACATGGGAGTCCGCTCCCGGTACTTTGGTTGGGAGCCATGCCCGCTGACGCTGACCCTTGGGATCTACCGTACCCTGGCGAATGCCCTATCCCCCGCGGTGGGTGGTTGTCTGCTTTTGGGACTTTGGTTGGGACAGGACCTATAATCCTGCCCTCAATTGGTTAATTAGTAGGCTGTTGGTTCCGGTCCTGGCTTCAAGGTCGAAGTACCCCCTCTGTGCACGGTTTCCGGGTCGGTTCTCCGGTGTCGGTACCGGCGGGCTCCAACCCTGCCCCGGTCCACCTCAGATCTCCGGCAGCCATCTTCCCGTCTCCTGACAGACACGGACCACCGTCTGCCACCTAGCCAGTACGCCGGGGCACCAACCCTGACGCCTTTCCTTTCTGACTCCGCACTTCACTTTACACGCTCCTTTCTCTTTGAACTCCAACTTTCAACTCTGCTCCTCAACTACTCCTTTCCCCGCCCCGGGTTCTCCATCCGCCTGGTCCTGCCCACTGGTGTGTCTTTCCTACCCTGGGGGGTGACTAGGGTTTTGTTGGCTGAGCGTAACCTTGTGTGGGAAGGTGGTATGCGGGGGCCTATTCTGTGTGACCACCTGGCGGCACCAGGGCATCACAATACAGCCAAAAATGGGGTGCTGTACGGGTCTCGATACAACAAGGAAAATGCCCTGTTCCACAAAGTATGACGCTACCGCTAGAACGGAATGGTCTTTTGCATCCCCAGCAATGCAGCAAGACACTGCTGTGGAGACAGTAGGAACTGCAGCGTGTGACGTCACATCTGAACACAGAGGCCTATAGAGGCCAAAATCCAACATGTTTCAAACAAAAGTTTTTTTTTCATCAGGGGTAAATTCCAGCGCTGTCATTCCTGCTTTATACAGATCCTGTGGCTCAGAATGGGCCTTGATCAATTAGCGCTAATTCTCAGACTGGGGCATATAATACTATTAAGATTAAGGATTAGAAATTGTAAGAGAGTGTCAAACATGAAATAGTCATTCAATTCTCTAAAAACCTAATTTATTATGAATTCTGTATTAAAACAAAAAGGGGCATTAACCTTTACACTGCTCTCCCACATACCATCTAAGATGAATTAAGGTAAAAAGTAGGATAAAATGGTCTGAATAGTGAACCCAATATAGTTTCTATTCTTTTATTTTTTTTATTATATTTATTAGTTTTATTATTTTTGTGAATTAATCCACTCCTCTTTAGTACTGGCATTTTTCTATTGTAGTTAGGTAATAGCATTAGTCTGATTTACTTTGAATGTTGGAACCCTGTGGCTTCAACCATTTTGGCAACAATTAAACTAAGTTTTGGATTCTCAGAAACCCTCATCTGAAAGTGTAGGCTTCAAATGGAAATTTGTCAGGTCCAACAGGTACAAATATAGGGTTGATTTGTAAGTTAATAGTGTTATGAAGGTGCCCAGCTGCCATACTGAAAATGTGGCACCAGGGAGGAAAGAAACTTTATTCTTCCCTGGACTTACTGGCATTAAGTCATACCGAATACAGACATAACTTTCAACATTGTCACCGGCGGCTGTAAGTATGCCCCAGCACTATGACGGACAGCCAGCTATGGACTGATATGGAGGACTTAAGCCTGGACACCTGTATGACTGAAAGTCAAAGGCTCCTATGAGGAGTAAAGTTAATTTTCTCTTGGGTGACACACTTTCAGCACAACAGCTAGGCACCTTAAAATGCTATTAACCTGCATATTAACTTGACATCTGCAGGTTAATAGTGTTATCTAACATGACAGGCTCCCTTTAAATGACAATTGGCATATACTGAAATGTGTTGTGGCTACTATGACTTCAGGTTAATTATTTAACTCCTTAATACACTGTGTGCATGATTATTAGGCAATTTGTATTTTTGATGATTAATTTTATTATTGAATAAATACAGTGCCGTCAGTTCATCCTAAAGGTTAATAAACCTAAAACCTGAATATTATAAAAAGGAAAAGTGAAGTTTTGTTTTCCTTAGGAAAGTATATATACGATATATATGCAGAATTTATTAGGGAACTATTAGTGTGCAGAATTATTAAGCAACCAAATGAAAAAAAATTAAAATGTTCCCATCTTAATTGTTTATTTTCAGCTGTTATTATGAGAATAATAACCTAAAACTGAAAATGTACAAAAATACATTTCTGACATTCAAAAAAAAAAAAAAATATCAGTGACCAATATAGCAGCCCTTATTTGCAATAACACTCAGGATCCTTAAATCCATCGAATCTTTCAGTTTCAAGTTTTTGATCAGCACCAACTAGAGCCTCCCTGACACTGGGTGTACTGTTTCCCTTCACCATATACAGTGCCGTAGAAAGTATTAGGCCCCTTGATTTTTTCAACCTTTACCCACATTTCAGGCTTCAAATATAAAGATAAAAAAAATATAAATTTTATGGTGAAGAATAAACAACAAGTGGGACACAATTGTGAAGTTGAACGAAATGTATTGCTTATTTTAAACTTTTGTAAAAAATAAAAAAAAGAAAATTGGGGCGTGCAATATTATTCAGCCACTTTACTTTCAGTGCAGCAAACTCACTCCAGAAGTTCATTGAGGATCTCTGAATGATCCAATGTTGTCTTAAATGACTGATGATGATAAATATAATCCACCTGTGTGTAATCATGTCTCTGTATAAATACACCTGCTCTGTGATAGTCTCAGTGTTCTGTTTAAAGCACAGATAGCATCATGAAGACCAAGGAACACAACAGGCAGGTCCGTGATACTGTTGTGGAGAAGTTTAAAGCTGGATTTGGTTACAAAAAGATTTCCAAAACATTAACATCACAAGAAGCACTGTGCAAGCGATCATATTGAAATGGAAGGAGTATCATACCACTGCAAATCTACCAAGACCCGGCCATCCCTCAAAACTTTCATCTCAGACAAGGAGAAGACTGATCAGAGATGCAGCCAAGAGGCCCATGATCACACTGAATGAACTGCAGAAATTTACATCTGAGGTGGGAGAGTCTGTCCATAGGACAGCAATCAGTTGCACAAATCTGGCCTTTATGGAAGAGTGGCAAGAATAAAGCCATTTCTCAAAGATATCCATAAAAAGTGTCATTTAAAGTTTGCCACAAGCCACCAGGGAGACACACCAAACATGTGGAAGATGGTGTTCTGGTCAGATGAAACCAAAATCAAACTTTTAGGCACAATGCCAAACGATATGTTTGGCGTAAAAGCAACACAGCTCATCACCCTGAACACACCATCCCCACTGTCAAACATGGTGGTGGCAGCATCATGGTTTGGGCCTGCTTTTCTTCAGCAGGGACAGGGAAGATGGTTAAAATTGATGGGAAGATGGATGGAGCCAAATATAGGACCATTCTTGAAGAAAACCTGTTGGAGTCTCCAAAAAACCTGAGACTGGGACGGAGATTTGTCTGAAGCCAATAAGACAATGATCCAAAACATAAAGCAAAACCTACAGTGGAATGGTTCACAAATAAACGTAGGTGTTAGAATGGCCAAGTCAAAGTCCAGACCTGAATCCAATCGAAAATCTGTGGAAAGAGCTGAAAACTCCTGTTCACAAACGCTCTCCATCCAACATCACTCAGCTCGAGCTGTTTGTAAAGGAAGAATGGGCAAGAATTTCAGTATCTCGATGTGCAAAACTGACAGAGACATACCCCAAGCGACTTGCAGCTGTAATCACAGCAAAAGGTGGCACTACAAAATATTAATTTAAAGGGGCCAAATAATATTGCACGCCCCAATTTTCAGTTTTTTATTTTTTTACAAAAGTTTAAAATAAGCAATAAATTTCATTCCACTTCACAATTGTGTTCCACTTGTTGATTCTTCACCATAACATTAATTTTTTTATCTTTATGCTTGAAGCCTGAAATGTGGGTAAAAGTTGAAAAACTCAAGGGGGCCGAATACTTTTGCAAGGCACTGTATCTGTGTTCATTACTGATCCAACCATGGGTCTATCCGTCTGGTCCGTCAAGGCTCACTCTAATCTCACTAGTCTGTAAAATGAACTTCTCTTCAGATATTTCTTGGTCCAGTCTTGTTGTTTCAACTTCTGTGACTTGTTTAGTGGTGGTTGGGTTTCAACCTCACGTTCCTTGATCCTGTCTCGGAGTACTGAACACATTGTACTTCTGGGCCCTCCAGGGAGGTTGCAGTTTGGGAATATGACAGCACTGGAGGATAATGGTTTCCTGGACGCTTCACTTTGATTCTACTCAAATCTTTTGCAGTTAATGTACCGGTATGTCTTTTTTTTCAACAGAGTTTGTTCAAACCTATTGACTATTTCCAGCAAAACTTTTGATGAGTCTGTGACCATGGCCCAATATCTTGAGTGTTGCATCCTTCAATAAGACTTGGAACAATTTTTGATTTTTCAGAGTATGTAAAATCTTTCTTTTAGGCTCATGTTTCCTGAAGAAAACAAGATGCCTAATAATTCTGTATACTTTAACAAAAGGGTGTTGATATCCTTAGACCACAAACCTCCCTCATTACACAAAAATCATCACCTGGAATGATTTATCCAATAAGCATTCAAGTTTATACAGCTTAGAGTTGAAAAATATGCAAAAAATTATGATATGGTCAAAATAGAACCGAGGGCCAGGAGGGTCTTTATCAGGATACAATGAACCGCAACAAGAATGACATAAGACATTTCGTGAGAACTTGTGGCCGGTGTAGGGGCAGCAAGAGGGTTAAGTGGACCCACTAGACCATAGGGGGACAAAGGCTTACCCTTTAGTGGGAAGGGCTTGACTAAGCATCTACCGCGAGGTGGACGCTAGGTACCTGTTACGAACCGGCGCCGCCATAGCCGCAAGCAGCCTGCTGCGGTTCCTGTTGCGCCCAGGCGCCGGCTGCCGTTCTTGGCCGTGCCTCGGGTCGTCCAGTTGGCTGTTCCTTCCACCACGGCTAAGTGTGGAGAGGCGGCTAGTGCGCATGCGTGCGCCGATTTACCCCAGCCAGAGTTTAAGCCCGGTGTTTTGCCTAGTGAGCATGCTCAGCCTGATTGTGTTATGTCTGAGACTAAGTCCTCAGTTCAGGCTACTGAGCATGCTCCCACAATTAACCCTAACAGCCTCTTTGCACAGGTACTTGGACTTCGTGCTGTGTCTAAGTTCTGGGATGTGCCTACTGAGCATGCTCAAACTGATAGTCTGCTTTCTGAGCCCGTTGCTCAGGCTACTGGGCATGCTCAGGCACTTAGTGCACCAGAGGCTAGGTCCGGTAAGGACCTCACTGAGCATGTCCGTGAGGGGGAAGGCGCTGATAGGGCAGAGGGTGTCAGATGTCCTGATGACGTGGCAACTCCGGACTGGCTTGCAGAGGCCCGCCCCTGTGATCTGGCACCTCAGTATTGGTCGTCAGACGATGACTGGTGAAGTGTTTGGGGCGTGGCTGCCACGAGGTCATCAATGACGTGGCGGTTCCGGATAGGTCGCATGTGACGTCACTGATGACATGGCACTCTGCTATTGGACCTTGGTGGTTCCACCCTGGGTTTGGGGCGGACCCAGGTTATAAAAGGGGCTAAAGACAACATGGAGGGGCGCAGTCTTCACATTTGCTCAGTCAGAGCACATCTCCATGTTAGAGCCTCATTGCGGCATAAGCCTATGTTGGGAAGCGGTAGGTAGGGTTAGGCGAACGGTGCCTGTCACGCCAAGATTCGTGGCTCGGCACATCAGGGTCAGGCGCCGTGCTTCCCTCCTGCCATTCCAGTCTTGCTATAGCAGCCCAGTGGCGTTAACTGGGCTGCGGCTGCTATGCTTCCTGTCCGATTGTGCCCCCTACGCACACGGACAACGCACCTGCTGTGTCACATGTCCGATTGTGCCTCCTACGCACACGGACAACGCACCTGCTGCGCCACCTGTCGATTGTGCCCCCTACGAACATGGACAACGCACCTGCTGCGCCACCTGTCCGGTTGTGCCCCCTACGCGCACGGACAGCGTACCCCAGGACCTCTGTGGAGTTAACAGGGTGTTCCTTATCCTCCTCGGCTTCCCGGTCAACGCTACTGGTGTACCCATCTGACCTGACGTGTTCTACACACGTGGCCAGTCGAGAGGTGGCCAGAAACACTAATCGGAGGACCGCTCGGCCTGACGTGTCCTACACACGTGGCCGACAGGGCGCTTTCGTGGCGGTCTTCCGGTCAACGCTACCTGGTTACCAACCGGCCTGACGTGTTTCCTGCACACGTGGTTGGTGTAGCGCTAGGTGCACCAAAACGCTAATCGGGTTGTCGTCCGGTCTGACGTGTCCCAACACACATGACCGGTTCCCAGAGTTCCTGGGTTATCTCAGAGCCATCCAGCTCTATAGTCTCCGCCTAACCCTCAGGTGCCAGCAGCTCCTTTGTCATCTGGAGCACGGTGGGCCCCGACTGGCGATTAGGATATATACCCCCTGGTCCTAATCTGCCAGCCCCCCCGTAACAGTACCACTCCTGGGGTTGTGCCCGGTACTGTGGCGGCTGACCCCCAGGATAGAAGACAGACTCAGGTAAAGGCACAGGTGCAGGCAGGTACAGGCGGGATAGCTGGTACAGACATCCAGGCAGGTATTGACAGATATGGTGAGCACGGCAGGGACAGATAGGTATGGGAAGGCAGGTACAGGTGATTGATACAGGGATAACGGGACAGGAGCTCAGGACCTGACAACTAACTAGCTAGCAGAATGGAGACTGACAAAGGATGTTGTGCAGGCACCTCCCCTAATGGGAGGGTGCCTTAAATACATTTCCTGGCCCTTTAAGAGGAGGACAGGTGTGTGCACGCGTGCCCTTAACATATTTCTTGGAGACCTGAGCTGTGTGAACAGGCCACGGGTGGAGGAGGAAGCAGGAGCACAGGTGGATGGCCACAAGGTTACGAGGAAGCAACTCAGGGTGGTGAATAAGTCAGCATCCCTACAGGGACGCCAGCGCTAAACTTGGATTTGTCACACCCCTGAAGCCATCAGGAGCTACAGGGAACTGCATCCTGTCAAGGATGCAGGGCCTACCCCCAGTGACCCAGAAGACCAGTGCCGGTAACACAAAAACATTCATTTGAATCCCTGTTTTCCCCCATTCCCAAGGACTAGTGACAGGCTAGTGTTGGACCCAATGAATGGCCACCTAGGGGTGGAACTGATCCAGTCCACTAGACGACAACCAGGGGGGAGGGGTCAGACAGTCAGTAAGTGGAAGTGAGAGGTGATTGACGTAACCGTACTGACAGGAGAGTGTAGCAGTGAACTGTGGGCCCAGGCATGTGGTTATCGGTGGAGTACAGCAGAGTACTCCTGGAACCATAGCACCGATGGGGTACAGAGCCCTAGGTCAGGAAAACGCTCCAGGCAGACCTGATAAAATCTCCATGGTGACGGGACCATCTAGGACCTCACCGACCGTAAAGTTCGAGACACAGTAGCAACGAGAGAACCGGGGAACAGGAACCAAGAGACCGACCCCACAGGGTTCAAGCTACCTGTCATACGGACTAATACTGAAAGACAACCAGGAGGGGACCCCCAGACGCTCCAAGACACGGGGACCCACCAATCAGAGTCACCACACCGGCACTGGAACTAAGGGGACCAGTGGGCGTGCTGGTATCCTGTGTCCGGGATTCTCCGTGACGGGTGTTATCATGGCATTGTGCCAGCCCATATGATTTTTGGACATCTGGGCCCGTAAACTATCTCTGTAGTGGTCCTGTCCAGCAGTTTTTTGTGCTCTATCTGGGGTGTATGGGATCCATATTGAATGTTGATATTAAACTCATGGATCAATAAAACCTCCTGATGAACCCTTTGGTTTTATCACACAAGGGGGGAAACGCGTCGAGGTGTAAGGTGTAAACGGTATATTAGGACTGTGAAGCTATCAATCAAGCACAGTGTGTCTAACCATTACCAAAAGGAACCTGGGATATATCACACTTCTGAAAGCAACTGCCTTTGTGAAGAAGGATATTTCTAACGTACTTCTCTTCAGAATAATCTCCAGTGGATATGTGATAACTAATTCATCTATCAAGTATTCTTATTAAGGAACAAGTTATAGTTATTGGACTCCTTACCTTATATCATCTATGACATATATGTGTTTGTTTGTTTTGCTATGGAAATTTTTCTAAAGTAACAGTTCAGATGATGGTTTTGTGCCAATATTAAGTCACTGTTCTGTAGGGAGTGACCCCTTTTTGCACTCCATGGTATTGGGGGTGATATCTGGATACTAGTGGTCATAATTATTGGTCAATACTTGGGTAGGGGTTTGGAACTGGACATAGAGACGAAATATCTTTTTGTCTCTATGGTCAGCTCTTCTATCATAAATTGGCAGTGAATGTAGTAGGGGTTTGGAGGGTCAATACTATGAGTATCAGTATGAATTATACACAAACCCTCTGATATATATAATATCTGTATTTTTCCTTCTTATCCTTCTGAGGTATTTGCTTCTTGACTTTTGGAGGAGGATACATTTTTGCTGTGTTTGTTGGAGTGACAAAAGGAAAAGCAAATACTGTGCACTGCTATATATTTACCCCCTAATTGATTGAACCCAGTTGAGACATTGAATGTATTTATGTCTGTGAGTCAAATTTAGCTTTGTTATAATAAAGGTCATTTTTATAAATTTGGGGTTAATATACTTTTTGAAAGGACCAGTAGTGAGGACCAGCCTTCATCGGGTTGCCAGCCATAACAACACTGTGAGTAAAGAAACCAGTTATACAGCAATCCCTTGTGTGGCCTACCCTCTTTCCGCACCTAACACCATCATCTATCCCCTGGGGCCTGGCCCTACTTGTGGAGGGCCCAACATCCAGGCTGCCATTAACATCAGCCCCAGTAGTCAGAAACTATGCAGTGGCGGCTCTATTTAAATAGCGGCAACTCGCAAGTGGAGTCAAGCGACCCCCAGGGTCACGGAACCGGGCAACGGCCACCCAGTGAACTGTCCCAGTGAATATACTGCACGGGACCGAGTACCCCATAGCCCTGGGGTGCGTCACCTTTTTGCGTCACGAACAGGATTGGACTAGACCCGTTAACACCGGGTGATGTGTGCCTTATGGACTGTTTTTGTGATTTGTGAAACTGTCGCTATTTTTGTGTGAAAAACTGACTGCGCCACAGTCGTGGTGAAAAAGGCGCGACAAGGAACCCCGCCTCCTAGCAGTGTCCAGCAATGTGAAAACAAAACAAGCAGCAGAGAGACCGGAACCCTGCCCTAAAATGCTTCCCGTAACGCTAGGTGAATGTCAGCTCTAAAAGACCAGGAGAGCAAACCAGGTCGCTCCGGAACCTGGCCAGCAGAGAGGCTAGAGGCAAAGGTCCACCGGTTGTGCCGGGCGATGCAGGCACAGCAGCTCCGGCAAATTGCAGAGTGGCGAGTAGAGATGATGGGAGAGGTAACGACCATGCGGGCCACGAGAACCGGGCGCCGCTGGTAGAGATGGCACCAAGACTCTCCCACACTTCTCCGATCCGAATGCTGGCACCCTTCTGCGACCAGGCTGCACCGCCTTCCGACCCGGCCAGACCAGACCAGCTGCCGGGTTGTGAGACCCTATCTCCCTAAGGGACACCCCGGCCGTGATCTACACTAGGGTGATGTGGTCACCTACACCCGCCACTATGGGGAATGGGGCTGATACAGTTAGGTCCAGAAATATTTGGACAGTGACACAATTTTCGCGAGTTGGGCTCTGCATGCCACCACATTGGATTTGAAATGAAACCTCTACAACAGAATTCAAGTGCAGATTGTAACATTTAATTTGAAGGTTTGAACAAAAATATCTGATAGAAATTGTAGGAATTATACACATTTCTTTACAAACACTCCACATTTTAGGAGGTCAAAAGTAATTGGACAAATAAACCAAACCCAAAAAAAAATTTTTATTTTCAATATTTTGTTGCGAATCCTTTGGAGGCAATCACTGCCTTAAGTCTGGAACCCATGGACATCACCAAACGCTGGGTTTCCTCCTTCTTAATGCTTTGCCAGGCCTTTACAGCCGCAGCCTTCAGGTCTTGCTTGTTTGTGGGTCTTTCCGTCTTAAGTCTGGATTTGAGCAAGTGAAATGCATGCTCAATTGGGTTAAGATCTGGTGATTGACTTGGCCATTGCAGAATGTTCCACTTTTTTGCACTCATGAACTCCTGGGTAGCTTTGGCTGTATGCTTGGGGTCATTGTCCATCTGTACTATGAAGCGCCGTCCGATCAACTTTGTGGCATTTGGCTGAATCTGGGCTGAAAATTTATCCCGGTACACTTCAGAATTCATCCGGCTACTCTTGTCTGCTGTTATTTCATCAATAAACACAAGTGACCCAGTGCCATTGAAAGCCATGCATGCCCATGCCATCACGTTGCCTCCACCATGTTTTACAGAGGATGTGGTGTGCCTTGGATCATGTGCCGTTCCCTTTCTTCTCCAAACTTTTTTCTTCCCATCATTCTGGTACAGGTTGATCTTGGTCTCATCTGTCCATAGAATACTTTTCCAGAACTGAGCTAGCTTCCTGAGGTGTTTTTCAGCAAATTTAACTCTGGCCTGTCTATTTTTGGAATTGATGAATGGTTTGCATCTAGATGTGAACCCTTTGTATTTACTTTCATGGAGTCTTCTCTTTACTGTTGACTTAGAGACAGATACACCTACTTCACTGAGAGTGTTCTGGACTTCAGTTCATGTTATGAACGGGTTCTTCTTCACCAAAGAAAGTATGCGGCGATCATACACCACTGTTGTCATCCGTGGACGCCCAGGCCTTTTTGAGTTCCCAAGCTCACCAGTCAATTCCTTTTTTCTCGGAATGTACCCGACTGTTGATTTTGCTACTCCAAGCATGTCTGCTATCTCTCTGATGGATTTTTTCTTTTTTTTCAGCCTCAGGATGTTCTGCTTCACCTCAATTGAGAGTTCCTTAGACCGCATGTCTGGTCACAGCAACAGCTTCCAAATGCAAAACCACACACCTGTAATCAACCCCAGACCTTTTAACTACTTCATTGATTACAGGTTAACGACGGAGACGCCTTCAGAGTTAATTGCAGCCCTTAGAGTCCCTTGTCCAATTACTTTTGGTCCCTTGAAAAAGAGGAGGCTATGCATTACAGAGCTATGATTCCTAAACCCTTTCTCCGATTTGGATGTGAAAACTCTCATATTGCAGCTGGGAGTGTGCACTTTCAGCCCATATTATATATATAATTGTATTTCTGAACATGTTTTTGTAAACAGCTAAAATAACAAAACTTGTGTCACTGTCCAAATATTTCTGGACCTAACTGTATGCCCTGGATGTGGAGATATGTCCAGCAAGGGCCGCTGCAGAAACACCGGCCCCCACTCCTGCCACAACACCAGTTCCCCAGCTGCCACCAGGCGGCAGTAGAGGTGCACGAGACCAGTGCACCCAAACCCAGAGTGCTGATCCCAAGAGGCCAGTTGAACTAGATGACCCCTTTCCAGTTACTTGGTAGCCGTAACAAGTGATGCTACCCAGTTTTTGTTAATGTGTGAAAAATGTTGATTTTGATTTGACCTGGTCTTGCATAATGTTGATAAAAATGGACCAAAACTGCTGGACTGGTAGCAGTAAAAACTTTCCGTTGTAAATAGTTGCACCAGTTGTGCACACTACCAGAGTACAAACTTGCAAAGAGAACTCTCATTGACACCACCAGCAAGGAGAGGAAAAGGTCGCAGGAAGGGTCTGCGGCACAGGCGGCAGAGGCGACCGAGGCCCAGTCGTCATGGAAACCGGCGACATGCTTCCTAGGAGTTTTGGGACCATGACCTTTGGGTGGTGGTTGACGGGAAGGGTACCTCCTGCGCCAGTATTCATGTCTTGAAACGTTTAAGAAAGTGCCTCCCCTGCGTGGGAAGGGAGTTTAATGTTTGAAAAATGTAAATTAAAAAGTTAACTTTGTTCACCTTTGCAGCCAGAGGACGTGCACGAATTCACCAAGGCTGAAAGTAGTGCCCCTGAAGCTATCAGGAGCTACAGGGAACTGCATCCTGTCAAGGATACAGGGCCTACCCCCAGGGACCCAGAAGACCAATGTCGTTAACACCAAAACATTCATTTTAATCCCTGTTTTTCCCGTTTCCAAGGGCTGAGGACACGGACAGTAACTGGTTGACACAGGCTGGTAGTTTCCTTTACTTTTAACTGGTCAGTTGTTATAGTCCCAGGTTACAGTGGTCCGGTCAGCCGGGGAGCAGTGAGAAGTCCCTGCTCTGCCAGGTATGTTGGAGGCCTTCCTTAGTGCGCTCTGACTGTGGGTCGCTGCAGCCTGTAACAGCACAGTGTCCTTCTTCTTAAGTGCAATTTGACTTCTCCCTTGTGGTGGGCAGCGTGAGCCAGTTGTAGGGTCCGCCGGTACTTCTGCGGCCCCGGGCTCTATTATGCTGCTGCGCCTTGGGAGTCTCTGTTGGGCCAGGCGGCATGGTACCTCCGGGTTTACTGCTGGGCTGTTAGTACCTGACAGTCGAGGACCCCGGTGTCCTGATTCAGCGCTCGGTCCTGGAAAGCTTGAGACAGCTCTCTAACAGTGACCGCTCTCTTTCTCTGCTACTAGAGTTCTGAGTTCTCCCTTCTTGTTTCACTTTCTTTAACCCCTCCCCAGCCCAGAATGCACAGGGAAGCTGGCCCCAAACAGGACTTGAGCTCCCCTTCTGGCCTGGATTAGCAAGTGTTGTGTGTGTTATTGATAGCGGTTTTCCCGCTGCCTCCAGGCATAACATTGCCCTCCGGTGAAAAGAACACCACCACTGTGGCTCCCATGACCACTGGGGTGCCACATTGTCACATACGGTGACTGTGGACTCTCATGCAAAACCTAGACAAACCTTTTTAAACCATGAGCAGAGATGGCGTATACTAGAAATGGAAGTTCAGATCTCTCAAGACACTAATTATCTATTTGTGCATGAGATAAATTGACTTGGTAATATTGTAAGACAGTACATACATATAGCTGATGGGACGAAAGGTCAGCAAGGAACACTAATTTGTCAAAATGTTACTGTTGGACATGACCATTACTGGTGTTGAAGGCAGCCTTTCACTCATTCCATCCTTTGTTAGGACTAGCTTATGGGCTCCACAAGGATTTAAATATATAAATACAGTATGGTAGCTTCCTATAAATAATTAAACAGCTCTGAGAAAAGGGATTTTGGTTCTTTGCTGTGATCTCTTTTATCCTTCTATAGACAATATATGACCTTCTTAGATCATAAAGAAAAACACTGCTTCAACCGGGACATACATTTACAAATGAAGTCCATGGATGATAATTCACCTAAATGTAGGTGGACACGGCATTTGAATTTCATAACTTGAGTGGATAATTTAAAGGGCTTCGCCACATTATCTTTACCTGAAGAAATGTGTTGGAAACATAAGAAATGAGTTTGTGCAACTTAATAACATATTAAAGTTCCCCTCCTGCACTTCTTAGTACAGGCTTCTTCTTTTTCACTGGTATCATTTGGGCAGATGAGTCTATCTGTCTATAGAAAAAAAAACTCTTTTCATATGCAATGTTTTTATACTTGCGGAGACTTATGGACAGGATTGATCACATGGCATTTTGACGTAAGGAGAATTGTGCAGTCTGTAACGCCATACAAACAATTGCAGGAGAAAAGCCTGTGATACGTAAATTATATATTAGCGAGTGTCACATTAATATGCCCCAACACATTTCTTACAGGAAAGACAAAGTGGATAAAGTTCACACCTTGCCATGAGATTGATCGTGTGGTCACAGGGGCAATACATTGGAAACATATCTGCTTTCTGTCTAGAGAGCATCACTGTAAAATCAGACCACCATAGAGGAATTCTAGACAAATTCTCTTTTAACAGTGCTCCTTCCAGCATTATAGGCTGGATGTGAATCTTTCTGTATCCAGAGTGCTGGGGTCTTCAGTTGCTAACATATTAGCTAACATTTACTGTGGATTCCCCACTATATTTAAATATGGTACATCATATAGGAGACAAACAAGCTGCCTCTTGTATACCACATTGCGACTGCTGTATATACATTACATAGGAGACAGACTGCTATATATACAGTATACAGGTGATACTACGACTGCTCTATGCACATTTTATGTGGGATATTGCCAGCAATCACAATATCACCTACATAATGTTTATACAGAAGTCACAGTATCACATATGTAATGTATATATAGAAGTCACAGTATCACCTACATAACGTATATACAGCAGCCACAGTATAACCATTATAATGTATATGGAATGCTGTATATATTATGTAGGTGATACTGCAACAGCTGTTTATATATTACATAGGTACTGTGCTGCCAGCAATCACAGTATAATTTAACATACATACAGCAGTCACAATATCATCTGTATAATGTATATAGACTGCTTTATATATACAGTATAGGTATGTTTGCGACCACTGGTTTAGTGCAACACTTCTCTCTGTAGAAAAGATGTCCTCAATAATGAAGGCCACATACACATTTTTGATATAGGTCATTTTAGAAAAGGTGATTTCTTAGCTTACTTACTTGGCATAGTGTAAAGCCTGCTTTACATATTATGATTCTGCATACGATATCATATGCAATCGTAACCGCCCCCATCGTATGTGCAGCACGTTCAATTTTGTTGAATGTGCCGCACATACGATTAACCCCCATCACACGTACTTACCCGTCCATACGACCTCGATGTGGGCGGCGAACGTCCACTTCCTGGAGTGGCAGGGATGTTCGGCGTCTCATCGACGTCACGCGGCAGCCGGCCAATAGAAGCGGAGGGGCGGAGATGAGCTTATCTTTACGTAAACATACATGTTTACGTAAACATCCCGCCCACCTCTTTCCTTCCGCATTGCTGGCCGGGAGTCGCAGGACGCAGGTAAGATCTGTTCATCGTTCCCGGGGTGTCACACACAGCTATGTGTGCTACCCCGGGTATGATGAACAACCTGACGTTCAATTCATGAGGAATGAACGACGTGCGTACGATGAACGTTTTACCGTTCAACCGCAATCGCACGTAGCTGTTACACACTACAATGTACCTTACGATGCCGGATGTGCGTCACTTACGACGTGACCCCGCCGACACATCGTAAGATATATTGCAGCGTGTAAAGCGGGCTTTAAATATAATAGCTTATTTTTTAACTATTTTGGTATTGTTTTAATAATCTGCGTGATTTTTTTTGATGATTTCCACATACTGCCTTAAAGATGTTGCTAATCTTTTGTTGTGAGAAACAATATGTCCTTTAAAGTGTGTTAGAGAAGACAAATCAAATATTGTGCTTCTAAGATAAAGGTGTAAAATAAGTCATGCGTTCAGCAAAGCTAGTGTTACAGAAATGGATCCATTTTTTGTTTTGCATGACAATACCTTGTTTTGAAAAAAAGAAAACTATTCTGCAATTTCTATGTCATCTTTAATTTATAAAAGAAAGCTCAAACAATTCCTTTGGGAGGCAACATGTAGTCATTCCTGATTCACTGTATGTACAAATAGGCCTGCCAAGGACTGTAGCTGGAGTGAGTGACAACCACTACAGCCTCTGCAAGCCAAATGTTCAAGGCTCCTTACCTGCCAAGGGTATTTTATTATCCCTTCTCATCATGGGTCCCACCTTTAACTAGAACTCACTCTATGGTTTTCCGACGATTTCTCCATATGGAAATATGGTCTAATCTTCCTTTTTCGTCTTCCAATTAATAAAACAATGATATACATAGCATTTGCTTATTTAATTTTTGGTGTCTAAAGTAAACATACAGTTAGGTCCAGAAATATTTGGACAGTGACACAATTTTCGCAAGTTGGGCTCTGCATGCCACCACATTGGATTTGAAATGAAAACTCTACAACAGAATTCAAGTGCAGATTGTAACGTTTAATTTAAAGGTTTGAACAAAAATATCTGATAGAAATTGTAGGAATTGTACACATTTCTTTACAAACACTCCACATTTTAGGAGGTCAAAAGTAATTGGACAAATAAACCAAACCCAAACAAAATATTTTTATTTTCAATATTTTGTTGCGAATCCTTTGGAGGCAATCACTGCCTTAAGTCTGGAACCCATGGACATCACCAAACGCTGGGTTTCCTCCTTCTTAATGCTTTGCCAGGCCTTTACAGCCGCAGCCTTCAGGTCTTGCTTGTTTGTGGGTCTTTTCGTCTTAAGTCTGGATTTGAGCAAGTGAAATGCATGCTCAATTGGGTTAAGATCTGGTGATTGACTTGGCCATTGCAGAATGTTCCACTTTTTTGCACTCATGAACTCCTTGGTAGCTTTTGCTGTATGCTTGGGGTCATTGTCCATCTGTACTATGAAGCGCCATCCGATCAACTTTGTGGCATTTGGCTGAATCTGGGATGAAAGTATATCCCGGTAGACTTCAGAATTCATCCGGCTACTCTTGTCTGCTGTTATATCATCAATAAACACAAGTGACCCAGTGCCATTGAAAGCCATGCATGCCCATGCCATCACGTTGCCTCCACCATGTTTTACAGAGGATGTGGTGTGCCTTGGATCATGTGCCATTCCCTTTCTTCTCCAAACTTTTTTCTTCCCATCATTCTGGTACAGGTTGATCTTGGTCTCATCTGTCCATAGAATACTTTTCCAGAACTGAGCTGGCTTCATGAGGTGTTTTTCAGCAAATTTAACTCTGGCCTGTCTATTTTTGGAATTGATGAATGGTTTGCATCTAGATGTGAACCCTTTGTATTTACTTTCATGGAGTCTTCTCTTTACTGTTGACTTAGAGACAGATACACCTACTTCACTGAGAGTGTTCTGGACTTCAGTTGATGTTGTGACCGGGTTCTTCTTCACCAAAGAAAGTATGCGGCGATCATCCACCACTGTTGTCATCCATGGACGCCCAGGCCTTTTTGAGTTCCCAAGCTCACCAGTCAATTCCTTTTTTCTCAGAATGTACCCGACTGTTGATTTTGCTACTCCAAGCATGTCTGCTATCTCTCTGATGGATTTTTTCTTTTTTTTCAGCCTCAGGATGTTCTGCTTCACCTCAATTGAGAGTTCCTTAGACCGCATGTTGTCTGGTCACAGCAACAGCTTCCAAATGCAAAACCACACACCTGTAATCAACCCCAGACCTTTTAACTACTTCATTGATTACAGGTTAACGAGGGAGACGCCTTCAGAGTTAATTGCAGCCCTTAGATTCCCTTGTCCAATTACTTTTGGTCCCTTTAAAAAGAGGAGGCTATGCATTACAGAGCTATGATTCCTAAACCCTTTCTCCGATTTGGATGTGAAAACTCTCATATTGCAGCTGGGAGTGTGCACTTTCAGCCCATATTATATATATAATTGTATTTCTGAACATGTTTTTGTAAACAGCTAAAATAACAAAACTTGTGTCACTGTCCAAATATTTCTGGACCTAACTGTATGTAGTTGCTGTCACCTTGGAATACTAGGGATGCCGGCGTCCCTCTGTACCTTGTGCAGTGTACCTGCTTGCCTCTTCAGCGTTCAGTGTTTGATAAGTATAGCGAGTCATCAGTGTCATCAGTGGTTCCGTGTTTGATGAATATAGCGAGGCAATTGGCCCTGAATGAATAGGCTGTACTGTATAAGCTGAGCCTATGTGCTCGCCGGCACTCCCGTGCCTTGCCTCCTTCCCACGGAGCAAAGGCACAGGAGTGCCGGCGAGCACACAGGCTCAGCTTATACAGCCTATCCATCCAGTTCTGATTGCCTAGCTATACCTATCAAACACTGAACCACTGATGACAGTTAAAGGGAACCTGTCACCGGATGTTTATAATACTCACCTAACGGTCGGTGGAGAGCAGACTGGTCGGATGGGCGTCTCCGATCTCCGGGTCCGCGCCTCCTCTTTCGGCGATCTTTGTCCTCCTTCTGAAGCTACTGTGGATGATGCGTTCTACGTCATCTATACTAGCCAACATTGAGGTCTCGCGCAGGCGCACTACAAAACTTTGATCTGCCCTACTCAGGGTAGATCAAAGTGTGCCTGCGCAAGACCTCAGTGTCGGCTTGTGTATATGACATAAAACATGTCATCCACACTCGCTTCAGAAGGAGGTCAAAGATGGCCGAAAGAGGAGGCACGGACACAGAGAAGGCCCATCTGAGCAGTCTGCTCTGCACCGACCATTAAGTGAGTATTATAAACATCCAGTGACAGGTTCTCTTTAACCGCTTCAGGGCTGCTTTGCTAGACATTACCTTAGGATACTGAACCACCAATGACAGCTACAACTCCTTTTGGGCATTTTTGCAATCATATATCCACAACAAACTGAACCACCAATGACAGTGAATTCTGTGAAAAAGGCTGCTCTGGCCGAGACATCAGTGAAAAAATCTGTCAAATACTGGTCACTTCCTTTGCTTGGCTTTTTTCCATGAATTATTTTTTTTTTTCAATCTTGTAAATTAAGAGTGTGCAGTGGTATTAAATATACCTCCATAATATTGCTCACCCCATCAAGCCCTTGTCCATAAGATCCCCTTACATTGCCCCTTCCCATACTGTACCCAAACACACTGTGCCACTCCATAATTTCACAACCCCATTCACACTTCCCCCTCTCAAAAATATCTCCTCAAACGGCCGTTTTCCATAATAACCCCCTGCGCCAATGCCCCTTGCTGTATTATGCCCTTTTTCATAATATTCCCTCATAGTGTGTATGCCTTGGCACACATTTATTCTTCAGTTCCTCCATGGAGTGTTTAATGGGACGGACGTGTCCGCTGCCTGTGCGGCGGCAGCAGCAGCGTGATCGTGTCAGATAAATACTGACCTCATCATGCTGCTGCACATTGGAGCAGGGGCTGACAAGCTCTCCTCTGCTTTGCCGAAATGCTGGTGTTCAGGTTTTCAAATGTAGTCATATTTAAGAGAAGCAAATGCATTTCAATATCTGAAGAAGAGAGTGGCATCTGGCCTTTAGCAGGCTACGGGCCGTATGTTGTGCAGGCCTGCCCTAATATCTGGGTTTGATTGTACCCCTTTTACCACTGATTTAAAAACAATTCTTCAATTATGTCAGCAAGTCTGTCATGGCTAGGTTTGGTGATTCGATCCGGTGACCTATGGTTTTGTAGTCAGTTTCTCTGTCTTCTGGGCTATTGCCTTTTCTTCCCTGTCCATATTCTGATGGTTCCTATGGTCTATGTTTTCCTTTTTTATTTTCTCCTCTCCAAGTGTTTCTCATGTTATTGTTTACTCTCACATTCTGGGTTGGTTACATATGTTCACCCCTCACTGCACTTCCTTGCTGGCTATATGTGGACTTATTTTTGGGATTTCCAGCCTTTCATCTTGGGGGTTTTACCAGTTGGGTTGTTCTCCTTCCCAGTCCCTAATCCTTTTGCCTTATTTGAACTTGTTTCAGTTTATCTCTCATTGGGTTTCCGTTTGTTGCTCCACATTTTAGATTAGTAGAGATTTTAGATATATCATAAAAATATATATTTTTCTAGAAAACAGTGATATTTACTTTCATTAATTGCAAAGCAAAGAACATAACTGAATTCATTTACAGTACCTAGCTAAAGACAAACAATACTATAATGCCTTTATATCGCTAGGGAAATAAAGCAGCACATTCACTATCTAGTCCCGGAGAAAAATAGCAATTCAGTATTCATTACAAGCCACCTATAGTAATTCCCAGTCTTAGCACAGCATACTGAACACTTTGTATGGCTGTCACATTTTAATGCTCCATTCTGAAATTTACCATGTTATACTAGTCAAAACATTGGTATTATAGCCATTTATCAAAATAGCATTTTTATGGGTTTTGCTAGAAGTAAAGTATGTCACATTACTCGTGTCTTTTTATTAAACTAAACCCAAGCTCAGTTAAAGTTTGCATAACTTGTTTTATAGCATATTTTGTATTTCATTTCAGCTTTTAATTTTCTGACTGCCCAATATTATTTCAGTAGGATCAACTGTAGCATATCTAAAATCAGATATAGTGCATATGCACAAAGATTATGAAACTAAGCAGTAAAGTGTAATACGTACCCCAATACATAGGATTCCAATAGCAAAACGAATGCTGCTAGGTGAGTGCTTCTAAATATTGTCTAACGCAGAAGACAATTCAGCCCCTGTAAAGTCAGGATCAATAGTAGCAGCAGTGAAGAGTCAGCAATGGCTGAAATAATTAGCTTAGAATTATTATTCCCTGCAAATCACAGTTAAAAAAAAAATCTGCAATTGAAGAGCTGGAATATCCAAGAGTAAGCACTATTTTAATATCTAGTTGCCTATAGCCAGGTATAAGAATGTAACAATTTGCAACTTAATTTTTTAATGGCATGCAAAAGTCAGATATTGTAAGGTCTAGGGTTTCCATGGAACTTATTGTGTTTTCTTGCTCTCCTCCAAGATGGAGTCTGTTGCATCGTCTGGCCAAGGAACTTCCTGTCTGCCCTGCTTATAAAGGCCCCGTCACACACAGAGATAAATCTTTGGCAGATCTGTGGTTGCAGTGAAATCATGGACATATTGTTCCATTTGTACACAGTCACAAACCTGCCACTGATTGTCCACAATTTCACTGCAACCACAGATCTGCCGCAGATTTATCTCTGTGTGTGACAGGGCCTTAAGTCCTGGTCCAGGATTTAGCCCTTGCCTGAGTATTTTGTGCTGCTGGCTACGGAGTCACTTCAGGCGTGTTTCTGCTGCTGCATGTTAATTCTGTGATCTGCCTCATTAGGCTATGTGCACACGCTGCATTTTTTTGATGCTGCGTTTTTGTGCGTTTTTGGCCGCTAAAAACGCACAAAAATGCACCCGCGGCAAAAAACGTGGCAAAAAACGCATGCGTTTTTACCGCGATTTGGTGCGTTTTTGGCTGCGTTTTGCTGCATTTCTGATCTCTGCATTTTTCTGAGTTTTTCCAATGCATTGCATGGGGGAAAACGCAGAAAAACGCAGGAAAGAATTGACATGTCCATTTTTTTTAAGCTCAAAAATGCAGCTTAAAAAAAAAGTTGTGTGCGGACAGCAAAAATGAAAACTCATAGACTTTGCTGGGGAAGCAAAGTCATGCAGTTTTGAGGCCAAAAACGCACCCGAAAAACGCGCAAAAACGCCTTATGGTTCAGCTGACTGCAGTCGACGGTGCATTTCTCTGATCCTGGCTGTGGTTCCCTCCCTTCAATACTTCCAGGAGAAGAGCTAATACTGCTGGACTTCCTTGATCTGTAAGAACTAGTTTCTCTGTTAGTTATCTGTGTACTTCATCCAGTACTCTAGCTGTTCGGGCTGTGTGCTGGACTTGAGCGGGATTTTGCTCAGCCCTAGGAAGTACACTGAAAACTGTTTGTTTGCTGTGTGCACCTGCATATAACTTCTGGACTCTCATATATTAGTATTAGTGCTGTGCGTATACCTGCATTTAACTTCTGGATATTCACCATTTGTTTACTGTGCGCACTCCTGCATATTATTCTGGACTTTCACGTGTTTGCTATGCGCAATTCTGCATATTATGTTTGGACATTTACATATTAGTGCGGTTTGCACTTGCATTTAATTTGTAGTTGCCTCTGTTATTTACACTGTGTTTATTATTTAATACAGATTATTTACCCAACCCTTGTCTCAGTTTCATTATATTCCATGCAATCAGATTCCAGAGAATCTACGTCAGTGTTACAGATATACTGATCAAACAATACTGGTTAATTAAGTTCTTTTTCACAAAGTTATTAAGCCCTTCCCAGACCCATGGACAGGTTGGCCTAAACATGAAGTGCTATACAATTTTGGCACCATGAAAGCTCAGGCTCAAATATAAAATACAGTTGACACCCAGCTCCAAGGATCCCGACCATTAAATCCCTTAACCCCTTAACGACCGCGGGCCGTAAAATTATGTCCTAGCGGTCATAACGTTACTGCCCGCGGTCTGCCGGCGGCAGCATGCCGCGATCGGCACACATCTTAACTGATTTTCACAGCTGAGATGTGTGCCTGCTAGGCACGAGCAGAATCGTTATCTGCTCGTGCCGTTTAACCCCTTAAATGGCGCTGTCAATATGTGACAGAGCCATTATAAGCGCGATCGCGGTAAACTTTTACTTACCGCCCGATACCGGAAGTCACGTGATGCGATCACGTGACTTCCGTTAGTTGTCATGGTAGCACAAGGTCATGTGATGACTCCTGTACTACACATGAATTGCTTTCACTTTCGCTGTGGCACAGCAAAAGAGAAAGAGAGCGTATCTGCTGAATACAGCTGTATAGCTGTGATCAGCAGATACTGCAGAGCGATCGGAATGCTGATCGCAATAGCCCCCTAGGGGGACTAGTAAAATAAAAAAAAAGTTAAAAGTTTTAAAAAATTTAAAAAAAAACAAAAAAACCTAAAAGTTCAAATCACCCCCATTCGCCCCATTGAAAATTAAAGGGTTAAAAAAATAAAAAATATACACACATTTGGTATCGCCGCGTTCAGAAACGCCCGATCTATCAAATATAAAATCAATTAATCTGATCAGTATACGGCGTAGCGACAAAAAAATTCCAAACGCCAAAACAACGTTTTTTTTGTCGCCACAACTTTTGCGCAAAATGCTATAAGAGGCGATCAAAATGTAGCATCTGCGCAAAAATGGTACCGTTAAAAATGTCAGCTAGAGACGCAAAAAATAAGCCGTCACTGAGCCATAGATCCCGAAAAATGAGAACGCTACGGGTCATGGAATATGGCGTAAAACGTGCACCACTTTTTTCGGTCAAACTTCCGATTTTTTTTTAACCCCTTATATAAAAGTAAACCTATACATGTTTGATGTCTACGAACTCGCACTGACCTGAGGCATCACACCCACACATCAGTTTTACCATAGAGTGAACACAGTGAATACAATATCTCAAAAACAATAGCGCTATCGCACTTTTTTTGCAATTTTTCTGCATTTGGAATTTTTTTGCCGTTTTCCAGTACACTATGTGGTAAAACTTATGGTTTCATTTAAAAGTACAGCTCGTTCTGCAAAAAATGAGCCCTCACATGGCCATATTGACTGAAAAATAAAAAAGTTACGTCTCTCAGAAAAAGAATGGCGAAAAAAAAAACGGAAAGTGAAAAATCGGCCGGTCGTCAAGGGGTTAAAGGGAATCTGTCAGCAGGTTTTGGCTCTGTAAGCTGAACACTGAGAATTCAGGAATGCTGGCCTTGTCACAGTCCAATCTGTTGTTTATATGCCATGTTTGTTTAAGCAGCAGGACCCTTGTCATTGTGGGACTATAAAGGCACACCCAGGACAGTCCAACATGCCCCTCCTCTGGTTGACACCTCACTGTCAATGTATACTCTCTATTGAGAGCCTGATGTGGATGGGGACAGCTCTCTGGACTCTGCTACAAGACTAAAGCTATAAAATTCTGATTGTGTTAGTTCACTGGCTGCAGCCATACTAAATGATACATCATTGGATTCAGAATCTCTTTGCCTGCATCATGCTGCTCTCAGATGAGGTAGCAACAACCTACTGACAGATTTCCTTCAAATAGGTGTATGTGAGTTACCTGCCTGATTAAGCGAAGATGCTCTTGGTCTTACTACGTTGAGCCTGGTGACAACAAATTTATACCAGCAAGATCAATTGTCTATATTATGTATTATAATAAATTAGAGCAGACTCAGTCTATTCTTGCTCCTTTGTGGCCAGTGTCACTAGATAACCGTCCTCGCCTAACATTAGTGTGAAGCCCCACAGGTGTTGTATCGGTGCATACCTTCAGGGACTCCACGTAGCTGGTGCTGGTCACAGGTAGGGAATCTTCGGTTTTGATCGTGACGCCACTCTCAGTATCGCGGTCAGTAGGGACCGCCACTGCAGGTTGAGGGTCGCCTGGGGCTGATGGTGTGTGCAGTTAGTTGGAATAGCCTCCTGAGAGTGAGGCAAGCCCCAGGGCCCGGTGTAGGTTTGTAGTACCACAAGTCGCAGAATGACCACACAGGCAGGATGTCTTTCAGGGTTTTTACTCACTTCAGGTGGCAGGGTGAGTAACCCGGGCGTAGCTGAGATGAACCAGGTAGGAACCAGGTATCCTTCAGGCTGACTTTATGAGGGTGACTACTGACTCGCCTTCCTTAGCCCTTGGTGGTTTGGGGTGACCCCGACTTTGAGTCCCTATGGGGGTCACCCAGGGAAGATGCTGCAGCCTCTCTCCCCTTGTTGTTTGCCGTGTGCTTGTTCCCCGGACCAGGCCACTCCAGCCTCTTGCCTCCTATGACCTATGGGCCCAAACTTGTGGTTACGTGGCTGCGGCTTTTGTAGTGTTGTGGTGTGGGCTTTAAGAGCCCCACACCGGCAGGTTTAGCAGGGAAAGGTGAATCTATCCTCGCTTCGGGATCTGCCGCCCGGTTGGGCCTGGTGCTCTCTAGCAGTCTCCTTACTTCCCACTCCGTGCACTCTCTAGCTGAAGCTGGCTTTCAGGCAGCACTCCTAGTTGACCGTTCTCCCCCGTCTGTAGCCACTGCGCGGGCGCTGTTAGACAGCAACAGCCCCACAGGTCTGCTCCTCACTGAGCCCTATGGAGTTCTGCTCTAACTGACTCACTGCTCCTCCTCTCCTGTTCTTGCCTACGCCACCTAGCAACCAGACTCTCCACCACACCCCTTGAGAGGAGATGGAGGCTCTACCCCCTCCACTATTCCAGTGAAGGTGAAGGCTTGCCCCCTCCTGGGATCCCCAGGGGTCCTCTCATGGGTACATGTGTGAGACCTGATCACTATGCGCCTGTGTTCCACACCCCTGTCAGCCTTCTGGATTACCTGTGTTGTACTGTCCCCAGCATGGGTGCAGTACTCAGTGGTGCCTGACCAGGTCAGGGGCGCCACATTCCCCCTTAGTTATCACCAGCACGTCCTCGGGCTGCAAGACAACATTTTAAAATGCATAAAACATTAAAACATGTAAAACATTTTTAAAACCACCAGGTATCAGACATCACCACCCTCCACCCACAAGTCCGTTAACCCACCCAAAACCCTCTCAGGAGGCAGGTCACCGGTCCTGTTGGCAACCAGGTCTGGGCCATCTACTTCCCCAGACCTTTCCTCCAATCTTCCTCTCCCGTTGGCCGCGACTTCAGCCACTTCTGGCAGGATGTAGAGGCGGCTTACATGGGCTGGTGGTTTCAGGGTATACCTGGCCTGGTGGATCCGCGCCGTCAGCCTCTTCTGGCAGGATGCAGAGGCGGCCTCCACAGTTGGTGCTGACCAGGTACCCTCTTTGTGGTGGTGAGCCAAGGCCCCATAAACAGGCGTGCTCTCTGGTCGCAGGTGAGCCAAGGCCCTTTTCTACGGACGGGCCCCCCTGGTTGCAGACGAGCCAAGCCCCTAAACAGGCTGGCCCTGGTGATGGTGCCACTGGTGTAACTATTTACACTGCGAGAGTTTGTGGCTATAGCAAGTTCATAGCCTTAAAGTTTATTTCTCACAATAGTTTTTGTGGGCGCATTTCTTAAACGTTGCAAACAAAACTTGTCAAAACTGGTCAAAACAGTAACTTCTTACTTTACTTTTCTCTACTCTTCTTTTTCACCAGGGCGTGGGCATGTAGGGCACCGGCACCTGTGACTTTCTTGCTCTCCGTCGTCGTCCGTGGTTGTTTCATCTGTGGGATCTTTGTCTGTGGTTGTTTCATCTGTAGGTTCTTTATCTTTCCTTTCTTGATCTTCGTCTGTTTCTACATCTGGTTCTTTATCTCTGTCTTTTCTTTCTTGTCTTTCTTGTCTTTCTTGTCTGGGACATGGTGCTACGTCTAAGGCATAGTAGCCCCTTTCTCCTTGATGCAAGGTGAACTGTACTAAGTCCCCAATTTTCAAATTTCTGCCTGAATGTCCTCTGGGCAGGTGGGCTTGAACATCTCTCCGATTTACAAATATGCCCTCTTTTATTCCTTTTACTACAATGAAGCCGTATCCGCTTTTCAAGTTGAAGTCTTCTACTATTCCTCTGTAAAGGGGTCCTCTAGCCTGGGCTTCGGACCTTCTTAGGCACCTTTTCTCCTGCAGGTCTCTGGCTGTGACCTCTCTCTGCTCTGGAGACTGTGGTGTTGGAGGATACTTTGTTCTGCTACGCCTTGTCTTGCGGGCTGGGTTCATGCCTGCAGGCTCCCAGGTGAGGTCTTTGGGCTGATCTTCGTCTGCTGACGGTGTCAAGTCTTCCTCCTCCCAGCGGGAATAGGGCAGCATCTCCGGCTCTGGGTAGGGGTCTGCTGCGGTTGGCGTCGGAGTCAGCCCTTCTGCTTCCTGGCCTCCTCTCCCCCTTAGTTCTTCGCTGCACTCTGGTTGTGGCAGTGCTGGGGATGGGCTTTCTTCAGCTGGTCTGGGCGGTGGACTCTCTGGTGCGGCTGCAGGGGTTACCTGAATCTCCTTGGGGGTATGCGGAGGGAGCAGATACCGATCCACCATCTCTTGCGGGAACTGGGCCTCCAGATCAGCCTTCAGCTTCCAGTATTCGGGGTCCTCTCCTATCAGGGTCTTCCTAGCAGGGACCTCTCTGGACTGGGGAGCGGTGTCTGCTCTGGCCTTGCAGGCCGGGAAAAATAGTGATGCAATCTCTTGGCGGGCCGCGCCCTGTATGGCGGCGGCCTGGTCTTGGCGGGCCGCGCCTGGTATGGCGGCGGCCTGGTCTTGGCGGGCCGCGCCCTGTATGGCGGTGGCCTGAATTGGCGTTTCTGTCGCGGCCGGTTCCTGGCGGGCCGGACTGGACACTGCAGCCGCGGTCTCACTTGGCGTCGCAGCCTCGATGGGGTCCGTGCAGGCTGAGTCGGGCGTCGCGGCAGTGATCGGAGCTTGGCGGGCCGCACCCGGCGGGGCTGCGGCCTGGTTCAGCATATCACTTGCGGCGCGGACGAGCGTCGCTGCTGCGTTGGGGTCTTGGCGGACCGGGTTCAGCAGGGTGGCAGCCTGGGTCAGCGTCACACCTGCAGCACGGATGAGCACTGCCGTGGTGGTCGGAGCCCGGCGGGACAGGCGAGGCATCGCTGCAGCGGCCTGGGCTTGGCGGGCCGCACCTAGCGTGGCTGCGGCCTGGTTCGGTGGCGCCGCGCCGGGCGCCTCTTCCGGGACCGCGGGCGTGGCAGCAGGGATCGGGGCACTTGTGCTGGCCGGGGCATCACTCGACTCACCCATCTGTGGCAGCATCGGGGTCTGCGTCGTCGCCGCTCGGTCTGGCATGCGTCGCGCGGCTCCCTCCTCGTAGGTCCGCACCGCCGCAGCCATCTCCAGGAGCTCCGTGCGTTCTTCCCTAAGCTGTCGCACAATCCCGGCCTCCAGCCGGTCGCAGAAGATGGCAAGCTCCCGGCACCACCAGGCAGCAGAGCCTGGCTCTGGGTATCCGCGTCTGGACTCCATTTTCTCTAGCAAGCTGCTGGCTTCTCTTCTGCTCCGCCGTCTCTGGACGCTTCCGCTTTCTTCATCAGCGAGGTCAGAACTCTGCAGGGGATCTCTGGGTAGCCACACCTCTTCGTGGGCGGTAACTTCTTCCAGCGCGGGCTGCTGTTGTTTTTCAGCGCGCTTTTCATGGTGGCAATATGGCGGCGCTTCCAATTTTTCAAGCGGACCGCCTAGGCACATGGTCACCTGTCTGAACAGGTCTAGTCCTTATCCTGTTCGTGACGCCAGATGTGAAGCCCCACAGGTGTTGTATCGGTGCATACCTTCAGGGACTCCACGTAGCTGGTGCTGGTCACAGGTAGGGAATCTTCGGTTTTGATCGTGACGCCACTCTCAGTATCGCGGTCAGTAGGGACCGCCACTGCAGGTTGAGGGTCGCCTGGGGCTGATGGTGTGTGCAGTTAGTTGGAATAGCCTCCTGAGAGTGAGGCAAGCCCCAGGGCCCGGTGTAGGTTTGTAGTACCACAAGTCGCAGAATGACCACACAGGCAGGATGTCTTTCAGGGTTTTTACTCACTTCAGGTGGCAGGGTGAGTAACCCGGGCGTAGCTGAGATGAACCAGGTAGGAACCAGGTATCCTTCAGGCTGACTTTATGAGGGTGACTACTGACTCGCCTTCCTTAGCCCTTGGTGGTTTGGGGTGACCCCGACTTTGAGTCCCTATGGGGGTCACCCAGGGAAGATGCTGCAGCCTCTCTCCCCTTGTTGTTTGCCGTGTGCTTGTTCCCCGGACCAGGCCACTCCAGCCTCTTGCCTCCTATGACCTATGGGCCCAAACTTGTGGTTACGTGGCTGCGGCTTTTGTAGTGTTGTGGTGTGGGCTTTAAGAGCCCCACACCGGCAGGTTTAGCAGGGAAAGGTGAATCTATCCTCGCTTCGGGATCTGCCGCCCGGTTGGGCCTGGTGCTCTCTAGCAGTCTCCTTACTTCCCACTCCGTGCACTCTCTAGCTGAAGCTGGCTTTCAGGCAGCACTCCTAGTTGACCGTTCTCCCCCGTCTGTAGCCACTGCGCGGGCGCTGTTAGACAGCAACAGCCCCACAGGTCTGCTCCTCACTGAGCCCTATGGAGTTCTGCTCTAACTGACTCACTGCTCCTCCTCTCCTGTTCTTGCCTACGCCACCTAGCAACCAGACTCTCCACCACACCCCTTGAGAGGAGATGGAGGCTCTACCCCCTCCACTATTCCAGTGAAGGTGAAGGCTTGCCCCCTCCTGGGATCCCCAGGGGTCCTCTCATGGGTACATGTGTGAGACCTGATCACTATGCGCCTGTGTTCCACACCCCTGTCAGCCTTCTGGATTACCTGTGTTGTACTGTCCCCAGCATGGGTGCAGTACTCAGTGGTGCCTGACCAGGTCAGGGGCGCCACATTAGCACAAAACTTAAAAGAGGTTGTACACCAATACAGAAATTTTCATCAAGCCCTGCAGCTTGCTGGTATTGAATCAATCAGTTGTCATGCGACTGCAAGTATACAATTTGTATAGCTGCAGTCACATGCCCATCACTGTAACTGACAAAGCCAAATCGTAAAAGTGTACATTACATACTCCTAGCATTTTTCAAGCTTTAGGGCTTGCTACAAATTTCTCAAAGGTGGACAACCTCTTCAAAGGGAATCTATCACAAGGTTTTTGATGCCTAATCTGAACGCAGCATGATGTAGAGATAGAGACTCTGATTCCAGCGATGTGTCACTTACTAGACTGCTTGTTTCAGTTTTGATCTCCTGCTGATAAAACCATGATTTTAGCACTAGAGCATAGTAAATTTCTGCCATGTTGTCCTCTAGATTCATGAGCTCTGTATAATCCCACCTCCATCACTGATTGGCAGCTTTTTCTGTACACAATTGATTATGTGGATTGGGTTATGTAAAGATCAGCATTCAGAGAACCAGTAGATCTGCAGCAGATAAAACAGTGAGGTTTGTATGTTCTCCACATGTTTGTGTTGGCTTCCACACTCACTCCAAAGATGTACTGGTAGGGAATAGCGACTGAGAAATACAATGAGGACAGTGATGATGATGTCTGTAAAGCACTGTGGAATTAATCTTGCTATATATGTAAGTGTGTCGCCCAGGGTTATGGTGTACTCGGTCCCAGGCGGTGTATATCTGGGGAATGTCACTTTGGTGGCTGTTGCCCGGTTCCGTGCCCTGGGCCCTTTTTGTAAAGGGGAAATATTTACAGGGGATTAGAATAGTGTTCACACGTGACGCCACTCGCGGTGTTGCGGCTACGAAGATGGAGCAGCCGCTGCACAATGTCCACTACTGGGGCTGGTGTTAATGGCAGCCTGAATGGTAGGCCCTCCTCAAGCAGGGGCGAGCCCCAGAGGATGGGTGATGTGACGGGCGTCAGAAGAAGGTAGGCCACACAAGGGTTCAGTGCAACTAGGTTTTTACTCACTTTTGCTGGTGGTAACTGGTTACCCGAGGCCAGCTGGTTTCACCTTCTGGTCCCCTTTGTCCCTGTGCCAGGGTAGTAATCTGATACCTTCTTCCCCTGCACCTGTCTCTGGTTGGTGGGCCTCCGTGGCGTAGAGCAACTGAGGGACCCCGTCCGGTGTTTTTTCCACTCCAGTCCGTACGACGGTAGCGTGAACCCTGTGGGGTTGGAGTCTCATGTCCTGTCCCTGGTTCTCCCTTTGTTATGGAGTCTCGGCTTTTTAGGGTCAGCGAGGTCCTTGATGGTCCCTTCGCTGTGCAGGTGTTAACAGGCCTGCCTGGAGCTTCTGCCTGTCCAAGGGTCCTGTACCCCATTGGTCCTGGGCACTAGGTTACTGTTAACTCCTTGTCTATGGCTCTTCTCCTGTCCACCTTCACTGCTCGACTCCTCCACACCGACTGACTGACTGTCCACAGTCCGCCCCTCCCACCTGATCAACTAGTGGACTTGACTGGCTCCACCTCTAGGCGGCCATCCATTGGTTCGACCCTAGCTTTGCACCATTGTATGGGGGGATTCTTGGGGAAAACTAGGATTACCTGGAGTTTTTGTGTGTGACCGCCACTGGTCTTCCGGGGCCCTAGGAGGTAGGCCCTGCATCCTTGTAGCTCCCTGATCACTTCAGGGGCACTACATAAATAAAATAAATCTAATATATAAAGCCCAGTGGCTGTATGTATGTATGTCCGCTAAAGGAATTTGCACCGTCACATTTATAAATCACGAAATTTTGCACAGAAGACTCATGTGACTCAGGGAACGTCATAGACTATGTTTTGACGGGAAAATTTAACCCCCCGCTTTACAGTTACTCTCCAAAATCCTGCCTCCATTAAACTGAATGGAGGTGGGAGCTACAGGTTATTAATAGCAACTGTCAGTGGTTGTTATAGGAAAAAAATAAACTGTTAGTATAAGAAGCTTATGTGTGAGGTAATATGATGTCGGTGCGGAGATGGATAAAGAGAGACAGACAGAGACACGGGCACAGATACAGACCGGGCAAAGAGACAGACAGACAGACACACATAGAGAGACAGACAGACACAGAGATGGAGACAGACTGATACAAATACAGACAGAGAGATAGAGACATAGACACAGACAGACAAAGAAAGACACAGACAGAGAGAAAGACAGACAGCGACACACAGACAGAGACTGTGAGAGAAACAGAGAGACAATTACTATCCCAGGCAATGCCCGGGTACTACAGCTAGTAAATATTATAAAATTAAAAAATACAACACGCAGTCTAATAAAGGACACATTGCTAGAATCAGGGTCTCTACCTCTACATCATCTTGCTCTCAAGTGGGATAGTAAAAACCTGGTGACAGATTCCCTTGAAGTGATGCATTTCTGTATTTGTAATCCCTCTTTACTGGTATATTCCAGATTAGCCAGAGAACTGCATATGTATGTTAGATGGTGTGTATTAGATCCACCAAATGGTAAATTCTTCACAATCTGCAAAACAATAACATTTCCGCACAACACTGTAAAATGCTTTAGCAAATGCAGAATTTTTATTTACAATGAAGGTGTTAACACATTTACAATAAAATAGTCATATGTTCGTAGTTTTGCATGAAATGGAGAACAAGGGTGACATCTGCTGACCAAACTGGAGCATAACATAGTACATAGTGTAACATGCATGATGAATACAGTTTAAGCAAAATATGGCAAATATAAAATGCTATTATAAATCCATTCTGAGAGCAAAGTACAAGTATAAAGTGCATGTGCAATAAGAAATAATTCCTTCACAGTAGCAAACATATTGAGCAAATAGCTGCTTCTCTGCGATGTGCAATTCATCAGATGTAGGCTTCCCTTCATGTCTAATTGACGTCATTGATTAAATTAGACTTCAGTGTATTCAGGATGTATCTATATTAAATTGAAGCTGTAATACTATACAATGCATAAACAGCATTCAATTAATATCATATCCCTCTGAATTAAACATTGTAATACATCCATATACTGTACATACATAGGCAAATTATAATGCGGTAAATCTGGGCTACAGTCCAAGGCTTGGAACTATGGGGACCCATGGCCAGATTGCCCTCATCTGCCGGAAATACAGAATGGGAGCCCAGATCCAGGGGAGCTCCTGTCGCCTCTTCTGTTATGTGCCGATATAATGGCGTCATGAGCCAGTGCAATTACATAATCGCACCAGCATGTGCATTCTGGCCACAAGAAGTAGAGCCCTTGGGACTAGAACACAGCATTGGGGGTACACAAGCAATTTAACTATGGATGTTTTTATATCTAATATATAAAGCTGTGTGTATTTGTGTATGTCTGTATGTATGTGTGTGTGTGTGTGTGTATGTCCGCTAAAGGAATCCGCACCATCGCATTTACAATCACGAAATTTTGCACAGATGCCCTGTGTGACTCAGGGAATGATTAAAGTCAATGGAGCTGGAAGCCACAGGTTATTATTAGGAGCTGTGATTGGTTACTATAGGAACAAAGGACATTCATAGTAAAAGAAGCTTATGTGTGAGCTAATAACATGCCGGTGGAGAGACAGATAAAGAGACAGAAAGAGACAGACACAGACAGAGTAAGAGGCAGACAGGGAAAAAAGACAGACAGACAGGGAAAGAGACAGAGAGAGAGACAGACAGAGACAGACAATCAAAGAGACAGACAGAGACAGACAGACCGGCACAGACAGGGAAAGAGACAGACAGGAAAAGAAACCGACAGAGACAGACAGGGAAAGAGACAGAGAGAGAGACAAACAGTCAAAGAGACAGAGGCAGACAGATACATACAGGGAAAGAGACAGACAGGGAAAGAGACAGACAGAGACGGGGAAGAGACACTGGGAAAGAGACACAGGGAAAGAGACAGATGGGGAAAGAGAGAGATGGGAAAACAGACTGACAGACACAGAGATAGAGAGACAGAAAGACAGACACAGAGATAGACAGAGACAGACTGATACAGAGACAGACAGAGAGATAGACACGGACAGACAGAGACAGACACAAACAGACAGACATGGATAGAGACACTGACAAACATGGATAGAGTCAGACACACAGGCAGACAGAGAGACAGACACATAGAAGACAAAGACAGACAGACACACAGAGACAGACACACAGAGACAGGAACACAGAGACAGACAGACAGAGACAGAAAAAGATAGACACACAGAGACAGACACACAGAGACAGACACACAGAGACAGATAGAAAGAGACGGACAGAAAGAGACATAGACAGACAGACAGAGACTAGGAGAGAGACCGTTACTATCCCGGGCAACGCCCAGGAACTACAGCTAGTATATATATATATATATATATATATATATATATATATATATATATATATATACACACAGTTGAATCCAGAAGTTTATATACACTTTCTAAAAAGACACACATGCATGTTTTTCTCACTATCTGACATGAGATCATAATAAATCTTTCCCGTTTTAGGTCAGTTAGGAACCAAAATTATTTATTTTTGACAAATGCCAGAATAACGAAAGAGAGAGGATGTTTTAAAGCATTTTTATTAATTTCTGCAGAGTCAAAAGTTTACATACACTAAGAGTACTATGCCTTTAAACAATATGGGACAGCCCATATGATGATGTCATGTCTTTGGAAACCTCTGACTTCTGGTTTCTTGACAACATTATGGTTAATTTTAGACACACTTAAAAATGTATTTTAGTACACACCTGAAACACACTGCTTCTTTGTGTAGCATCATGGGAAAGTCAAAAGAAACTAGCCAAGATCTCAGGAAGAGATTTGTAGACTTGCTCAAATCTGGTCCATCCTTGGGTGCAAATTCCATATACCTGAAGGTGCCTTGTTCATCTCTGCAAACAATTATACGCAAGTAGAAATAAGATGGGAGTGCCCGACCATCATGCTGCTCAGGAAGGAGACGGGTTCAGTGTACCAGAAATGAACAAACTTTGGTCAGACATGTGCATATCAACCCAAGAACAAAAGCATAAGACCTTGTGAAGAAGCTGGCAGAAGCTGGTAAGATTATATCATTATCCACAGTGAAACGAGTGCTGTAACAACATGGGCTGAAAGGCCACTCTTCCAGGAGGAAGCCATTTCTCCAAAAGAAACATAAAAAAGCCAGACTAATGTTTGCAGGGAACACAGAAACAAAGACCTTAGTTTCCAGAGACATTTCCTGTGGTCTGACGAAATTGATCTGTTTGGCCATAATGACCATTGCTACGTTTAGAGGAAAATGGAAGAAGCTTTGAAGTCTAAGAACACCATCCAAACTGTTAAACACGGGGGTGGCAGCATCATGTTCTGGGGTTGTTTTGCTGCAGGAGGGACAGGTGCACTTCCCAAAATAGATGGCATCATGAGGAAAGAAGATTATGTGGTAATAGAGAAGCAACACCTCAAGACATCAGCCAGGAACTTAAAGCTTGGACGGAAATGTGTATTCCAAATAGACAATGACCCAAAGCATACTGCCAAACTGGTTACAAAGTGGCTTAAGGATAACAAAGTCAATGTTTTGGAGTGGCCATCACACAACCCTGATCTCAATGTTGATGAAAATTTAAGGGCAAAACTGAAAAGGCAGGTGCGAACAAGACGACCTACAAACATAGCTCAGTTATACCAGTTCTGTCAGGAGGAATGGGCCAAAATTCCTATCAACTATGGTGAGAAGCTTGTGGAAGGATTGTGCCACCCCCATGCCAGCAGCCGGTGCTGCTCGGATCCGGATCTACGGTATGGCTCAAGGGATCCTGCCGGACCCGGGGGTCGCGCGGACACTCCGACTAAAAGGGGATGTATTTGTACGGGGATGGTAGTAAACTGTCTGTGACGCCACCCACGGTGTGTGGTGAGATGTGGCACCACCGCTGCTGTTGTGGGACACCCGGGGCGATGGGATGGCAGCTTGTTGTTAACCCCTCCGTGGGTAGGGATGGTGGCCCCAGGACCCGGTGACTTGGTGCAGGGGACGGTAATGGCAGGGACTGGTGCACCTGGTCAGACCAGGGAGTCTTAGCTTACTCACAATGAAAGAAGTCAGACAAGTCCTTTGGTTAACCAAGGTGATGGTGGCCGGCCGCCGCGGCCGGTTTTATTCTGGTCCCCCACCCGGGCTGGTGGTCCATCTCTCTTCCCTCTGCACTGTGCTGTAGGGTTGTGGACTTCCCGGTCTGGAACTCGAGAGTCCGCTCCCGGTAATACTGCTGGGAGCCGTGCCCGCTGATTCTGACCCGTGGGATATACAGGCTCTGACAGATGCCCTATCCCTCTCTGTGGGTGGTTGTCTCTTTTCAGGACTTAGCTTGGGACAGGACACATAATCCTGCCCTCTATCGGTTAATTAGCTAGACCTTTGGTTCCGGTCCTGGCGTCAGGGTCCGAGTACCCCCTCTGTGCACGGTTTCCGGACGGGTCTCCGGTGTCGGTACCGGCGGGCTCCAACCCTGTCCAGTCCACCTCGGATCTGCCGAGCCGTCTTCCCATCTCGTGCTAGCTACGGGCCCACTGTCTGCCACCTAGCCAATGTGTTCGGGCTCTGACCCTGACACCTGTCAGTTCAGCCTCAGGCCTATAGCAGAGGCCTGGACTTCACTCCACTAAACTGCTCACTTAAAACACTTCTGAAAACTGACTCCTTTTTCCTGCCCCGGGCTCTCCAGACCCCTAGGTGTGCGTTTCCTTCCGTCTGGTCCCGCCCACTGGTGTGCCTGTCTTTCCCTGGGGGAGGTGACTAGGGTTTTTTGGTTGGCTGTGTGTAACCTAGATGAGGGAAGGTGTTATGCGGGGGCCTATGTGTGACTACCTGCGGTGTCAGGGCATCACAGGATATTCAAAACGTTTGACCCAAAAGAAATGTATGTAAACTTATGGCTTTGCAGAGATTAATAAAAATGCCTTAAATCATTCTCTCTTTCTCTCTCTCTCTCTCTCTCTCTCTCTCTCATTATTCAGGCATTTGGCAAATATAAATAATTTTGGTAATCCTAATTAACTGAAAGGTAGTGAGATAAACATGCAGATGTGTCTTTTTAGATAGTGTACGTAAACGTCTGGTTTCAACTATAAATATTAGAGAATCCTCAGGCTAAGAAATGTTTGGTTCCTATGGGAGCGCGCTCCCTCCAAACTGGACATATTGATGATGAATTTGAATCACAATAACATCAATGTGAAGTTTACATATAAATTTGGCAGGTAACTTGACTTTTTGGAGGTACATATTCAAGCCTTTCCTAATGGTGATCTAATGACAGATGTACAGTGCCTTGTGAAAGTATTCGGCTCCCTTGAATTTTTCATTAATGTTCATTAGAATCAACAAGTGGGACACAATTGTGAAGTGGAATGAAATTTATTGCTTATTTTAAACTTTTGTAAAAAATAAAGAACTGAAAATTGGGGCGTGAAATATTATTCATCCCCTTTACTTCCAGTGCAGCAAACTCACACCAGAAGTTCATTGAGGATCTCTGAATGATCCAATGTTGTCCTAAATGACTGATGATGATTAATTTAAGCCACCTGTGTGTAATCAAGTCTCCGTGTAAATGCACCTGCTCTATGATAGTCTTAAGGGTGCTTTACACGCTGCGATATCGGTAACAATATATCGTCGGGCTCACGTCGGTAGTGAGGCACATTCGGCGCCATTACTGATATCGCAGCATGTAACACATATGATCGACGATCAACGAGCACAAAAACGTGAAAAATCGTTGCTCGTTGACACGTTGCTCATTTCCTTAATATCATTGCTGCAGCAGGTACGATGTTGTTCGTCGCTCCTGCGGCACCACACATCGCTGTGTGTGACGCCGCAGGAACGACGAACATCTCCTTACCTGTGTCCACCGCCAATGCAGAAGGAAGGAGGTGGGCGGGATGTTACGTCCCGCTCACCTCCGCCCCTCCGCTTCTATTGGCTGGCCATTTAGTGACGTTGCGGTGACGTTGAACGCACCTCCCCCTTGAGGGAGGGATTGTTCGGCGGTCACAGCGACGTTGCTGCACAGGTATGTGCGTGTGACGCTGCCATAGCGATAATGTTCACTACGGCAGCGATCACCACATATTGTGCCACCGACGGGGGTGGGTGCTATCGCACGCGACATCACTAGCAATCACTAGCGATGTCGCAACATGCAAAGCCCGCTTTAGTGTTCTGTTTAAAGCACAGATAGCATCATGAAAACCAAGGAACACAACAGGCAGGTCTGTGATACTGTTGTGGAGACGTTTAAAGCTTGATTTGGTTACAAAAAGATTTCCAAAACTTTAAGCATCCCATGATCACTGTGGATGAACTGCAGAGATCTACAGCTGAAGTGGGAGAGTGTGTCCACAGGACAACAATTAGTCGTACACTGCACAAATCTGGCCTTTATAGAAGAGTGGCAAGGAGAAAGCCATCTCTCAAAGATATCCATAAAAAGTGTCATTTAAAGTTTGCCACAAGCCACCTGGGAGACACACCAAACATGTGGAAGAAGGTGCTCTGCTCAGATGAAACCAAAATCGAACTATTTGGCACAATGCCAAACAATATGTAAAAGCAACACAGCTCATCACCCTGAACACACCCTCCCCATGGTCAAACATGGTGGTGGCAGCATCATGGTTTGGGCCTGCTTTTCTTCAGCAGGGCCAGGGAACATGGTTAAAATTGATGGGAAGATGGATGGAGCTAAATACAGGACCATTCTTGAAGAAAACCTGTTGGAGTCTGCAAAAGACCTGAGACTGGGACGGAGATTTGTCTTCCATGATCCCAAACATAAAGCAAAATCAACAATGGAATGGTTCACAAATAAACAAATCCAGGTGTTAGAATGGCCATGTCACAGTCCAGACCTGAATCCAATCGAGAATCTGTGGAAAGATCTGAAAACTGCTGTTCACAAACGCTCTCCATCCAACCTTACTGAGCTCGAGCTATTTGCAAAGGAAAAATGGGCGGGAATTTCAGTCTCTCGATGTATAAAACTGATAGAGACATACCCCAAGTGACTTGCAGCTGTAATCGCAGCAAAAGTTGGCGCTACAAAGTATTAACTTAAAGGGGACGAATAATATTTCACGCCCCGCTTTTCAGTTATTTATATTTTACAAAAGTTTAAAATAAGCAATACATTTCATTCAACTTCACAATTGTGTCCCACTTGTTGTTGATTCTTCACCATAACATTATAATTTTTATCTTTATGTTTGAAGACTGAAATGTGGGAAAAGGTTGAAAAATTCAAGGGAGACAAATACTTTCGCTAGGCACTGTATACAGGAAACCTACGGCTACCAATGCCCTGTTACACGATGAGTCCTCTCATTTACCTGCTACCATCCACAGTATTCCTATCGGCCAGTTTCTATGAGCCAAAATGATTTGCTCTAGTGATACTCTATATGAGAAACAGGCTAAGGACCTATGTCGCAGATTTAAAGAACGTGGCTATAGTAAGAAGCAGGTACAACGTGGATAACATAGGGCCAAAAAAACAACTAGGAATGAATTGCTATATAACAAAAATGGAATAAAGAAAAATGAGAACAGTAATCAAGTACTCCTCATCACCACCTATAGAAATCAGTGGTAAAGCCTTGGTGAGAATATTAGAAAACATTGGGATGTTCTTAAAGTGGACATTATCTTGAAAAAGTTCTAGCCATCTAACCCTTCCATCACGACATGAAGATCTAAAAGCTTGAAGGATCTCTTAGTGCAGAGCCATTTTGAACCCTCTAAAAATATCTCAAAAACCTGGCTTGAAGTCAATGAATTCTATCTATGTGGGCGATGCAAAAATATGCCCAAACATGGTTCAAATTGAAACGTTCAGAAATCACAATGATTCTAGGACATACACCATTTGTCATTATCTTACCTGTTTGTCCAAAGGTGTGATGTATCTGTGGTAAGATATACTGTATATCGGTCTCACTGCACGAGAACTTAGAGTGAGGACCAAATAACGCATTAGGGATATTGAAAAAACGATGACAGAAGATGATTTCACACAAATGAAAATGTTGCCTAAACATTTTAAAAAATTTCACAATAGCAATGCCAAATTACTTAAAATCAGGGGCATTGGTAAAGTAATGATGGGACCTTGGGGTGGTAATCTTAGCAAAATCCTGGCTCAGGTGGAGAGCAAGTGGATGTCTAGGTTGGGGCCTATGGCACCCAATGGACTTATTGAGAGTTTGGGTTTTAATGAATTCTTGTTAATACAGTTAGGTCCAGAAATATTTGGACAGTGACACAATTTTCGCGAGTTGGGCTCTGCATGCCACCACATTGGATTTGAAATGAAACCTCTACAACAGAATTCAAGTGCAGATTGTAACGTTTAATTTGAAGGTTTGAACAAAAACATCTGATAGAAATTGTAGGAATTGTACACATTTCTTTACAAACACTCCACATTTTAGGAGGTCAAAAGTAATTGGACAAATAAACCAAACCCAAACAAAATATTTTTATTTTCAATATTTTGTTGCGAATCCTTTGGAGGCAATCACTGCCTTACGTCTGGAACCCATGGACATCACCAAACGCTGGGTTTCCTCCTTCTTAATGCTTTGCCAGGCCTTTACAGCCGCAGCCTTCAGGTCTTGTTTGTTTGTGGGTCTTTCCGTCTTAAGTCTGGATTTGAGCAAGTGAAATGCATGCTCAATTGGGTTAAGATCTGGTGATTGACTTGGCCATTGCAGAATGTTCCACTTTTTTGCACTCATGAACTCCTGGGTAGCTTTGGCTGTATGCTTGGGGTCATTGTCCATCTGTACTATGAAGCGCCGTCTGATCAACTTTGTGGCATTTGGCTGAATCTGGGCTGAAAGTATATCCCGGTATACTTCAGAATTCATCCGGCTACTCTTGTCTGCTGTTATGTCATCAATAAACACAAGTGACCCAGTGCCATTGAAAGCCATGCATGCCCATGCCATCATGTTGCCTCCACCATGTTTTACAGAGGATGTGGCGTGCCTTGGATCATGTGCCATTCCCTTTCTTCTCCAAACGTTTTTGTTCCCATCATTCTGGTACAGGTTGATCTTTGTCTCATCTGTCCATAGAATACTTTTCTAGAACTGAGCTGGCTTCATGAGGTGTTTTTCAGCAAATTTAACTCTGGCCTGTCTATTTTTGGAATTGATGAAGGTTTGCATCTAGATGTGAACCCTTTGTATTTACTTTCATGGAGTCTTCTCTTTACTGTTGACTTAGAGACAGATACACCTACTTCACTGAGAGTGTTCTGGACTTCAGTTGATGTTGTGAACGGGTTCTTCTTCACTAAAGAAAGTATGCGGCGATCATCCACCACTGTTGTCATCCGTGGACGCCCAGGCCTTTTTGAGTTCCCAAGCTCACCAGTCAATTCCTTTTTTCTCAGAATGTACCCGACTGTTGAATTTGCTACTCCAAGCATGTCTGCTATCTCTCTGATGGATTTTTTCTTTTTTTTCAGCCTCAGGATGTTCTGCTTCACCTCAATTGAGAGTTCCTTAGACCGCATGTTGTCTGGTCACAGCAACAGTTTCCAAATGCAAAACCACACACCTGGAATCAACCCCAGACCTTTTAACTACTTCATTGATTACAGGTTAACGAGGGAGACACCTTCAGAGTTAATTGCAGCCCTTAGAGTCCCTTGTCCAATTACTTTTGGTCCCTTTAAAAAGAGGAGGCTATGCATTACAGAGCTATGATTCCTAAACCCTTTCTCCGATTTGGATGTGAAAACTCTCATATTGCAGTTGGGAGTGTGCACTTTCAGCCCATATTATATATATAATTGTATTTCTGAACATGTTTTTGTAAACAGCTAAAATAACAAAACTTGTGTCACTGTCCAAATATTTCTGGACCTAACTGTATATGTTTTTCAATGTTGACTAGTTGAGCATTTTTGGGGTTTTGGGGGATATATACACTACAGTTCAAAAGTTTGGGATCACCCAGACAATTTTGTCTTTTCCATGAAAGATTACACTTTTATTTATCAAATGAGTTGCACAATGAATAGAAAATATAGTCCAGGCATTGACTAGGTTACAAATAATAATTTTTACTTTAAATAATTTGCTCGTTCAAACCTTGCTTTTGTCAAAGAATGCTCCCTTTGCAGCAATTACAGCTTTGCAGACCTTTGGCATTCTAGCTGTTAATTTGCTGAGGTAATCTGGAGATATTTCACCCCATGCTTACCTCCTCCCACAAGTTGGATTGGCTTGATGGGCACTTTTTGCGTACCATACGGTCAAGCTGCTCCCACATCAGCTCAATAGGGTTGAGATCTGGTGACTGGGCTGGCCACTCCATTACAGATAGAATACCAGCTGCCTGCTTCTTCCCTAAATAGTTCATGCATAATTTGGAGGTGTGCTTTGGGTCATTGTCCTGTCGTGAGATGAAATTGGCTCCAATCAAGCGCTATCCACAGGGTATGGCATGGCGTTGCAAAATGGAGTGATAGCCTTCCTTATTCAAAATCCCTTTTACCTTGTACAAATCTCCCACTTTACCAGCACCAAAGCAACCCCAGACCATCACATTACCTCCACCATGCTTATCAGATGGTGTCAGGCACTATTCCAGCATCTTTTCAGTTGTTCTGCATCTCACAAATGTTCTTCTGTGTGATCCAAACACCTCAAACTTCGATTTGTCTGTCCATAACACTTTTTTCCAGTCTTCATCTGTCCAATGTCTCTGTTCTTTTGCCCATATTAATCTTTTCATTTTATTACCCAGTCTGAGATATGGCTTTTTCTGTGCCACTCTGCCCTGAAGGCCTGCATCCCGGAGTCGCCTCTGCACTGTAGACATTGACACTGGCATTTTGCGGGTACTATTTAAAAAAGCTGCTAGTTGAGGACCTGTGAGGCGTCAATTTCTCAAGCTAGAGACTCTAATGTACTTGTCTTGTTGCTCAGTTGTGCAGCGGGGCCTCCCACTTCTCTTTCTATTGGGAGATTGGCCCACAAGTATGTACAAAAAGGTGACATTTAGGCAATTAAACAACCATTGCATGTTACAAAAAACCCATGTTCAATCCATTGAGTTTGTTTGTGGGCCAACTACAGACAATTCTTAAGGAAGCCACAAGTAACGTCATTATTACCAAAGAGCTGGCTTCGACATTGCTTGTGATTCAACCAACCATTGCCATATTATATTTACTACTACCCAAGCTGCATAAAAACATTCAAGCTCCTCCTGGAAGACCTATTGTGTCTGAGAGAAGAAACCATCCACTGTGAGGGATTTGTGTCTTTTGGTATTTTTGGTGTTTTTTGTATTTAAGGGGTCCTTCTACCTGCAGCTCCAGGGCACTGCGATGGGGGCATCTTTCGCACCATCCTATGCCAACTTGTTCCTGGAGCTGTGGTAGAGGGACCTATTCCTGTCAGTTCGGTAGTCAACTATGGACCGTGTCCTTTTTTGGGTATGGTGTAAGAGGGTGGTCGCAACCCCAGAGAAGATGCCCCCCTGAAGACATCACATAGTTGTGAATCATTTTTTGAGTGTGTTGTATGGGGTTATAAAGTTATTAGTTTTATGGGGCTACCACTTGATGTCACCCAAGAGTAGGACACTGACACTAGGAACAGGCATAGGTATGCAATTGAAGGCTAAATCTGCCTGGTAACAGTGAGTTGGGGCCCAGCCTGGGTCGGAGTCAGGCCTCAGGCCTGTGGAGCAGCAAAGTCGCTGGCTATGTGGAACTTGTAACAAGAAAAGTGGAGATAAAGTTACAATGGTGTGTAGAAAGAAACCAGAATGAAGGATAGTGGGACACCTCTGTAATGGATTAAAGAAGTAAAGAAGGAGACACAGGAGAGAGGGAGCTGCCAAGAGAGACATAATTTGGACCACACTGCTGAGTCCCTGAGGCTGGCACAGGTTCCTGCAGCTGGAGGCCTGAGAAAGTCTGAGGAAAGATTGTGGCTTTCTGGGAAGCAGTGCGGCAAATAGGGCATCTTTTTTGGGACTGTGGTGTGGAGTAGTGTCCAAGGGAACTGTATCCAGTAGCTCATTTCAGTGGCAGCCCTGAACTACCTGTGTGAAGTCATGGTGACCGGTCTCAAAGCCTATAACAATACGCACCTACCAGAGGTGAGAAAGACAGAAGGCTGGAGCTAATGTACAGCTTTGATAAAGAAAATCTGTTTAAGTTGCTTGGTTATCTTGGACAATTCCTTGTTGCTAAAGACGATGCCGGTGATCAGGAGAGGACCACTGTGCTGGAGAAACCAGGTAGTTCCCTGTGGGATGATTCCCAGCCCTTCATTTTCCCCTTACTGCTTGCTCCATGTGCTCCCGTGTTTTCTGTGACAGTCACGGCCAGGGTGCGCTTGGTGCCCTCTGGGCACAGGACCACGGCTACAGCTGAGGCGCTCTCTACTAGAGTTGAGCGCGGTTCGCGGTTCGAGGTTCTCCAGTTCGCGGTTCGAGTGATTTTTGGGGGTGTTCTAGATCGAACTAGAACTCGAGCTTTTTGCTAAAGCTCGATAGTTCTAGATACGTTCGAGAACGGTTCTAGCAGCAAAAAGCAGGGCTTTTTACAGCTACAGTGTGCAGGAGCCATCGCTGGCAGCCTGCCTGTAATACTATTGTATGTACTGAGGATTTCGATTGCGTTAGGGCAATGACAACCAGAGACGAGTTCTTGGTGCAACATGTTTATAATATGCAACCAGCAATATGTACATAAACAGAACAAAAACACAGTAGAACATACACACAGGAAATACCTTCCAGGGTCGGAGCGAAAGGGAATTCCCGGGACCGCGCACCGGACTCCCCCAGGGAGACCACCAAGAGCGAACCCCTATACAGGGACTGTCTGGCAATCACCCCAGAAGGCCTAAATGCGCAGCAGCCGGGAAACAAAATGGCAATAGGTAAGTCCAAAAATGTCCATACGGTATGAGTCCAGAGCGGTTAAGAAACGGAAGGAAGCGGGCAGAAGTACCGACCAAAGACGGCAAACGGAGTCCGGGCACAGCTAGATGAGACCAGATGAAGTCCAGAGTCGGTGTCGGTTGTTTTTCAAGGGGATCCAAATAACAATCAGGCACCAAGAGCAGCAGGGCAGGAGCACACAGGAAACAGTATACTCAGGCACTGGACTAAGCTTTAGGGGCGGCTTTTAAGCAGATGGACAGGAAGTAGGGCAACAGAACAGAAAACTCCATGTTAACAAAGGGCAAGCTCTTTCAAAAGAAAACTGGAAAACCCGGAACTCTGACAGTACTCCCCCCCCAAGAAACGGCCTCAGGACGGATCAGGGCCCGGCTTGTCCGGGTACCACCGATGAAACTGAGCAACCTTCCGGGGCGCTCGAATGTTACCCACAGGTTCCCAGGAATCGTCCTCGGGGGAGTACCCCTGCCAACGTACCAGATACTGAAGCCAATGCCGATGGAGCCGGGAGTCAATAATGTCCTCAACCACGAACTGCTCCTCGCCGTCAACCATCACAGGCGGAGGAGGAGGCACGATACGACCATGAAACGTATTAGGGGAAACGGGTTTGAGTAGAGAAACATGAAAGACCGGAAGTACCTTTAAATGGTGCGGCAACCTCAGCCGACAGGCCACAGGGCTCACGATTCCGGTGATCTTAAACGGACCGATGAATTTCTGCCCCAGCTTCTGCGAAGGAACACCCAATCTCAGGTTTTTGGTGGATAACCACACCGAGTCCCCTACCTTATACATGGGTGCCTGTTTCCGGTGAGTGTCTGCCGACTTCTTGTAACGCTCCTGAGCCGAAGCCATAGTGTCCTTTAAAACCTCCAGATTCTGTCGTAGCTCCGTCAATCTGTCCTCCACCGCTGGCACCGAAACAGCCACCGGTGACCTAGGCAAAACATTCGGATGGTAACCCAAGTTAGCGAAAAAGGGTGTTACCTTAGTGGAGCTGCTCTGAGTGTTGTTATACGAGAACTCCGCCAAAGGAAGCAGCTTCAACCAATCGTCCTGCAGATGGCTGACATAACATCGTAGGTACTGCTCCAGGGTTTGATTAGTCCGTTCAGTTTGCCCATTTGTCTGAGGATGGTATGCAGAAGACAAACAGACATTAATCTGGAGTGCCGAACAAAACCCCTTCCAGAACTTAGACGTGAACTGCACGCCCCGGTCAGAGATGATCTCATCTGGTACCCCATGCAATCGGAATATATTCTGGATAACCAAATCCACTGTCTCTGCAGCTGAGGGAAGACCGATACACGGAATAAAGTGAGCAGCTTTTGTCAACCGATCCACCACCACTAAAATGGTATTGTGACCGCCTGAGACTGGCAACTCCACAATAAAATCCATTGAGATGGATCCCCAAGGGCGAGATGGAACGGGTAACGGTTGAAGGAGTCCCGTAGGAGCCACACGAGGGACCTTGCACCGGGCACAAACCACACATGAGTGGACATAGTCTTTCACATCCTTTAAACAGGTTGGCCACCAGAAAAAACGACTCAGAAATTCCTGCGTCTTCTGTACCCCCCTATGACCTGCCAACACGGAGTCATGGACCAACTTGAGAACCCGAAGTCTTACGGCCTCCGGGACATAAATACGTCGCTCTCTCAACCACACACCATTCCGAAGGACAAGAGTCACATCATTCGGGGGGGCAGCAAGAAATACGTCACCATCATAGGCCAGCTTGATGTCCTTCCACAAGTCCTGGTCCTGGATTACTCCAACGAAATTGGCATCTGATAACACGGTCTGAGACGGGGTTCCAGGCACGGAGTCCATGTTGTGGATTCGGGACAAGGCATCGGCTTTCCCATTACGTGAACCTGGACGGTATGTAACGATAAAATTGAACTGGTTAAGGAATAAGCTCCAACGGGCTTGCCGTGGAGACAGGCACCTGGCAGACTTAAGAAATTCCAGGTTACGATGATCTGTGAGTACTATCACTTGCTGCGCAGCTCCCTGTAAGTGGTGTCTCCATTCCTTCAAAGCTGAAATAATCGCCAACAATTCCTTGTCCGCGATGTCATAGTTCTTTTCTGCAGGGGACAACCGGCGAGAAAAGAAAGCACACGGATGCAAGAGACTCTTGTCCCCAGTCCTTTGGGAAAGGATAGCCCCTAATGCATAATCGGAAGCGTCGACTTCCACAATAAAGGGGAGTGCGGGATTCGGGTGTATTAGTATTGGCGCTGAGGTAAAACAAACCTTGAGACGATTGAAAGCTTCCTGGGCCTGGGCAGACCACACAAACTTCTGTCCTTTCTTGGTTAACAGAGTGATAGGCCGGACGATCTCTGAAAAGTTACGGATAAAGCGTCTGTAAAAGTTGGCAAAACCGACAAAGCGTTGTACCTCCTTGATGTTTCCCGGTTCCGGCCTGTCTAGGATTGCTTGTATCTTGCCAGACTCCATGTTCAGTCCCTGAGGAGAGATGACATATCCTAAAAATTGTAGTTGTGAGCAATGGAATTCGCACTTCTCCAGTTTAATATACAGGTGGTTATCCCTCAGACGGGTAAGTACTGTCTTGACGTGCTCCTGGTGTTCCTGTAGGAATCAGAAAAGATCAAGATATCATTCAGGTAAATCACCATGAATTGGTCCATTATATCCCTAAAAATATCTTTGACTAGGTGTTGGAAAGCCGCAGGAGCGTTACAGAGTCCGAAGGGCATCACTAGATACTCATAATGTCCATACCGACATCTGAAGGCTGTTTTCCACTCGTCCCCGGGACGTATGCGGAGTAGATTATATGCCCCACGGAGATCGAATTTAGTGAATATCTTTGCCTGTTGTACTCTCTCCAATAGTTCGGGAATCAACGGTAACGGATACCGGTTCTGGATGGTTATCTTATTTAGTTCCCGGTAGTCGATACAAGGTCTCAGAGTCCCCTCTTTCTTTTTCACAAAAAAGATGGGTGCCCCTGCTGGTGAGGTAGAAGGGCGAATAAATCCCTTGGCTAGGCTTTCATCGATGTAATCTTTTAGTGCTTGTAACTCAGGTGCCGCCAACGGGTAGACATGACCAAACAGGATCTCTGCCCCTGGGAGTAAGTCTATGGGACAATCATACGGTCTATGCGGGGGAAGCCGATCTGCTTTTCTTTTGTCGCATATATCAGCGAAGTCATGATAAACCGGGGGTAGAACAGGTACCTGTACAGTGCCCTCCGCATTCGGTGTTACTGGAACCGGTACAGTTGGACTAATGGTCGGACCACTCTGCGGTGGGAAGGATATGTCTTTAGTCTCACAATCGATGACTGGATTTGTAGACCGCAGCCAAGGAATTCCTAAAATTATAGGAAAATGGGGAGAAGAAATTAACATGAAAACAAGGGTCTCCTGCTGACCTGGTTTCATCACACATTCTAGGGGTACTGTCTCCCGATCAACTGGTCCAGAAACTAATGGAGAACCATCTACCGTCTCCATGGTAACCGGTGAGGATCTTCGTTGAGTCTGGATACCGTGTTTCCTGGCAAAAGAAGAGTCCATGAAATTTCCCCCTGCCCCAGAGTCTATCATAGCAGATGTAGGAATTAACTGTCCCTCCCACCGGATCTGAATGGGAATCAAGCAATGGGTGTATTTCCCTTCTGAGTCCTTAGGTGAAGTAGACATTACAGTCAAGGGAAATACCGCATCCAGATGTCCACTTGCCTCAGAGATATCGGACTCTGCGTCCGTGTTGTCACACTCTGCCATGGCTGCCAGTACCTTATTTGGGCGATTTGGGCGTTTTGGGCAGTCAATCAGAAAATGGTCCGATTGACCACAATAGAAACACAAACGCTCACGGAGCCGGTGTTCACGACGTTCGTTGGTCTCTCGCTTTTGTAGAGAGTCCACTTGCATAGGAACATCCTCGGCCTCCCGTGGCGTCTTGAGAGCGGGTTCTCTAGAAGGAAACGCAAAGTTGGTTACCCGGTTTACAGCTGCCCATTTTTCCTGTCTACGTTCCGTCAAGCGGGTATCGATACGCACACAGTGTTGGAGAAACAGTTCAAAATCCCGTGGAGATTCGGAACGAGCTAACCCGTCCTTGATGGTACCGGATAAACCCTTTCTGAAAACTGACAATAACGCATTGTTTCCCCAGTCGGTGTCTACCACTAACCTTTTGAACTCAGTGGCGTATTCGACGACAGACCGCTTTCCCTGACGTAAGGAAAGGAGAGCTGATTCGGCGGTAGAACGGCGATTAGGATCATCAAACATTTGCGCCATTGCTGTTAAAAAGTCATCCAGGTGATTTAAACGGATATCACGATTCTCTATCATAGGATTAGCCCAAGCCAGTGCTCGGGAGGTTAACAACATGATTATACATAACACTTTTGACCGGTCAGAACGGTAATAATCAGCATGTACATCAAAAAACAGTATACACTGGTTAACAAATCCACGAAACTGACTACGATCACCACTGAAACGAAATGGGGGTAACCTAGGCATACCGGCCGCTGATACGGACGTAGTGGGGGCGGCTTCCTGAGCCTCCACTCGGGTTTGCAAATCCTGAATAGCCGGACCCAGTACCTGGTGATCATGGCCCAGCTGTACCTCTACATCTCTAAGCTTAGTTTGCACCGCCTCCATCTCCTGCTGCAATGAGTTAATCATGGAGAAGAGCTGATCTACTCGTATCTCAGTCATTGCCCCAGCGAAATCCTTTTATGGGCCTGAGTATAATGTAATACTATTGTATGTACTGAGGATTTCGATTGCGTTAGGGCAATGACACCCAGAGACGAGTTCTTGGTGCAAGATGTTTATAATATGCAACCAGCAATATGTACATAAACAGAACAAAAACACAGTAGAACATACACACAGGAAATACCTTCCAGGGTCGGAGCGAAAGGGAATTCCCGGGACCGCGCACCGGACTCCCCCAGGGAGACCACCAAGAGCGAACCCCTATACAGGGACTGTCTGGCAATCACCCCAGAAGGCCTAAATGCACAGCAGCCGGGACACAAAAGGGCAATAGGTAAGTCCAAAAATGTCCATACGGTATGAGTCCAGAGCGGTTAAGAAACGGAAGGAACCGGGCAGAAGTACCGACCAAAGACGGCAAACGGAGTCCGGGCACACCTAGATGAGACCAGATGAAGTCCAGAGTCGGTGTCGGTTGTTTTTCAAGGGGATCCAAATAACAATCAGGCACCAAGAGCAGCAGGGCAGGAGCACACAGGAAACAGTATACTCAGGCACTGGACTAAGCTTTAGGGGCGGCTTTTAAGCAGATGGACAGGAAGTAGGGCAACAGAACAAAAAACTCCATGTTAACAAAGGGCAAGCTCTTTCAAAAGAAAACTGGAAAACCCGGAACTCTGACACTGCCAGAAGCTGGTAACCAAGATAAACATCGGGTATCCAAGCAAAGCGCTTTGGTTAGTAACCCGATGTTTATCCTAGTTACGTGCAGGAAGCCCACACTTCCCCGCTCAGCTCACTCCGCCCCCTCCTGCATGCGGCATGTACACACACACACACACGTCCCCAGCCATGCAGTCCACGACACTGACGTCCTCCTGTCACTCTGCACACATGGTCCCGCTTGGCTTACCTGCGGTGATGAAGTCTCGACCTCAGCGCTGTCACTGTCCTCCATGGCCGCCGCTTGTCACATCACCTTCTCTCGCTTCTGACCCAAAACTGACTAGCGGTGACGTCACGGGCCTCTCGCGATACTTGGCTGTGAAGGCGGCGGTCATTGAACTCAGTGACAGGTGCTGTCGGCAGTGCAAGAGATCAGCGCAGGTAATGTACCTCGCTGACAGCAGCACTTGTCATGCCCTGCAGTGACCTGGGCTGACCCATTGATGTTAGCTCACGTCACTGCACTGCTCTCCCAGCCAATGGAGAACATCCTGCTCTTCATTGACTGGGACAGTGTGTATCGTCATGGCAACCCCTTGGATTACACCAGACCTGGATTTGTTTTTCTTTCTAATAAATTGGTTAAAGAGGGAATGTATTGGGGAGTATTTTTTCAAATAAAAATGTGTTTGTCGTCTGTTTTTTTTTATTACTGACTGGGTTGGTGATGTCGGGTATCTGATAGACGCCTGACCTCACCAACCCCAGGGCTTGGTGCCAGGTGACAGTACACATCTGGTATTAACCCCATATATTACCCCGTTTGCCACCGCACCAGGACGCGGGATGAGCTGGGGTGAAGCACCAGGATTGGCACATCTAATGGATGCGCCACTTCTGGGGCGGCTGCGGCCTGCTATTTTTAGGCTGGGGAGAGTCCAATAACCATGGACCTCCCTAGTCTGAGAATATCAGACCACAGCTGTCTGCTTAACCTTGGCTGGTGATCCAATTTTGGGGGGACCCCTACGTGTTTTTTTTTTTTAATTATTTATTTAATTTAAAATAACAGCGTGGGGTGCCCTCAGTTTTGGATTACAAGCCAAGGTGAGGTTGCCAGCTGTGGTCTGCAGGCTGCAGCCGTCTGCTTTACCCTAGCTGGCTACAAAAATAGGGGGAACCCTACGTCATTTTTTTTTTCATTTTTTTGGCTAAATACAAAGCTAAGCACCCCTTAGTGCCACATGAAAGGCACCAAAGGGTGCAAAATTACAAAATGCAGGAGAGTGGGACATTATGTGTCTTTCTGCCATTATAATGACAGAAAAGACTGATATGAAGTGCACAAGCACAAGAAAATCACCAGAGCGCTCTACGCTGTGAAAAGCAGTAGAAAATGGCACTGGAGTGAACATGTGACCGCCTCATGTAGGATGAAGCTATGGATCCTGGGTAAATTTATGCATTTACCCTCCTTCAGTTTTTTTGCAGTACACAAAAAAAACGGAAGGCACACGGATGACAAACAGATGACATACGGACCGTCTACGGAACGGAAACGGATGCCACACGGATGCACCCGTGAAAAAAACGGACTGTTTTTTGCAGACCGCAAAAATGGATCAGTCGTGTTAATGAAGCCTTATTCTGATCTGACGTTTATAAACAGCAGGCAGAAATAAGTGAATAGCGCCCCCCCAGCGTCAGAAAAACTCCGGGGTTTCAGGGGTAGCTGAGACCCTGGAGATCATGATTCAGGACGGTTTCTCCGGTCCCCGCTCACGTGATCACTGGTATACACTGTACACCGATGATCACGTTACAGTAAATGACAGCGCCGGTAAAAAATTAATTATCTCCCATCTGGCATGAACAAACACTTCTTCTCCACTTCTCCACTTCTCCACTTTTTCTCCACTACTTCTCCATTTTTTCTCCACTTTTTCTCCACTTTTTCTCCACTTTTTCTCCATTTTTTCTCCACTTTTTCTCCGTTCTTTTTCTATGGTCGGTCTACCCATTAGCTCTGCCATGCATAGTGTAGCTCTACACCTACTGCACATGTTACTTTATGATTGACATCTCTTTCGTACCAGAGCTGTCTAAGCCTACTCTGACCCCATATTTGTCATTACTATATTGTCCTTGTACTGTATTATGACATTTGTATCATGTGTTTCATTTCTTGCTGTGTTGCAATTTTTTTGCTGCATCCCAATTGTACCTCTACATTGTTCGAGCTTATGTTATTGTTCTCTCACTTTTATGTGATACTGATTATTGTCATTTTTCATGATTACATGCAGATAAGTCCAGTTCGACGAAGGCTCAGGCCGAAACGTCATTTGTAACTTGTTTTGGACAAAAACATATATGCTTATGAAAAAAAAAATTTTCTTAATACGGACCAATAAAGAGTGATTTTGCATTACTATCCGTTGTGACTTACTGACTTAGTCTGGGAGATTTAGAGTGCCGAGGTTACTCACTAATTTTATCTATTATTACCTCTGAGCACCTATATACCAGTGAGCAGAGCTTCCTCTACAGTAGTTCTCCTGATTAGGCATGCCCTAACCTCATGAGCAGGGCATTGCAGCTTTGGTAGCAACCATTACGACATGGACTCTGCTGCTGTGGACCCGGGGAGAGTGAGTGCAGATTCATTGCACCCACACTCCTCACATGAAGGGTCCGCACTTCTAGAAAATGGGGGATATGTTCCCTGAGTGTCTCCCCCCATATTCTAGACGGTCCAGAGTCGTCGTGGGACCCCTTTATTTTTTTTCTTACAATAAATTGGTGAAAGAGGAAATGTTTTGGGGACTGTTTTTTCAAATAAATTTCTTTTGTCGATTTTTTTTTGTTAGTACTGACAGTTTATGATGTTGGGTATCTAATAGATGCCATGACATCACAAACTGCTGGGCTTAATCTCAGGTGACTTTACAGCTAGTATCAACCCGATTTATTACCCCGTTTGCCACTGCACCAGGGCACGGGATGAGCTGGGGTGAAGCGCCAGGATTGGCGCATCTAGTGGATGCGTCACGTCTGGGGTGCCTGCGGCCTGCTATTTTTAGGCTGTGAAGGCCCAATAACTATGGACCTTCCCACCCTGAGAATACCAGACCACAGCTGTCCGCTTTACCTTGGCTGGTGATCCAATTTGGGGGGGACCCTACTTTTATTGTGTAATTATTAATATTTATAAAATAATTATAAAAAAGAGCCTGAGGGGACCTCCACATTGGATCCCCAACCACGGTAAAGCTGCCAGCTGTGGTTTTCAGGCTACAGCCGTCTGCTTTACCCTAGCTGGCTATCAAAAATGGGGGGACCCAACGTCATTTTTTTTTTAACTATTTTTTAAATAGAAAAAATTAATGGGCTTCCCTGTATTTTGATTGCCAACCAAGGTAACGGCAGGCAGATGGGGGTGGCAACCCATAGCTGTCTGCTTTATCTGCGCTGAGAATAAAAAATACCGCGGAGCGCTACGTCATTTTTTTAAAGATTTCTTTTTACAGCACTGTGATGTCCAGCAATCAAAATACAGGGAAGCCCATTTTGTTTTTAGTTATTTAAATAAATAATTAAAAAAAATATATATGGGCTCCCGCTGCATTTTTTGTATTGCTAGCTAAGGGTAATCCAAGCAGCTACTGGCTGCTAACCCCCACTGCTTGGTGTTACCTTCACTGGCAATGGAAAATCCAGGGAAGCATTTTTTATTTTTTTGCCAAAAAACTACAAAAAAAGGACGTGAGCTTCGCCATATTTTTGTATGCTAGCTAGGTATAGCAGGCAGGTGCTGGAAGAGTTGGATACAGCACCAGAAGATGGCGCTTCTATGAAAATGCCATTTTCTGAGGCGGCTGCAGACTGCAATTCGCAGCAGTGGGGCCCAGAAAGCTCAGGCCAACCTGTGCTGCGGATTCCAATCCCCAGCTGCCTAGTTGTACCTGGCTGGACACAAAAATGGGGCGAAGCCTACGTCATTTGTTTTCTAATTATTTCATGAAATTCATGAAATAATAAAATAAGGGCTTCCCTTTATTTTTGGTTCCCAGCCGGGTACAAATAGGCAACTGGGGGTTGGGGGCAGCCGTACCTGCCTGCTGTACCTGGCTAGCATACAAAAATATGGCGAAGCCCACATCATTTTTTCAGGGGGCAAAAAACTTCTGCATACAGTCCTAGATGGAGTATGCTGAGCCGTGTAGTTCTGCAGCTGCTGTCTGTCTGTATGGAGAAGAGCAGAAAGCAGCTGCAGAACTACAAGGCTCAGCATACTCCATCCAGGACTGTATGCAGAAGTTTTTTGCCCACCAAAAAAATGACGTGGGCTTCGCCATATTTTTGTATGCTAGCCAGGAACAGCAGGCAGCCACGGGCTGCCTCCAACCCCCAGTTGCCTATTTGTACCCGGCTGGGAACCAAAAATATAGGGAAGCCCGTTTTTTTTAATTATTTCACTTATTTCATGAAATAATTAAAAAACAAATGACGTGGGCTTCGCCCCATTTTTGTGTCCAGCCAGGTACAACTAGGCAGCTGGGGATTGGAATCCGCGGCACAGGTTAGCCCGAGGTTTCTGGGCGCCTCTGCTGCGAATTTCAGTCCGCTGCCGTCCCAGAAAATGGCGCTCTCATAGAAGCGCCATCATCTGGCACTGTATCCAACTCTTCCAACAGCTCTGGAGCCGGGTGGCTTGTTGGGTAATCATGAGTTAATACTGGCTTTGTTTTACTAGCCAGTATTAAGCCAGAGATTCTTAATGTCAGGCACGTTTGACCCGGCCATTAAGAATCTCCAATAAAGGGTTAAAAAAAAGACACCACACAGAGAAAAAATACTTTAATAGAAATAAATACACAGACACATTAGAGACTCCATCTTTATTACCCCCTGTCAGCCCAATAAATCCCCAATAAACCAGCGCTGATAAGAGGGTTTTTTATTAATATTTTATACTTTTTATTGCTATCCTTGTTTTAGACACAAACTTATTCAAAACAATTCACACAATAGAACAAGGAAAAAGAAAGAAGAATAAACCACATATGGTAGAAATAAAAATAAAAGTAAAAATAAAGAATAAGTAATTGATAGTGCAGCAAACAGATACCAGGTGTCTGGTTGCAGTACCCCGGCCGGTAGTAGAGCAATTATTAAATCTAGTATAGTATATTAAGTGATGCTTCAAGGCATATGATATTTAATGCCAAATGAAACTATCACTGCAATATGAATTTTCAGATACCTAGAGAGTTTTTTTCAATCCATAAGCAAAAAGGTTTTTAATAGAGGCTTAAATTATAAGCAGCAATTTCAGCGTTCCAAGTGCCTTTAAATGAATTTGAAGAAACTGCACTTCAGGATTATAGTGAGGATTGTAGTGAGGATGAGGTGCCCCAGCTCATCACTTGATGAGCTGGGGCACCTCATCCTCACTACAATCCTCACTACGACTACACTAGTGAGGATTGTAGTGAGGATGAGGTGCCCCAGCTCATCAAGTGATGAGCTGGGGCACCTCATCCTCACTACAATCGAGCTGGGGCACCTCATCCTCACTACAATCCTCACTACTAGTGAGGATTGTAGTGAGGATGAGGTGCCCCAGCTCATCAAGTGATGAGCTGGGGCACCTCATCCTCACTACAATCCTCACTACAATCGGGAAGCAGCGTGCAGCCTTCACTCCGTGAGAGATCAGTGCTGCTGCCTGTCAGCGGTAACAGCGGTAACGCTGACAGACGCGTTACCATAGCAACGGTGCTCTCGGAGTCGCGGTTAGCGGTGACGTCACCGCTAACTGCGTTGTTATGGCAACGGTGATCTCCGTTAATGACCGGCTGTGTCAGCCGGTCCCTAACGGAACGGGGAGTTGACCGTGTGCTAGAGCATGTCGCCGGTACACGGCGATACACAAATGTGCACCGTGTACCAGAGAGTGCAATGACAGGTCCTACATGACGCGTCATAGTCATGTGACCAGTCTGTAGCCAATGAGATAATAGCCACGTGACTGGTCACATGGCTATTTTGACGTCACGATAGGTCCTGCATCACTGCTGGCAGTGCTGGTCACCGGAGGATTCAGCGATCATCGGATGGAATAGCGGCAGGAGACAGAGTGCAGGAGGGATCGCGGGGACCGGTAAGTGTTATGGCAATGTTTATTAACTGTTTGTGTACATTTATCATGCATTTTTATGTGTTTGTGATTGCCTCCCATTGTTTCCTATTGGTTCGAGTTCGGTTCGTCGAACGTTCGACGAACCGAACTCGAACGAGACCTCTGTTCGGCGAACCGAACTCGAGCCGAACCACGGCCGGTTCGCTCATCTCTTCTCCCTACCCACCGTTACAATGGTACACAGATCACATTTTCCTGATCTGGCAGGGGTCCAAAGAATCTCTTTCACCTTTTATGGATATGGTCAGCTTCAATGGATGCAACATTCAAATCACCTACCAATCATCCAGGAACTAGATTGAGTTTTTGGATGTGTTGGTGAAAAGAGATGAGTGTGACTATCTACAGACAGACTTGTTCAGGAAACCAACTTCAACCAACACATTCCAACACATTATTGCACGCCACTTCATCCCATCCTAGATCAATCAGTCCCTACAGGGCAATTTTTGTGGTTACGCAGAAAACGTTCCACTGATGTGGATTTTCAGATACAAGCTTTGGATCTGATGAGCAGACTCAGGGAGCAGGGATATAGTAGTTGTATGGTGAAGTGTGCCTACCACAGCACCAAATATTCCCCATGTCATTCTCTCCTTTATTCTGCTGGGAGACCCGAGTCTGCTAATCAGGTCCGATTTATTACCAGGTATCACTCCAAGTTTGGTGCCATGAGTCAATGTTTGGTGAATGCGTGGCCCATATAGCTGGCTGATCCGGCATTTTCTAAGATTATCTCTGAGAGGCCCAATATTACAATCAGACGGTTGAAGAACCTACGTGACCATTTTGTGAATAGTCGTTATGAGTGTTTTGTTGATGAAAAATCTTTGTGGCATACTAATTTTACTCCGTTGCATGGATGAGTACGGTGGGTGCGTCACTTGCCCCAATATTGTACGTTGCGATACATTTACAAATTCTACAGCAGACAAAACATTCAACATCAAAAAACAGATTGATATATTATGTCACCTACCCTAAAATTTATGTAGGGTTTACTACCTGAAAATTCAAGGTACGTGTTAGAGCGCATGTATTGGGCATAGCGGCTGCGTCCAACCATGTGGGCACTTCCACGCTCAAAATGATCCCCAAACATTTCAAATTACACCATGCTTTGTACAGCATCCTCCTAAAAGTGCATGGCACTCAGCATTATATATTAGATGTCTATTTATCCTTAATATGTATGTTCATGTATTATATGATCTGTGCCCATATCTATAGGTGTGTTTCACATGGTTTGCTGTACATAGAGCACTCAGTATTTGTATTTAGTCCCCATACATCTTTTTTTCTAGTCCAGAGATCCGGCACGCATGCGCGCTGTGGCTCCCCAGACCCCTGTCCTGCCGCTCTGTCTATATGGGTCTGGTGCTTCCGGGTCACATGCGCATGACGTGGAGTCACCTGACTCATGATGTCGCGGCTGGCGTTTCTGGGCTGTCATGGTGACGTACGCGTCATTCCACGGTTCGCCACGATTGGAGGAGGGTGGGTAGATAATAAATACCCTCTCCATTTTGGTCATGCACCCTGACGAAGGCTTAGTGAAAGCCAGAACACCATTTCACTTTATCCACCAACAATTTAGCAATTTGATCCATAACTTCTATTATCTTTGTTCACTTATGTGAACATTTAGTGTTTTTACATCTATTGGTAATCACACACAGCACCTGGCTTTTCCCCATGCTGGCATGCATGTTTCCCCCATGCTGGCATGCATGTCCCCACCCATGTTGGCATGCATGTTTCCCCCCCATGCTGGCATGCATGTTTCCCCCCCATGCTGGCATGTTCCCCCCCCCATGCTGGCATGTATGTTTCCCCCCCATACTGGCATGTATGTTTCCTGTTCCATGCTAGCATGTATGTTTCCCCTCCCATGCTGGCATATATGTTTCCCCTCCCATGCTGGTATGTATGTTTCCCCCCATGCTGGCATGTATGTTTCCTCCCCCCATACTGGCATGTATGTTTCGCCCCCATGCTGGCATGCATGTAAGTTCTCCCCCCCATGCTGGCATGTGTGTTCTCCCCCCCATGCTGGCATGTGTGTTCTCCCCCCATGCTGGCATGCATGTTTTCCCCATGCTGGCATGCATGTTTTCCCCATGCTGGAATGCATGTCCCCCCCATGTTAGCATGCATGTTTCCCCCCCATGCTGACATGTATCTTCCCCCCCATGCTGGCATGTATGTTCCCCCCCATGCTGGCATGTATGTTCCCCCCCATGCTGACATGTATGTTCTCCCCCCATGCTGGCATGTATGTTCTCCCCCCATGCTGGCATGTATGTTCTCCCCCCCATGCTGGCATGTATGTTCTCCCCCCCATGCTGGCATGTATGTTCTCCCCCATGCTGGCATGTGTGTTCTCCCCCCATGCTGGCATGTGTGTTCTCCCCCCCATGCTGGCATATATGTTCTCCCCCCCATGCTGGCATGTGTGTTCTCCCCCCCATGCTGGCATGTGTGTTCTCCCCCCATGCTGGCATGTGTGTTTCCCCCCCATGCTGGCATGTGTGTTCTCCCCCAATGCTGGCATGTGTGTTCTCCCCCCCATGCTGGCATGTGTGTTCTTCCCATGCTGGCATGTGTGTTCTCTCCCCCCCATGCTGGCACTGTCGACCCCGTGCTGGCGCTGCCCCCCCTCCCTTGGCACAGCCGCACACAGGTTATACAAAAAAAGAAAAGAAACAACACACAACTCACCTTCCAGCACCCGCTCCCCCGCTGCGCGCCGCTGGGTCCTCAGTTCCCACGCGGCCAGAAGACGTCATTACGCCGGCACCACTTATTGACGCTCCTCCGTCTCCTAGGCAACAGACCTGCGGCCCAGGAGAGGAGGAGTGTCAGAGTGAGGAGAAATGTCTCCTCCGCTCCAACACAGCTTTGAACTGCCGGCGCGACCTCGCCAGCAGTTCAAAGCGGCAGGATGAGGACACAGGGCGCGTGCCAGCAGAATGGGCTCTGCGTGCCCCTGGTGGCACGCATGCCATAGGTTCGCCATCACTACCCTAGATGTCTTGTTGAACCTTTTTACATTGTTTGGTTAGAGCTAAAAAGGCCATCAGGGTCTTGGGTGGTGCGCAACCGATAGGTGGTACCCGAGGCTCTAGGTGGAGGGTGGCAAAGAAGGTTAATGAAGTTTGAAATGTTTGAACTTTTAAAGAAACCTGGTTAAACCTGCAGCCTTCTGTACAGGACTGTTCCCAGGAGGGTGGCAGGTGCAAGAAGGGTCAGTGGCGCAGCAGGCCAGGACCCCGTCACCACAGGAGGCGGTTACGCTCTCCCAGAACTTTATCACCTTGTTGCTCATCCAGGAACAAAATGACAGCAGGGACTTTGGGTGGAAAACCACTAAGCAGTGGTGCCAGAGACTCTGAGTGGCGGATGGTAAGGAAGGTGGAAAAAGGGTGGAAACGTTAAAGGAAATGTGCCTCCCACAAGGGAAGAAATCTTTTAAAAATGTTTTAAAAATGTTGAAATTGTTTGAAGATGTTTGCATGTAAAAACTACAGTATGACCTGTTTGAATTACAGCCTGCGGACATGCTGGATTTAACCAAGGGGGAATGTGACGCCCCTGCGGTAACCAGGTGTCACAAAAATAAGGTAACAACAAGGTAACAGCTCAGGTCCTACATGACTGTGCCAGTCATCACACACACACTTAAGCAAGACACCATCACGTGTTTCTCAAAGCAGTGATTCTAGAGCAACGCCCCCTGGGAAGTATGCAAATAAGAAAGCCGCGGAGACACCATCACATGTTTCTCAACGCTGCCAGGAAACTAGCCAGGTCTTTCACCGGGAAGGAACAACCACGGGAAGGGCAGTCTCCAGTCAAGGAGACCACCTATACCAAACATGGTATCCATCCACAGACAGCCGTTTTGGGGTATTTGCCCCTCATCAGTGTGGAGTAGGAATTTGGCTAGTGGGGGCAATGCCTAGTAAAAGACTACTTAAGCAAGCATTGTTGACCTTAGGGAGATCAACATATACACTGCGGAGACACCACATCACATGTTTCTCAACGCTGCCAGGAAACTAGCCAGGTCTTTCACCGGGAAGGAACAACCACGGGAAGGGCAGTCTCCAGTCAAGCCTAGCAAAAGACTACTTAAGCAAGCATTGTTGACCTTAGGGAGATCAACATATCCACTAGGCATTGCCCCCACTAGCCAGATTCCTACTCCACACTGATGAGGGGCAAATATCCCGAAACGGCTGTCTTTGGATGGATACCATGTTTGGTATAGGTGGTCTCCTTGACTGGAGACTGTCCTTCCCGTGGTTGTTCCTTCCCGGTGAAAGACCTGACTAGTTTCCTGGCAGCGTTGAGAAACATGTGATGGTGTCTCCGCGGCTTTCTTATTTGCATACTTCCCAGGGGGCGTTGCTCTAGAATCACTGCGTTAAGAAACACGTGATGGTGTCTCCGCAGTGGATATGTTGATCTCCCTAAGGTCAACAATGCTTGCTTAAGTAATCTTTTACTAGGCATTGCCCCCACTAGCCAGATTCCTACTCCACACTGATGAGGGGCAAATACCCCGAAACGGCTGTCTGTGGATGGATACCATGTTTGGTATAGGTGGTCTCTTTGACTGGAGACTGCCCTTCCCGTGGTTGTTCCTTCCCGGTGAAAGACCTGGCTAGTTTCCTGGCAGCGTTGAGAAACATGTGATGGTGTCTCCGCGGCTTTCTTATTTGCATTTATCACACACACACTAGCACACCAGGACATTTACACACACTGTATCCGGCTGGGAGACTCGCCTAGCCAGATGACAGGGCTAGGCACTGTTAGATGACAGGCAGCCAACTTGGGAGGAAGAGACCAGACCTGGGGGAGGAGAAAGTGACCTGGGGACTGTGGCTAGTCAGTCAGAGAAAGGAAGTGAAAGAGGAAGGAGTTGTGAGTTGAGGAGAAAAGGGAAAGGTGTCAAGACAGACCACAAAACCTAGAGACACATAGAAAGTAGCAAAGAATCCGCAAGGACCTGAGTAGAAAGATCAGCCACTCACAGGAGAATAGTAGCTGGAGAGCGAGAGCAAGCTCCAAGGACAGAGGGATCCTGCGTGGTGGACATCTGTCAGGGCAGGGAGGACTGGTAGGCCCAGGAGGTGGATCCACTGGACCAAGCACCCCACCGGAGGGCAGGGTACATGGCAGCCGGAGCACTGGCGAGGCAGGGACAGGTATAACCAGGTCACCAGGGTCACGGAGTTCTTTAAGACGGTACAGAATGCTGGTACAGGTAACAGGACACGGTACAAGGGGACCTGAGCACCTAGCTCACAAGACAAGGCTTCAAGACACGTTGATCAGGCCCCGCCCACATGTAAAGGCAAGTCTTATATACCCAGCACAGCCCTATGTCATTTCCTGCTTCAGGTGTGCTGGGCCTATAAGACCAGGAGAGTGGGCGCGGCCTGGTCCTATACAGAGGCATTAGTCAGAGTCAGACTCCTGAGACCAGGAACAGAACACAGGAGAGCACGAGTGGGGGCGGTAGCCGTGACCGGTGGACACGTGGACAGGATCAGTGGTCACGGAGCGGTGCCGGGATGGTGCGACCGGGTCAGTGGGTAAGGAGCGGTGCTGAGGTATCGGGAGCGTGACAGTACCCCCCTCTATGCCCCCCCTCCGTGCACAGTACCCCAGGGGCACCCCGGATCGAGTCACCGGACCAGGAACCAAGGCAAAGGCAGGGAAAGACCGCTGACCCCGTGTCGCTTTCTTGGCCACACGACGCTTAGCCGACGTTCTACCAGTAGTGGCAACGGGAAGCGGAGCACAGACAGAAGTAGGACCGGGGTCGTGGACGACCGTATCGGGCGTCTCGGGCCGGGAACAGGACATTGTCTCATCCTCAGTAGCCGGTGACATCGAAGTCTCAATAGCCAGGGACGGTGGAGCGACGCTAGACTGCGTCGTTTCTTCTTCAGGACCCGGTGGTACCAAGGACTCAGGCGACAGGAGTTGTGGTACGGCGCTGAACTGCGTCGTCTCCTCTTCATGTTCTGGTGGCACCACAGGTACAAAAGACAGGAGTTGTGGAACGACGCTGGACTGCATCGTCACTTCTTCCTCCTGTTGTGACATGTCCTTTCGGGGGTATTGCAACTTTTGGCCATTTTGAAGCGAAATTGTTCCTTTGGGGGGGTATTGCAACTTTTGGCCATTTTGAAGCGAAATTGTTCCTTTCGGGGGGTATTGCAACTTTTCGGCATTTTGAAGCGAAATTGTTCCTTTGGGGGGGTATTGCAACTTTTCGGCATTTTGAGGCGAAATTGTTCCTTTGGGGGTATTGCAATTTTTTGCCATTTTGAGGCGAAATTGTTCCTTTGGGGGGGTATTGCAACTTTTGGCCATATTGAAGCGAAATTGTTCCTTTGGGGGGGTATTACAATTTTTGGCCATTTTGAGGCGAAATTGTTCCTTTGGGGGGGTATTGCAGCTTTTTGCCATTTTGAAGCGAAATTGTTCCTTTGGGGGGGTATTGCAATTTTTTGCCATTTTGAGGCGAAATTGTTCCTTTGGGGGGGTATTGCAACTTTTGGCCATTTTGAAGCGAAATTGTTCCTTTCGGGGGGTATTGCAACTTTTCGGCATTTCTAGGCGAAATTGTTCCTTTGGGGGGGTATTGCAACTTTTGGCCATTTTGAAGCGAAATTGTTCCTTTCGGGGGTATTGCAACTTTTGGCCATTTTGAATCGAAATTGTTCTTTTCGGGGGGTATTGCAACTTTTCGGCATTTTGAGGCGAAATTGTTCCTTTGGGGGGTATTGCAATTTTTTTTTCATTTTGAGGCGAAATTGTTCCTTTGGGGGGTATTGCAACTTTTCGGCATTTTGGGGCGAAATTGTTCCTTTGGGGGGGTATTGCAATTTTTTGCCATTTTGAGGCGAAATTGTTCCTTTGGGGGGGTATTGCAACTTTTGGCCATTTTGAAGCGAAATTGTTCCTTTCGGGGGGTATTGCAACTTTTCGGCATTTTGAGGCGAAATTGTTCCTTTGGGGGGGTATTGCAATTTTTTGCCATTTTGAGGCGAAGTTGTTCCTTTGGGGGGTATTGCATCTTTTGGCCATTTTGAAGCGAAATTGTTCCTTTCGGGGGGTATAGCAACTTTTTGGCATTTTGAGGTGAAATTGTTCCTTTGGGGGGGTATTGCAATTTTTTACCATTTTGAGGCGAAGATGTTCCTTTGGGGGGGTATTGCAACTTTTGGCCATTTTGAAGCGAAATTGTTCCTTTCGGGGGGTATTGCAACTTTTCGGCATTTTGAGGCGAAATTGTTCCTTTGGGGGGGTATTGCAACTTTTGGCCATTTTGAGACGAAATTGTTCCTTTCGGGGGGTATTGCAACTTTTCGGCATTTTGAGGCGAAATTGTTCCTTTGGGGGGTGTTGCAACTTTTGGCCATTTTGAAGCGAAATTGTTCCTTTGGGGGGGTATTGCAACTTTTCGGCATTTTGAGGCGAAATTGTTCCTTTGGGGGGTATTGCAATTTTTTGCCATTTTGAGGCGAAATTGTTCCTTTGGGGGGTATTGCAACTTTTGGCCATTTTGAAGCGAAATTGTTCCTTTGGGGGGGGAATTGCAATTTTTTGCCATTTTGAGGCGAAATTGTTCCTTTGGGGGGTATTGCAACTTTTGGCCATTTTGAAGCGAAATTGTTCCTTTCGAGGGGTATTGCAACTTTTCGGCATTTTGAGGCGAAATTGTTCCTTTGGGGGGGTATTGCAATTTTTTGCCATTTTGAGGCGAAATTGTTCCTTTGGGGGGGTATTGCAACTTTTGGCCATTTTGAAGCGAAATTGTTCCTTTCGGGGGGTATTGCAACTTTTCGGCATTTTGAGGCGAAATTGTTCCTTTGGGGAGGTATTGCAATTTTTTGCCATTTTGAGGCGAAATTGTTCCTTTGGAGGGTATTGCAACTTTTGGCCATTTTGAAGCGAAATTGTTCCTTTCGGGGGGTATTGCAACTTTTCGGCATTTTGAGGCGAAATTGTTCCTTTGGGGGGGTATTGCAACTTTTGGCCATTTTGAAGCGAAATTGTTCCTTTGGGGGGGTATTGCAACTTTTCGGCATTTTGAGGCAAAATTGTTTCTTTGGGGGGGTATTGCAATTTTTTGCCATTTTGAGGCGAAATTGTTCCTTTGGGGGGGTATTGCAACTTTTGGCCATTTTTAAGCGAAATTGTTCCTTTGGGGGGGTATTGCAACTTTTGGCCATTTTGAAGCGAAATTGTTCCTTTCGGGGGGTATTGCAACTTTTCGGCATTTTGAGGCGAAATTGTTCCTTTAGGGGGGTATTGCAACTTTTGGCCATTTTGAAGCGAAATTGATCCTTTGGGGGGGTATTGCAACTTTTCGGCATTTTGAGTCGAAATTGTTCCTTGGGGGGTATTGCAATTTTTTGCCATTTTGAGGCGAAATTGTTCCTTTGGGGGGGTATTGCAACTTTTGGCCATTTTGAAGCGAAATTGTTCCTTTCGGGGGGTATTGCAACTTTTCGGCATTTTGAGGCGAAATTGTTCCTTGGGGGGTATTGCAATTTTTTTTTCATTTTGAGGCGAAATTGTTCCTTTGGGGGGGTATTGCAACTTTTGGCCATTTTGAAGCGAAATTGTTCCTTTGGGGGGGTATTGCAACTTTTCGGCATTTTGAGGCAAAATTGTTTCTTTGGGGGGGTATTGCAATTTTTTGCCATTTTGAGGCGAAATTGTTCCTTTGGGGGGGTATTGCAACTTTTGGCCATTTTTAAGCGAAATTGTTCCTTTGGGGGGGTATTGCAACTTTTGGCCATTTTGAAGCGAAATTGTTCCTTTCGGGGGGTATTGCAACTTTTCGGCATTTTGAGGCGAAATTGTTCCTTTAGGGGGGTATTGCAACTTTTGGCCATTTTGAAGCGAAATTGATCCTTTGGGGGGGTATTGCAACTTTTCGGCATTTTGAGTCGAAATTGTTCCTTTGGGGGGTATTGCAATTTTTTGCCATTTTGAGGCGAAATTGTTCCTTTGGGGGGGTATTGCAACTTTTGGCCATTTTGAAGCGAAATTGTTCCTTTCGGGGGGTATTGCAACTTTTCGGCATTTTGAGGCGAAATTGTTCCTTGGGGGGTATTGCAATTTTTTTTTCATTTTGAGGCGAAATTGTTCCTTTGGGGGGGTATTGCAACTTTTGGCCATTTTGAAGCGAAATTGTTCCTTTGGGGGGGTATTGCAACTTTTCGGCATTTTGAGGCAAAATTGTTCCTTTGGGGGGTATTGCAATTTTTTGCCATTTTGAGGCGATATTGTTCCTTTGGGGGGGTATTGCAACTTTTGGCCATTTTTAAGCGAAATTGTTCCTTTGGGGGGGTATTGCAATTTTTTGCCATTTTGAGGCGAAATTGTTCCTTTGGGGGGGTATTGCAACTTTTTGCCATTTTGAGGCGAAATTGTTCCTTTGGGGGGGTATTGCAACTTTTGGCCATTTTGAAGCGAAATTGTTCCTTTGGGGGGGTATTGCAACTTTTGGCCATTTTGAAGCGAAATTGTTCCTTTCGGGGGGTATTGCAACTTTTGGCCATTTTGAAGCGAAATTGTTCCTTTCGGGGGGTATTGCAACTTTTCGGCATTTTGAAGCGAAATTGTTCTTTTGGGGGGGTATTGCAATTTTTTGCCATTTTGAGGCGAAATTGTTCCTTTGGGGGGGTATTGCAACTTTTGGCCATATTGAAGCGAAATTGTTTTTTTGGGGGGGTTTTACAATTTTTGGCCATTTTGAGGCGAAATTGTTCCTTTGGGGGGGTATTGAAATTTTTTGCCATTTTGAGGCGAAATTGTGGGGGTATTGCATCTTTTGGCCATTTTGAAGCGAAATTGTTCCTTTCGGGGGGTGTTGCAACTTTATGGCATTTTTAGGCGAAATTGTTCCTTTGGGGGGGTATTGCAACTTTTCGGCATTTTGAGGCAAAATTGTTTCTTTGGGGGGTATTGCAATTTTTTGCCATTTTGAGGCGAAATTGTTCCTTTCGGGGGGTATTGCAACTTTTCGGCATTTTGAGGCGAAATTGTTCTTTTGGGGGGGTATTGCAATTTTTTGCCATTTTGAGGCGAAATTGTTCCTTTGGGGGGGTATTGCAACTTTTGGCCATATTGAAGCGAAATTGTTTTTTTGGGGGGGTTTTACAATTTTTGGCCATTTTGAGGCGAAATTGTTCCTTTGGGGGGGTATTGAAATTTTTTGCCATTTTGAGGCGAAATTGTGGGGGTATTGCATCTTTTGGCCATTTTGAAGCGAAATTGTTCCTTTCGGGGGGTGTTGCAACTTTATGGCATTTTTAGGCGAAATTGTTCCTTTGGGGGGGTATTGCAACTTTTGGCCATTTTTAAGCGAAATTGTTCCTTTGGGGGGGTATTGCAACTTTTCGGCATTTTGAGGCAAAATTGTTTCTTTGGGGGGTATTGCAATTTTTTGCCATTTTGAGGCGAAATTGTTCCTTTGGGGGGGTATTGCAACTTTTGGCCATTTTTAAGCGAAATTGTTCCTTTGGGGGGGTATTGCAACTTTTGGCCATTTTGAAGCGAAATTGTTCCTTTCGGGGGGTATTGCAACTTTTCGGCATTTTGAGGCGAAATTGTTCCTTTAGGGGGGTATTGCAACTTTTGGCCATTTTGAAGCGAAATTGATCCTTTGGGGGGGTATTGCAACTTTTCGGCATTTTGAGTCGAAATTGTTCCTTTGGGGGGTATTGCAATTTTTTGCCATTTTGAGGCGAAATTGTTCCTTTGGGGGGTATTGCAACTTTTGGCCATTTTGAAGCGAAATTGTTCCTTTGGGGGGGGAATTGCAATTTTTTGCCATTTTGAGGCGAAATTGTTCCTTTGGGGGGTATTGCAACTTTTGGCCATTTTGAAGCGAAATTGTTCCTTTCGAGGGGTATTGCAACTTTTCGGCATTTTGAGGCGAAATTGTTCCTTTGGGGGGGTATTGCAATTTTTTGCCATTTTGAGGCGAAATTGTTCCTTTGGGGGGGTATTGCAACTTTTTGCCATTTTGAGGCGAAATTGTTCCTTTGGGGGGGTATTGCAACTTTTGGCCATTTTGAAGCGAAATTGTTCCTTTGGGGGGGTATTGCAACTTTTGGCCATTTTGAAGCGAAATTGTTCCTTTCGGGGGGTATTGCAACTTTTGGCCATTTTGAAGCGAAATTGTTCCTTTCGGGGGGTATTGCAACTTTTCGGCATTTTGAAGCGAAATTGTTCTTTTGGGGGGGTATTGCAATTTTTTGCCATTTTGAGGCGAAATTGTTCCTTTGGGGGGGTATTGCAACTTTTGGCCATATTGAAGCGAAATTGTTTTTTTGGGGGGGTTTTACAATTTTTGGCCATTTTGAGGCGAAATTGTTCCTTTGGGGGGGTATTGAAATTTTTTGCCATTTTGAGGCGAAATTGTGGGGGTATTGCATCTTTTGGCCATTTTGAAGCGAAATTGTTCCTTTCGGGGGGTGTTGCAACTTTATGGCATTTTTAGGCGAAATTGTTCCTTTGGGGGGGTATTGCAACTTTTCGGCATTTTGAGGCAAAATTGTTTCTTTGGGGGGTATTGCAATTTTTTGCCATTTTGAGGCGAAATTGTTCCTTTCGGGGGGTATTGCAACTTTTCGGCATTTTGAGGCGAAATTGTTCTTTTGGGGGGGTATTGCAATTTTTTGCCATTTTGAGGCGAAATTGTTCCTTTGGGGGGGTATTGCAACTTTTGGCCATATTGAAGCGAAATTGTTTTTTTGGGGGGGTTTTACAATTTTTGGCCATTTTGAGGCGAAATTGTTCCTTTGGGGGGGTATTGAAATTTTTTGCCATTTTGAGGCGAAATTGTGGGGGTATTGCATCTTTTGGCCATTTTGAAGCGAAATTGTTCCTTTCGGGGGGTGTTGCAACTTTATGGCATTTTTAGGCGAAATTGTTCCTTTGGGGGGGTATTGCAACTTTTGGCCATTTTTAAGCGAAATTGTTCCTTTGGGGGGGTATTGCAACTTTTCGGCATTTTGAGGCAAAATTGTTTCTTTGGGGGGTATTGCAATTTTTTGCCATTTTGAGGCGAAATTGTTCCTTTGGGGGGGTATTGCAACTTTTGGCCATTTTTAAGCGAAATTGTTCCTTTGGGGGGGTATTGCAACTTTTGGCCATTTTGAAGCGAAATTGTTCCTTTCGGGGGGTATTGCAACTTTTCGGCATTTTGAGGCGAAATTGTTCCTTTAGGGGGGTATTGCAACTTTTGGCCATTTTGAAGCGAAATTGATCCTTTGGGGGGGTATTGCAACTTTTCGGCATTTTGAGTCGAAATTGTTCCTTTGGGGGGTATTGCAATTTTTTGCCATTTTGAGGCGAAATTGTTCCTTTGGGGGGTATTGCAACTTTTGGCCATTTTGAAGCGAAATTGTTCCTTTGGGGGGGGAATTGCAATTTTTTGCCATTTTGAGGCGAAATTGTTCCTTTGGGGGGTATTGCAACTTTTGGCCATTTTGAAGCGAAATTGTTCCTTTCGAGGGGTATTGCAACTTTTCGGCATTTTGAGGCGAAATTGTTCCTTTGGGGGGGTATTGCAATTTTTTGCCATTTTGAGGCGAAATTGTTCCTTTGGGGGGGTATTGCAACTTTTGGCCATTTTGAAGCGAAATTGTTCCTTTCGGGGGGTATTGCAACTTTTCGGCATTTTGAGGCGAAATTGTTCCTTTGGGGAGGTATTGCAATTTTTTGCCATTTTGAGGCGAAATTGTTCCTTTGGAGGGTATTGCAACTTTTGGCCATTTTGAAGCGAAATTGTTCCTTTCGGGGGGTATTGCAACTTTTCGGCATTTTGAGGCGAAATTGTTCCTTTGGGGGGGTATTGCAACTTTTGGCCATTTTGAAGCGAAATTGTTCCTTTGGGGGGGTATTGCAACTTTTCGGCATTTTGAGGCAAAATTGTTTCTTTGGGGGGGTATTGCAATTTTTTGCCATTTTGAGGCGAAATTGTTCCTTTGGGGGGGTATTGCAACTTTTGGCCATTTTTAAGCGAAATTGTTCCTTTGGGGGGGTATTGCAACTTTTGGCCATTTTGAAGCGAAATTGTTCCTTTCGGGGGGTATTGCAACTTTTCGGCATTTTGAGGCGAAATTGTTCCTTTAGGGGGGTATTGCAACTTTTGGCCATTTTGAAGCGAAATTGATCCTTTGGGGGGGTATTGCAACTTTTCGGCATTTTGAGTCGAAATTGTTCCTTGGGGGGTATTGCAATTTTTTGCCATTTTGAGGCGAAATTGTTCCTTTGGGGGGGTATTGCAACTTTTGGCCATTTTGAAGCGAAATTGTTCCTTTCGGGGGGTATTGCAACTTTTCGGCATTTTGAGGCGAAATTGTTCCTTGGGGGGTATTGCAATTTTTTTTTCATTTTGAGGCGAAATTGTTCCTTTGGGGGGGTATTGCAACTTTTGGCCATTTTGAAGCGAAATTGTTCCTTTGGGGGGGTATTGCAACTTTTCGGCATTTTGAGGCAAAATTGTTTCTTTGGGGGGGTATTGCAATTTTTTGCCATTTTGAGGCGAAATTGTTCCTTTGGGGGGGTATTGCAACTTTTGGCCATTTTTAAGCGAAATTGTTCCTTTGGGGGGGTATTGCAACTTTTGGCCATTTTGAAGCGAAATTGTTCCTTTCGGGGGGTATTGCAACTTTTCGGCATTTTGAGGCGAAATTGTTCCTTTAGGGGGGTATTGCAACTTTTGGCCATTTTGAAGCGAAATTGATCCTTTGGGGGGGTATTGCAACTTTTCGGCATTTTGAGTCGAAATTGTTCCTTTGGGGGGTATTGCAATTTTTTGCCATTTTGAGGCGAAATTGTTCCTTTGGGGGGGTATTGCAACTTTTGGCCATTTTGAAGCGAAATTGTTCCTTTCGGGGGGTATTGCAACTTTTCGGCATTTTGAGGCGAAATTGTTCCTTGGGGGGTATTGCAATTTTTTTTTCATTTTGAGGCGAAATTGTTCCTTTGGGGGGGTATTGCAACTTTTGGCCATTTTGAAGCGAAATTGTTCCTTTGGGGGGGTATTGCAACTTTTCGGCATTTTGAGGCAAAATTGTTCCTTTGGGGGGTATTGCAATTTTTTGCCATTTTGAGGCGATATTGTTCCTTTGGGGGGGTATTGCAACTTTTGGCCATTTTTAAGCGAAATTGTTCCTTTGGGGGGGTATTGCAATTTTTTGCCATTTTGAGGCGAAATTGTTCCTTTGGGGGGGTATTGCAACTTTTTGCCATTTTGAGGCGAAATTGTTCCTTTGGGGGGGTATTGCAACTTTTGGCCATTTTGAAGCGAAATTGTTCCTTTGGGGGGGTATTGCAACTTTTGGCCATTTTGAAGCGAAATTGTTCCTTTCGGGGGGTATTGCAACTTTTGGCCATTTTGAAGCGAAATTGTTCCTTTCGGGGGGTATTGCAACTTTTCGGCATTTTGAAGCGAAATTGTTCTTTTGGGGGGGTATTGCAATTTTTTGCCATTTTGAGGCGAAATTGTTCCTTTGGGGGGGTATTGCAACTTTTGGCCATATTGAAGCGAAATTGTTTTTTTGGGGGGGTTTTACACTTTTTGGCCATTTTGAGGCGAAATTGTTCCTTTGGGGGGGTATTGAAATTTTTTGCCATTTTGAGGCGAAATTGTGGGGGTATTGCATCTTTTGGCCATTTTGAAGCGAAATTGTTCCTTTCGGGGGGTGTTGCAACTTTATGGCATTTTTAGGCGAAATTGTTCCTTTGGGGGGGTATTGCAACTTTTGGCCATTTTTAAGCGAAATTGTTCCTTTGGGGGGGTATTGCAACTTTTCGGCATTTTGAGGCAAAATTGTTTCTTTGGGGGGTATTGCAATTTTTTGCCATTTTGAGGCGAAATTGTTCCTTTCGGGGGGTATTGCAACTTTTCGGCATTTTGAGGCGAAATTGTTCTTTTGGGGGGGTATTGCAATTTTTTGCCATTTTGAGGCGAAATTGTTCCTTTGGGGGGGTATTGCAACTTTTGGCCATATTGAAGCGAAATTGTTTTTTTGGGGGGGTTTTACAATTTTTGGCCATTTTGAGGCGAAATTGTTCCTTTGGGGGGGTATTGAAATTTTTTGCCATTTTGAGGCGAAATTGTGGGGGTATTGCATCTTTTGGCCATTTTGAAGCGAAATTGTTCCTTTCGGGGGGTGTTGCAACTTTATGGCATTTTTAGGCGAAATTGTTCCTTTGGGGGGGTATTGCAACTTTTGGCCATTTTTAAGCGAAATTGTTCCTTTGGGGGGGTATTGCAACTTTTCGGCATTTTGAGGCAAAATTGTTTCTTTGGGGGGTATTGCAATTTTTTGCCATTTTGAGGCGAAATTGTTCCTTTGGGGGGGTATTGCAACTTTTGGCCATTTTTAAGCGAAATTGTTCCTTTGGGGGGGTATTGCAACTTTTGGCCATTTTGAAGCGAAATTGTTCCTTTCGGGGGGTATTGCAACTTTTCGGCATTTTGAGGCGAAATTGTTCCTTTAGGGGGGTATTGCAACTTTTGGCCATTTTGAAGCGAAATTGATCCTTTGGGGGGGTATTGCAACTTTTCGGCATTTTGAGTCGAAATTGTTCCTTTGGGGGGTATTGCAATTTTTTGCCATTTTGAGGCGAAATTGTTCCTTTGGGGGGGTATTGCAACTTTTGGCCATTTTGAAGCGAAATTGTTCCTTTCGGGGGGTATTGCAACTTTTCGGCATTTTGAGGCGAAATTGTTCCTTGGGGGGTATTGCAATTTTTTTTTCATTTTGAGGCGAAATTGTTCCTTTGGGGGGGTATTGCAACTTTTGGCCATTTTGAAGCGAAATTGTTCCTTTGGGGGGGTATTGCAACTTTTCGGCATTTTGAGGCAAAATTGTTCCTTTGGTGGGGTATTGCAATTTTTTGCCATTTTGAGGCGAAATTGTTCCTTTGGGGGGGTATTGCAACTTTTGGCCATTTTTAAGCGAAATTGTTCCTTTGGGGGGTATTGCAATTTTTTGCCATTTTGAGGCGAAATTGTTCCTTTGGGGGGGTATTGCAACTTTTGGCCATTTTGAAGCGAAATTGTTCCTTTCGGGGGGTATTGCAACTTTTCGGCATTTTGAGGCGAAATTGTTCCTTTGGGGGGGTATTGCAATTTTTTGCCATTTTGAGGCGAAATTGTTCCTTTGGGGGGATGTTGCAACTTTTGGCCATTTTTAAGCGAAATTGTTCCTTTGGGGGGGTATTGCAACTTTTGGCCATTTTGAAGCGAAATTGTTCCTTTCGGGGGGTATTGCAACTTTTCGGCATTTTGAGGCGAAATTGTTCTTTTGGGGGGGTATTGCAATTTTTTGCCATTTTGAGGCGAAATTGTTCCTTTGGGGGGGTATTGCAACTTTTGGCCATATTGAAGCGAAATTGTTTTTTTGGGGGGGTTTTACAATTTTTGGCCATTTTGAGGCGAAATTGTTCCTTTGGGGGGGTATTGAAATTTTTTGCCATTTTGAGGCGAAATTGTGGGGGTATTGCATCTTTTGGCCATTTTGAAGCGAAATTGTTCCTTTCGGGGGGTATTGCAACTTTTCGGCATTTTGAGGTGAAATTGTTCCTTTGGGGGGGGATTGCAATTTTTTGCCATTTTGAGGCGAAATTGTTCCTTTGGGGGGGTATTGCAACTTTTGGCCATTTTGAAGCGAAATTGTTCCTTTCGGGGGGTATTGCAACTTTTTGTCATTTTGAGGCAAAATTGTTCCTTTGGGGGGGTATTGCAACTTTTTGTCATTTTGAGGCGAAATTGTTCCTTTGGGGGGGTATTGCAACTTTTGGCCATTTTTAAGCGAAATTGTTCCTTTGGGGGGTATTGCAATTTTTTGCCATTTTGAGGCGAAATTGTTCCTTTGGGGGGGTATTGCAACTTTTGGCCTTTTTGAAGCGAAATTGTTCCTTTCGGGGGGTATTGCAACTTTTCGGCATTTTGAGGCGAAATTGTTCCTTTGGGGGGGTATTGCAATTTTTTGCCATTTTGAGGCGAAATTGTTCCTTTGGGGGGGTGTTGTAACTTTTGGCCATTTTTAAGCGAAATTGTTCCTTTGGGGGGGTATTGCAACTTTTGGCCATTTTGAAGCGAAATTGTTCCTTTCGGGGGGTATTGCAACTTTTCGGCATTTTGAGGCGAAATTGTTCTTTTGGGGGGGTATTGCAATTTTTTGCCATTTTGAGGCGAAATTGTTCCTTTGGGGGGGTATTGCAACTTTTGGCCATATTGAAGCGAAATTGTTTTTTTGGGGGGGTTTTACAATTTTTGGCCATTTTGAGGCGAAATTGTTCCTTTGGGGGGGTATTGAAATTTTTTGCCATTTTGAGGCGAAATTGTGGGGGTATTGCATCTTTTGGCCATTTTGAAGCGAAATTGTTCCTTTCGGGGGGTATTGCAACTTTTCGGCATTTTGAGGTGAAATTGTTCCTTTGGGGGGGGGATTGCAATTTTTTGCCATTTTGAGGCGAAATTGTTCCTTTGGGGGGGTATTGCAACTTTTCGGCATTTTGAGGCGAAATTGTTCCTTTGGGGGGGTATTACAATTTTTGGCCATTTTGAGGCGAAATTGTTCCTTTGGGGGGTTTTGCAACTTTTGGCCATTTTGAAGCGAAATTGTTCCTTTCGGGGGGTATTGCAACTTTTCGGCATTTTGAGGCGAAATTGTTCCTTTGGGGGGGTATTACAATTTTTGGCCATTTTGAGGCGAAATTGTTCCTTTGGGGGGGTATTGCAATTTTTTGCCATTTTGAGGCGAAATTGTGGGGGTATTGCATCTTTTGGCCATTTTGAAGCGAAATTGTTCCTTTCGGGGGTATTGCAACTTTTCGGCATTTTGAGGTGAAATTGTTCCTTTGGGGGGGGATTGCAATTTTTTGCCATTTTGAGGCGAAATTGTTCCTTTGGGGGTATTGCAACTTTTGGCCATTTTGAAGCGAAATTGTTCCTTTCGGAGGGTATTGCAACTTTTTGTCATTTTGAGGCGAAATTGTTCCTTTGGGGGGGTATTGCAACTTTTGGCCATTTTAAAGCGAAATTGTTCCTTTCGGGGGGTATTGCAACTTTTTGGCATTTTGAGGCGAAATTGTTCCTTTGGGGGGGTATTGTAATTTTTTTCCATTTTGAGGCGAAATTGTTCCTTTGGGGGGGGTATTGCAACTTTTTGCCATATTGAAGCGAAATTGTTCCTTTGGGGGGTATTACAATTTTTGGCCATTTTGAGGCGAAATTGTTCCTTTGGGGGGGTATTGCAATTTTTTGCCATTTTGAGGTGAAATTGTTGATTTGGGGGGGTATTGCATCTTTTGGCCATTTGGAAAGCGAAATTGTTCCTTTGGGGGGTATGGCAATTTTTCACCATTTTGAGGCGAAATTGTTCCTTTGGGGGGGTATTGCAACTTTTGGCCATTTTGAAGCCAAATTGTACCTTTGGGGGGTATTGCAAAATTTCGGCATTTTGAAGCAAAATTGTTCCTTTGGGGGGGTATTGCAATTTTTTGCCATTTTGAGGCGAAATTGTTCCTTTGGGGGGGTATTGCAACTTTTGGCCATTTTGAAGCGAAATTGTTCCTTTGGGGGGGTATTGCAATTTTTTGCCATTTTGAGGCGAAATTGTTCCTTTGGGGGGGTATTGCAACTTTTGGCAATTTTGAAGCGAAATTGTTCCTTTCGGGGGGTATTGCAACTTTTCGGCATTTTGAGGCGAAATTGTTCCTTTGGGGGGGTATTGCAATTTTTTTTCCATTTTGAGGCGAAATTGTTCCTTTGGGGGGTATTGCAACTTTTGGCCATTTTGAAGCGAAATTGTTCCTTTGGGGGGGTATTGCAATTTTTTGCCATTTTGAGGCGAAATTGTTCCTATGGGGGTATTGCAATTTTTTGCCATTTTGAGGCGAAATTGTAGCTTTGGGAGGGTATTGCATCTTTTAGCCATTTTGAAGCGAAATTGTTAATTTCGGGGGGTATTGCAACTTTTCGGTATTTTGAGGCGAAATTGTTCCTTTGGGGGGGTATTGCAATTTTTTGCCATTTTGAGGCAAAATTGTTCCTTTGGGGGGTTTTGCAACTTTTGGCCGTTTTGAAGCGAAATTGTTCCTTTCGGGGGGTATTGCAACTTTTCGGCATTTTGAGGCGAAATTGTTCCTTTGGGGGGGTATTGCAATTTTTTTCCATTTTGAGGCGAAATTGTTCCTTTGGGGGGGTATTGCAACTTTTGGCCATATTGAAGCGAAATTGTTCCTTTGGGGGGTATTACAATTTTTGGCCATTTTGAGGCGAAATTGTTCCTTTGGGGGGGTATTGCAATTTTTTGCCATTTTGAGGCGAAATTGTTGCTTTGGGGGGGTATTGCATCTTTTGGCCATTTTGAAGCGAAATTGTTCCTTTGGGGGGTATGGCAATTTTTCGCCATTTTGAGGCGAAATTGTTCCTTTGGGGGGGTATTGCAACTTTTGGCCATTTTGAAGCGAAATTGTACCTTTGGGGGGTATTGCAAAATTTCGGCATTTTGAAGCGAAATTGTTCCTTTGGGGGGGTATTGCAATTTTTTTTTTCATTTTGAGGCGAAATTGTTCCTTTGGTGGGGTATTGCAACTTTTCGGCATTTTGAGGCGAAATTGTTCCTTGGGGGGTATTGCAATTTTTTTTACATTTTGAGGCGAAATTGTTCCTTTGGGGGGGTATTGCAACTTTTGGCCATTTTGAAGCGAAATTGTTCCTTTGGGGGGGTATTGCAACTTTTCGGCATTTTGAGGCAAAATTGTTCCTTTGGGGGGGTATTACAATTTTTGGCCATTTTGAGGCGAAATTGTGGGAGTATTGCATCTTTTGGCCATTTTGAAGCGAAATTGTTCCTTTCGGGGGGTATTGCAACTTTTTGTCATTTTGAGGCGAAATTGTTCCTTTGGTGGGGTATTGCAACTTTTCGGCATTTTGAGGCGAAATTGTTCCTTGGGGGGTATTGCAATTTTTTTTACATTTTGAGGCGAAATTGTTCCTTTGGGGGGGTATTGCAACTTTTGGCCATTTTTAAGCGAAATTGTTCCTTTGGGGGGTATTGCAATTTTTTGCCATTTTGAGGCGAAATTGTTCCTTTGGGGGGGTATTGCAACTTTTGGCCATTTTGAAGCGAAATTGTTCCTTTCGGTGGGTATTGCAACTTTTCGGCATTTTGAGGCGAAATTGTTCCTTTGGGGGGGTATTGCAATTTTTTGCCATTTTGAGGCGAAATTGTTCCTTTGGGGGGGTATTGCAACTTTTGGCCATATTGAAGCGAAATTGTTTTTTTGGGGGGGTATTACAATTTTTGGCCATTTTGAGGCGAAATTGTGGGGGTATTGCATCTTTTGGCCATTTTGAAGCGAAATTGTTCCTTTCGGTGGGTATTGCAACTTTTTGTCATTTTGAGGCGAAATTGTTCCTTTGGGGGGGTATTGCAACTTTTGGCCATTTTGAAGCGAAATTGTTCCTTTGGGGGGGTATTGCAACTTTTGGCCATATTGAAGCGAAATTGTTCCTTTGGGGGTATTACAATTTTTAACCATTTTGAGGCGAAATTGTTCCTTTGGGGGGGTATTGCAATTTTTTGCCATTTTGAGGCGAAATTGTTGATTTGGGGGGGTATTGCAATTTTTGGCCATTTTGAAGCGAAATTGTTCCTTTGGGGGGGTGTTGCAACTTTATGGCATTTTGAGGCGAAATTGTTCCTTTGGGGGGGTATTGCAATTTTTTTTCCATTTTGAAGCGAAATTGTTCCTTTGGGGTGGTATTGCAATTTTTTGCCATTTTGAGGCGAAATTGTTCCTTTGGGGGGGTATTGCAACTTTTGGCAATTTTGAAGCGAAATTGTTCCTTTCGGGGGGTATTGCAACTTTTCGGCATTTTGAGGCGAAATTGTTCCTATGGGGGTATTGCAATTTTTTGCCATTTTGAGGCGAAATTGTAGCTTTGGGGGGGGTATTGCATGTTTTAGCCATTTTGAAGCAAAATTGTTAATTTCGGGGGGTATTGCAACTTTTTGGCATTTTGAGGCGAAATTGTTCCTTTGGGGGGGTATTGCAATTTTTTGCCATTTTGAGGCGAAATTGTTCCTTTGGGGGTATTACAATTTTTGGCCATTTTGAGGCGAAATTGTTCCTTTGGGGGGGTATTGCAATTTTTTGCCATTTGGAGGCGAAATTGTTGATTTGGGGGGGCATTGCATCTTTTGGCCATTTTGAAGCGAAATTGTTCCTTTGGGGGGTATGGCAATTTTTCGCCATTTTGAGGCGAAATTGTTCCTTTGGGGGGGTATTGCAATTTTTTTTTCATTTTGAGGCGAAATTGTTCCTTTGGGGGGGTATTGCAACTTTTGGCCATTTTGAAGCGAAATTGTTCCTTTGGGGGGGTGTTGCAACTTTATGGCATTTTGAGGCGAAATTGTTCCTTTGGGGGGGTATTGCAATTTTTTTTCCATTTTGAGGCGAAATTGTTCCTTTGGGGGGTATTGCAACTTTTGGCCATTTTGAAGCGAAATTGTTCCTTTCGGGGGGTATTGCAACTTTTCGGCATTTTGAGGCGAAATTGTTCCTATGGGGGTATTGCAATTTTTTGCCATTTTGAGGCGAAATTGTAGCTTTGGGGGGGGTATTGCATCTTTTAGCAATTTTGAAGCGAAATTGTTAATTTTGGGGGGTATTGCAACTTTTCGGCATTTTGAGGCGAAATTGTTCCTTTGGGGGGGTATTGCAATTTTTTGCCATTTTGAGGCGAAATTGTTCCTTTGGGGGGTTTTGCAACTTTTGGCCGTTTTGAAGCGAAATTGTTCCTTTCGGGGGGTATTGCAACTTTTCGGCATTTTGAGGCAAAATTGTTCCTTTGGGGGGTATTGCAACTTTTGGCCATTTTGAAGCGAAATTGTTCCTTTCAGGGGGTATTGCAACTTTTCGGCATTTTGAGGCGAAATTGTTCCTTTGGGGGTGTATTGCAACTTTTCGGCATTTTGAGTCGAAATTGTTCCTTTGGGGGGTATTGCAATTTTTTGCCATTTTGAGGCGAAATTGTTCCTTGGGGGGTATTGCAACTTTTGGCCATTTTGAAGCGAAATTGTTCCTTTGGGGGGGTATTGCAATTTTTTGCCATTTTGAGGCGAAATTGTTCCTTTGGGGGGGTATTGCAACTTTTGGCCATTTTTAAGCGAAATTGTTCCTTTGGGGGGGTATTGCAATTTTTTGCCATTTTGAGGCGAAATTGTTCCTTTGGGGGGGTATTGCAATTTTTTGCCATTTTGAGGCGAAACTGTGGGGGTATTGCATCTTTTGGCCATTTTGAAGCGAAATTGTTCCTTTCGGGGGGTATTGCAACTTTTCGGCATTTTGAGGTGAAATTGTTGCTTTGGGGGGGTATTGCAACTTTTGGCCATTTTAAAGCGAAATTGTTCCTTTCGGGGGGTATTGCAACTTTTTGGCATTTTGAGGCGAAATTGTTCCTTTGGGGGGGTATTGCAACTTTTGGCCATTTTGAAGCGAAATTGTTCCTTTGGTGGGGTATTGCAACTTTTCGGCATTTTTAGGCGAAATTGTTCCTTTGGGGGGGTATTGTAATTTTTTTCCATTTTGAGGCGAAATTGTTCCTTTGGGGGGGTATTGCAACTTTTTGCCATATTGAAGCGAAATTGTTCCTTTGGGGGGTATTACAATTTTTGGCCATTTTGAGGCGAAATTGTTCCTTTGGGGGGGTATTGCAATTTTTTGCCATTTTGAGGCGAAATTGTTGATTTGGGGGGGTATTGCATCTTTTGGCCATTTGGAAAGCGAAATTGTTCCTTTGGGGGGTATGGCAATTTTTCACCATTTTGAGGCGAAATTGTTCCTTTGGGGGGGTATTGCAACTTTTGGCCATTTTGAAGCGAAATTGTACCTTTGGGGGGTATTGCAAAATTTCGGCATTTTGAAGCAAAAATGTTCCTTTGGGGGGGTATTGCAATTTTTTTTTCATTTTGAGGCGAAATTGTTACTTTGGGGGGGTATTGCAACTTTTGGCCATTTTGAAGCTAAATTGTTCCTTTGGGGGGGTGTTGCAACTTTTCGGCATTTTGAGGCGAAATTGTTCCTTTGGGGGGGTATTGCAATTTTTTGCCATTTTGAGGCGAAATTGTTCCTTTGGGGGGGTATTGCAACTTTTGGCCATTTTGAAGCGAAATTGTTCCTTTGGGGGGGTATTGCAATTTTTTGCCATTTTGAGGCGAAATTGTTCCTTTGGGGGGGTATTGCAACTTTTGGCAATTTTGAAGCGAAATTGTTCCTTTCGGGGGGTATTGCAACTTTTCGGCATTTTGAGGCGAAATTGTTCCTTTGGGGGGGTATTGCAATTTTTTTTCCATTTTGAGGCGAAATTGTTCCTTTGGGGGGTATTGCAACTTTTGGCCATTTTGAAGCGAAATTGTTCCTTTGGGGGGGTATTGCAATTTTTTGCCATTTTGAGGCGAAATTGTTCCTTTGGGGGGATATTGCAACTTTTCGGCATTTTGAGGCGAAATTGTTCCTATGGGGGTATTGCAATTTTTTGCCATTTTGAGGCGAAATTGTAGCTTTGGGGGGTATTGCATCTTTTAGCCATTTTGAAGCGAAATTGTTAATTTCGGGGGGTATTGCAACTTTTCGGCATTTTGAGGCGAAATTGTTCCTTTGGGGGGGTATTGCAATTTTTTTTCCATTTTGAGGCGAAATTGTTCCTTTGGGGGGGTATTGCAACTTTTGGCCATATTGAAGCGAAATTGTTCCTTTGGGGGGGTATTACAATTTTTGGCCATTTTGAGGCGAAATTGTTCCTTTGGGGGGGTATTGCAATTTTTTGCCATTTTGAGGCGAAATTGTTGCTTTGGGGGGGTATTGCATCTTTTGGCCATTTTGAAGCGAAATTGTTCCTTTGGGGGGTACGGCAATTTTTCGCCATTTTGAGGCGAAGTTGTTCCTTTGGGGGGGTATTGCAACTTTTGGCCATTTTGAAGCGAAATTGTACCTTTGGGGGGTATTGCAAAATTTCGGCATTTTGAAGCGAAATTGTTCCTTTGGGGGGGTATTGCAATTTTTTTGCCATTTTGAGGCGAAATTGTTCCTTTGGGGGGGTATTGCAACTTTTGGCCATTTTTAAGCGAAATTGTTCCTTTGGGGGGGTATTGCAATTTTTTGCCATTTTGAGGCGAAATTGTTCCTTTGGGGGGGTTTTGCAACTTTTGGCCATTTTGAAGCGAAATTGTTCCTTTCGGTGGGTATTGCAACTTTTCGGCATTTTGAGGCGAAATTGTTCCTTTGGGGGGGTATTGCAATTTTTTGCCATTTTGAGGCGAAATTGTTCCTTTGGGGGGGTATTGCAACTTTTGGCCATATTGAAGCGAAATTGTTTTTTTGGGGGGGTATTACAATTTTTGGCCATTTTGAGGCGAAATTGTTCCTTTGGGGGGGTATTGCAATTTTTTGCCATTTTGAGGCGAAATTGTGGGGGTATTGCATCTTTTGGCCATTTTGAAGCTAAATTGTTCCTTTCGGGGGGTATTGCAACTTTTCGGCATTTTGAGGTGAAATTGTTCCTTTGGGGGGGGATTGCAATTTTTTGCCATTTTGAGGCGAAATTGTTCCTTTGGGGGGGTATTGCAACTTTTGGCCATATTGAAGCGAAATTGTTCCTTTGGGGGGTATGGCAATTTTTCGCCATTTTGAGGCGAAATTGTTCCTTTGGGGGGGTATTGCAATTTTTTTTTCATTTTGAGGCGAAATTGTTCCTTTGGGGGGGTATTGCAACTTTTGGCCATTTTGAAGCGAAATTGTTCCTTTGGGGGGGTGTTGCAACTTTATGGCATTTTGAGGCGAAATTGTTCCTTTGGGGGGGTATTGCAATTTTTTTTCCATTTTGAGGCGAAATTGTTCCTTTGGGGGGTATTGCAACTTTTGGCCATTTTGAAGCGAAATTGTTCCTTTGGGGGGGTATTGCAATTTTTTGCCATTTTGAGGCGAAATTGTTCCTTTGGGGGGGTATTGCAACTTTTGGCAATTTTGAAGCGAAATTGTTCCTTTCGGGGGGTATTGCAACTTTTCGGCATTTTGAGGCGAAATTGTTCCTATGGGGGTATTGCAATTTTTTGCCATTTTGAGGCGAAATTGTTCCTTTGGGGGGTTTTGCAACTTTTGGCCGTTTTGAAGCGAAATTGTTCCTTTCGGGGGGTATTGCAACTTTTCGGCATTTTGAGGCGAAATTGTTCCTTTGGGGGGTATTGCAACTTTTGGCCATTTTGAAGCGAAATTGTTCCTTTCAGGGGGTATTGCAACTTTTCGGCATTTTGAGGCGAAATTGTTCCTTTGGGGGGGTATTGCAACTTTTCGGCATTTTGAGTCGAAATTGTTCCTTTGGGGGGTATTGCAATTTTTTGCCATTTTGAGGCGAAATTGTTCCTTGGGGGGGTATTGCAACTTTTGGCCATTTTGAAGCGAAATTGTTCCTTTGGGGGGGTATTGCAACTTTTCGGCATTTTGAGGCAAAATTGTTCCTTTGGGGGGGTATTGCAATTTTTTGCCATTTTGAGGCGAAATTGTTCCTTTGGGGGGGTATTGCAACTTTTGGCCATTTTTAAGCGAAATTGTTCCTTTGGGGGGGTATTGAAATTTTTTGCCATTTTGAGGCGAAATTGTTCCTTTGGGGGGGTATTGCAATTTTTTGCCATTTTGAGGCAAAACTGTGGGGGTATTGCATCTTTTGGCCATTTTGAAGCGAAATTGTTCCTTTCGGGGGGTATTGCAACTTTTCGGCATTTTGAGGTGAAATTGTTGCTTTGGGGGGGTATTGCAACTTTTGGCCATTTTAAAGCGAAATTGTTCCTTTCGGGGGGTATTGCAACTTTTTGGCATTTTGAGGCGAAATTGTTCCTTTGGGGGGGTATTGCAACTTTTGGCCATTTTGAAGCGAAATTGTTCCTTTGGGGGGGTATTGCAACTTTTCGGCATTTTGAGGCGAAATTGTTCCTTTGGGGGGTATTGTAATTTTTTTCCATTTTGAGGCGAAATTGTTCCTTTGGGGGGGTATTGCAACTTTTTGCCATATTGAAGCGAAATTGTTGCTTTGGGGGGTATTACAATTTTTGGCCATTTTGAGGCGAAATTGTTCCTTTGGGGGAGTATTGCAATTTTTTGCCATTTTGAGGCGAAATTGTTGATTTGGGGGGGTATTGCATCTTTTGGCCATTTGGAAAGCGAAATTGTTCCTTTGGGGGGTATGGCAATTTTTCACCATTTTGAGGCGAAATTGTTCCTTTGGGGGGGTATTGCAACTTTTGGCCATTTTGAAGCGAAATTGTACCTTTGGGGGGTATTGCAAAATTTCGGCATTTTGAAGCAAAATTGTTCCTTTGGGGGGGTATTGCAATTTTTTTTTCATTTTGAGGCGAAATTGTTCCTTTGGGGGGGTATTGCAACTTTTGGCCATTTTGAAGCTAAATTGTTCCTTTGGGGGGGTATTGCAACTTTTCGGCATTTTGAGGTGAAATTGTTGCTTTGGGGGGGTATTGCAACTTTTGGCCATTTTAAAGCGAAATTGTTCCTTTCGGGGGGTATTGAAACTTTTTGGCATTTTGAGGCGAAATTGTTCCTTTGGGGGGGTATTGCAACTTTTGGCCATTTTGAAGCGAAATTGTTCCTTTGGGGGGGTATTGCAACTTTTCGGCATTTTTAGGCGAAATTGTTCCTTTGGGGGGGTATTGTAATTTTTTTCCATTTTGAGGCGAAATTGTTCCTTTGGGGGGGTATTGCAACTTTTTGCCATATTGAAGCGAAATTGTTCCTTTGGGGGGTATTACAATTTTTGGCCATTTTGAGGCGAAATTGTTCCTTTGGGGGGGTATTGCAATTTTTTGCCATTTTGAGGCGAAATTGTTGATTTGGGGGGGTATTGCATCTTTTGGCCATTTGGAAAGCGAAATTGTTCCTTTGGGGGGTATGGCAATTTTTCACCATTTTGAGGCGAAATTGTTCCTTTGGGGGGGTATTGCAACTTTTGGCCATTTTGAAGTGAAATTGTACCTTTGGGGGGTATTGCAAAATTTCGGCATTTTGAAGCAAAAATGTTCCTTTGGGGGGGTATTGCAATTTTTTTTTCATTTTGAGGCGAAATTGTTCCTTTGGGGGGGTATTGCAACTTTTGGCCATTTTGAAGCTAAATTGTTCCTTTGGGGGGGTGTTGCAACTTTTCGGCATTTTGAGGCGAAATTGTTCCTTTGGGGGGGTATTGCAATTTTTTGCCATTTTGAGGCGAAATTGTTCCTTTGGGGGGGTATTGCAACTTTTGGCCATTTTGAAGCGAAATTGTTCCTTTGGGGGGGTATTGCAATTTTTTGCCATTTTGAGGCGAAATTGTTCCTTTGGGGGGGTATTGCAACTTTTGGCAATTTTGAAGCGAAATTGTTCCTTTCGGGGGGTATTGCAACTTTTCGGCATTTTGAGGCGAAATTGTTCCTTTGGGGGGGTATTGCAATTTTTTTTCCATTTTGAGGCGAAATTGTTCCTTTGGGGGGTATTGCAACTTTTGGCCATTTTGAAGCGAAATTGTTCCTTTGGGGGGGTATTGCAATTTTTTGCCATTTTGAGGCGAAATTGTTCCTTTGGGGGGATATTGCAACTTTTCGGCATTTTGAGGCGAAATTGTTCCTATGGGGGTATTGCAATTTTTTGCCATTTTGAGGCGAAATTGTAGCTTTGGGGGGTATTGCATCTTTTAGCCATTTTGAAGCGAAATTGTTAATTTCGGGGGGTATTGCAACTTTTCGGCATTTTGAGGCGAAATTGTTCCTTTGGGGGGGTATTGCAATTTTTTTTCCATTTTGAGGCGAAATTGTTCTATGGGGGGGTATTGCAACTTTTGGCCATATTGAAGCGAAATTGTTCCTTTGGGGGGGTATTACAATTTTTGGCCATTTTGAGGCGAAATTGTTCCTTTGGGGGGGTATTGCAATTTTTTGCCATTTTGAGGCGAAATTGTTGCTTTAGGGGGGTATTGCATCTTTTGGCCATTTTGAAGCGAAATTGTTCCTTTGGGGGGTACGGCAATTTTTCGCCATTTTGAGGCGAAGTTGTTCCTTTGGGGGGGTATTGCAACTTTTGGCCATTTTGAAGCGAAATTGTACCTTTGGGGGGTATTGCAAAATTTCGGCATTTTGAAGCGAAATTGTTCCTTTGGGGGGGTATTGCAATTTTTTTGCCATTTTGAGGCAAAATTGTTCCTTTGGGGGGGTATTGCAACTTTTGGCCATTTTTAAGCGAAATTGTTCCTTTGGGGGGGTATTGCAATTTTTTGCCATTTTGAGGCGAAATTGTTCCTTTGGGGGGGTATTGCAACTTTTGGCCATTTTGAAGCGAAATTGTTCCTTTCGGTGGGTATTGCAACTTTTCGGCATTTTGAGGCGAAATTGTTCCTTTGTGGGGGTATTGCAATTTTTTGCCATTTTGAGGCGAAATTGTTCCTTTGGGGGGGTATTGCAACTTTTGGCCATATTGAAGCGAAATTGTTTTTTTGGGGGGGTATTACAATTTTTGGCCATTTTGAGGCGAAATTGTTCCTTTGGGGGGGTATTGCAATTTTTTGCCATTTTGAGGCGAAATTGTGGGGGTATTGCATCTTTTGGCCATTTTGAAGCTAAATTGTTCCTTTCGGGGGGTATTGCAACTTTTCGGCATTTTGAGGTGAAATTGTTCCTTTGGGGGGGGATTGCAATTTTTTGCCATTTTGAGGCGAAATTGTTCCTTTGGGGGGGTATTGCAACTTTTGGCCATATTGAAGCGAAATTGTTCCTTTGGGGGGGTATTACAATTTTTGGCCATTTTGAGGCGAAATTGTTCCTTTGGGGGGGTATTGCAATTTTTTGCCATTTTGAGGCGAAATTGTTGCTTTGGGGGGGTATTGCATCTTTTGGCCATTTTGAAGCGAAATTGTTCCTTTGGGGGGTATGGCAATTTTTCGCCATTTTGAGGCGAAATTGTTCCTTTGGGGGGGTATTGCAACTTTTCGCCATTTTGAAGCGAAATTGTACCTTTGGGGGGTATTGCAAAATTTCGGCATTTTGAAGCAAAATTGTTCCTTTGGGGGGGTATTGCAATTTTTTGCCATTTTGAGGCGAAATTGTTCCTTTGGGGGGGTATTGCAACTTTTGGCCATTTTGAAGCGAAATTGTTCCTTTGGGGGGGTATTGCAACTTTTGGCCATTTTAAAGCGAAATTGTTCCTTTCGGGGGGTATTGAAACTTTTTGGCATTTTGAGGCGAAATTGTTCCTTTGGGGGGGTATTGCAACTTTTGGCCATTTTGAAGCGAAATTGTTCCTTTGGGGGGGTATTGCAACTTTTCGGCATTTTTAGGCGAAATTGTTCCTTTGGGGGGGTATTGTAATTTTTTTCCATTTTGAGGCGAAATTGTTCCTTTGGGGGGGTATTGCAACTTTTTGCCATATTGAAGCGAAATTGTTCCTTTGGGGGGTATTACAATTTTTGGCCATTTTGAGGCGAAATTGTTCCTTTGGGGGGGTATTGCAATTTTTTGCCATTTTGAGGCGAAATTGTTGATTTGGGGGGGTATTGCATCTTTTGGCCATTTGGAAAGCGAAATTGTTCCTTTGGGGGGTATGGCAATTTTTCACCATTTTGAGGCGAAATTGTTCCTTTGGGGGGGTATTGCAACTTTTGGCCATTTTGAAGCGAAATTGTACCTTTGGGGGGTATTGCAAAATTTCGGCATTTTGAAGCAAAAATGTTCCTTTGGGGGGGTATTGCAATTTTTTTTTCATTTTGAGGCGAAATTGTTCCTTTGGGGGGGTATTGCAACTTTTGGCCATTTTGAAGCTAAATTGTTCCTTTGGGGGGGTGTTGCAACTTTTCGGCATTTTGAGGCGAAATTGTTCCTTTGGGGGGGTATTGCAATTTTTTGCCATTTTGAGGCGAAATTGTTCCTTTGGGGGGGTATTGCAACTTTTGGCCATTTTGAAGCGAAATTGTTCCTTTGGGGGGTATTGCAATTTTTTGCCATTTTGAGGCGAAATTGTTCCTTTGGGGGGGTATTGCAACTTTTGGCAATTTTGAAGCGAAATTGTTCCTTTCGGGGGGTATTGCAACTTTTCGGCATTTTGAGGCGAAATTGTTCCTTTGGGGGGGTATTGCAATTTTTTTTCCATTTTGAGGCGAAATTGTTCCTTTGGGGGGTATTGCAACTTTTGGCCATTTTGAAGCGAAATTGTTCCTTTGGGGGGGTATTGCAATTTTTTGCCATTTTGAGGCGAAATTGTTCCTTTGGGGGGGTATTGCAACTTTTGGCCATATTGAAGCGAAATTGTTCCTTTGGGGGGGTATTACAATTTTTGGCCATTTTGAGGCGAAATTGTTCCTTTGGGGGGGTATTGCATCTTTTGGCCATTTTGAAGCGAAATTGTTCCTTTGGGGGGTACGGCAATTTTTCGCCATTTTGAGGCGAAGTTGTTCCTTTGGGGGGGTATTGCAACTTTTGGCCATTTTGAAGCGAAATTGTACCTTTGGGGGGTATTGCAAAATTTCGGCATTTTGAAGCGAAATTGTTCCTTTGGGGGGGTATTGCAATTTTTTTGCCATTTTGAGGCGAAATTGTTCCTTTGGGGGGGTATTGCAACTTTTGGCCATTTTTAAGCGAAATTGTTCCTTTGGGGGGGTATTGCAATTTTTTGCCATTTTGAGGCGAAATTGTTCCTTTGGGGGGGTATTGCAACTTTTGGCCATTTTGAAGCGAAATTGTTCCTTTCGGTGGGTATTGCAACTTTTCGGCATTTTGAGGCGAAATTGTTCCTTTGTGGGGGTATTGCAATTTTTTGCCATTTTGAGGCGAAATTGTTCCTTTGGGGGGGTATTGCAACTTTTGGCCATATTGAAGCGAAATTGTTTTTTTGGGGGGGTATTACAATTTTTGGCCATTTTGAGGCGAAATTGTTCCTTTGGGGGGGTATTGCAATTTTTTGCCATTTTGAGGCGAAATTGTGGGGGTATTGCATCTTTTGGCCATTTTGAAGCTAAATTGTTCCTTTCGGGGGGTATTGCAACTTTTCGGCATTTTGAGGTGAAATTGTTCCTTTGGGGGGGGATTGCAATTTTTTGCCATTTTGAGGCGAAATTGTTCCTTTGGGGGGGTATTGCAACTTTTGGCCATATTGAAGCGAAATTGTTCCTTTGGGGGGGTATTACAATTTTTGGCCATTTTGAGGCGAAATTGTTCCTTTGGGGGGGTATTGCAATTTTTTGCCATTTTGAGGCGAAATTGTTGCTTTGGGGGGGTATTGCATCTTTTGGCCATTTTGAAGCGAAATTGTTCCTTTGGGGGGTATGGCAATTTTTCGCCATTTTGAGGCGAAATTGTTCCTTTGGGGGGGTATTGCAACTTTTGGCCATTTTGAAGCGAAATTGTACCTTTGGGGGGTATTGCAAAATTTCGGCATTTTGAAGCAAAATTGTTCCTTTGGGGGGGTATTGCAATTTTTTGCCATTTTGAGGCGAAATTGTTCCTTTGGGGGGGTATTGCAACTTTTGGCCATTTTGAAGCGAAATTGTTCCTTTGGGGGGGTATTGCAATTTTTTGCCATTTTGAGGCGAAATTGTTCCTTTGGGGGGGTATTGCAACTTTTGGCAATTTTGAAGCGAAATTGTTCCTTTCGGGGGGTATTGCAACTTTTCGGCATTTTGAGGCGAAATTGTTCCTTTGGGGGGGTATTGCAATTTTTTTTCCATTTTGAGGCGAAATTGTTCCTTTGGGGGGTATTGCAACTTTTGGCCATTTTGAAGCGAAATTGTTCCTTTGGGGGGGTATTGCAATTTTTTGCCATTTTGAGGCGAAATTGTTCCTATGGGGGTATTGCAATTTTTTGCCATTTTGAGGCGAAATTGTAGCTTTGGGAGGGTATTGCATCTTTTAGCCATTTTGAAGCGAAATTGTTAATTTCGGGGGGTATTGCAACTTTTCGGTATTTTGAGGCGAAATTGTTCCTTTGGGGGGGTATTGCAATTTTTTGCCATTTTGAGGCAAAATTGTTCCTTTGGGGGGTTTTGCAACTTTTGGCCGTTTTGAAGCGAAATTGTTCCTTTCGGGGGGTATTGCAACTTTTCGGCATTTTGAGGCGAAATTGTTCCTTTGGGGGGGTATTGCAATTTTTTTCCATTTTGAGGCGAAATTGTTCCTTTGGGGGGGTATTGCAACTTTTGGCCATATTGAAGCGAAATTGTTCTTTTGGGGGGTATTACAATTTTTGGCCATTTTGAGGCGAAATTGTTCCTTTGGGGGGGTATTGCAATTTTTTGCCATTTTGAGGCGAAATTGTTGCTTTGGGGGGGTATTGCATCTTTTGGCCATTTTGAAGCGAAATTGTTCCTTTGGGGGGTATGGCAATTTTTCGCCATTTTGAGGCGAAATTGTTCCTTTGGGGGGTATTGCAAAATTTCGGCATTTTGAAGCGAAATTGTTCCTTTGGGGGGGTATTGCAATTTTTTTTTTCATTTTGAGGCGAAATTGTTCCTTTGGTGGGGTATTGCAACTTTTCGGCATTTTGAGGCGAAATTGTTCCTTGGGGGGTATTGCAATTTTTTTTACATTTTGAGGCGAAATTGTTCCTTTGGGGGGGTATTGCAACTTTTGGCCATTTTGAAGCGAAATTGTTCCTTTGGGGGGGTATTGCAACTTTTCGGCATTTTGAGGCAAAATTGTTCCTTTGGGGGGGTATTACAATTTTTGGCCATTTTGAGGCGAAATTGTGGGGGTATTGCATCTTTTGGCCATTTTGAAGCGAAATTGTTCCTTTCGGGGGGTATTGCAATTTTTTGTCATTTTGAGGCGAAATTGTTCCTTTGGTGGGGTATTGCAACTTTTCGGCATTTTGAGGCGAAATTGTTCCTTGGGGGGTATTGCAATTTTTTTTACATTTTGAGGCGAAATTGTTCCTTTGGGGGGGTATTGCAACTTTTGGCCATTTTTAAGCGAAATTGTTCCTTTGGGGGGGTATTGCAATTTTTTGCCATTTTGAGGCGAAATTGTTCCTTTGGGGGGGTATTGCAACTTTTGGCCATTTTGAAGCGAAATTGTTCCTTTCGGTGGGTATTGCAACTTTTCGGCATTTTGAGGCGAAATTGTTCCTTTGGGGGGGTATTGCAATTTTTTGCCATTTTGAGGCGAAATTGTTCCTTTGGGGGGGTATTGCAACTTTTGGCCATATTGAAGCGAAATTGTTTTTTTGGGGGGGGTATTACAATTTTTGGCCATTTTGAGGCGAAATTGTGGGGGTATTGCATCTTTTGGCCATTTTGAAGCGAAATTGTTCCTTTCGGGGGGTATTGCAACTTTTTGTCATTTTGAGGCGAAATTGTTCCTTTGGGGGGGTATTGCAACTTTTGGCCATTTTGAAGCGAAATTGTTCCTTTGGGGGGGTATTGCAACTTTTCGGCATTTTGAGGCGAAATTGTTCCTTTGGGGGGGTATTGCAATTTTTTGCCATTTTGAGGCGAAATTGTTCCTTTGGGGGGGTATTGCAACTTTTGGCCATATTGAAGCGAAATTGTTCCTTTGGGGGGTATTACAATTTTTAACCATTTTGAGGCGAAATTGTTCCTTTGGGGGGTATTGCAATTTTTTGCCATTTTGAGGCGAAATTGTTGATTTGGGGGGGTATTGCATCTTTTGGCCATTTTGAAGCGAAATTGTTCCTTTGGGGGGTATGGCAATTTTTCGCCATTTTGAGGCAAAATTGTTCCTTTGGGGGGGTATTGCAATTTTTTTTCATTTTGAGGCGAAATTGTTCCTTTGGGGGGGTATTGCAACTTTTGGCCATTTTGAAGCGAAATTGTTCCTTTAGGGGGGTGTTGCAACTTTATGGCATTTTGAGGCGAAATTGTTCCTTTGGGGGGGTATTGCAATTTTTTTTCCATTTTGAAGCGAAATTGTTCCTTTGGGGGGGTATTGCAATTTTTTGCCATTTTGAGGCGAAATTGTTCCTTTGGGGGGGTATTGCAACTTTTGGCAATTTTGAAGCGAAATTGTTCCTTACGGGGGGTATTGCAACTTTTCGGCATTTTGAGGCGAAATTGTTCCTATGGGGGTATTGCAATTTTTTGCCATTTTGAGGCGAAATTGTAGCTTTGGGGGGGGTATTGCATGTTTTAGCCATTTTGAAGCAAAATTGTTAATTTCGGGGGGTATTGCAACTTTTCGGCATTTTGAGGCGAAATTGTTCCTTTGGGGGGGTATTGCAATTTTTTGCCATTTTGAGGCGAAATTGTTCCTTTGGGGGTATTACAATTTTTGGCCATTTTGAGGCGAAATTGTTCCTTTGGGGGGGTATTGCAATTTTTTGCCATTTGGAGGCGAAATTGTTGATTTGGGGGGGCATTGCATCTTTTGGCCATTTTGAAGCGAAATTGTTCCTTTGGGGGGTATGGCAATTTTTCGCCATTTTGAGGCGAAATTGTTCCTTTGGGGGGGTATTGCAATTTTTTTTTCATTTTGAGGCGAAATTGTTCCTTTGGGGGGGTATTGCAACTTTTGGCCATTTTGAAGCGAAATTGTTCCTTTGGGGGGGTGTTGCAACTTTATGGCATTTTGAGGCGAAATTGTTCCTTTGGGGGGGTATTGCAATTTTTTTTCCATTTTGAGGCGAAATTGTTCCTTTGGGGGGTATTGCAACTTTTGGCCATTTTGAAGCGAAATTGTTCCTTTGGGGGGGTATTGCAATTTTTTGCCATTTTGAGGCGAAATTGTTCCTTTGGGGGGGTATTGCAACTTTTGGCAATTTTGAAGCGAAATTGTTCCTTTCGGGGGGTATTGCAACTTTTCGGCATTTTGAGGCGAAATTGTTCCTATGGGGGTATTGCAATTTTTTGCCATTTTGAGGCGAAATTGTTCCTTTGGGGGGTTTTGCAACTTTTGGCCGTTTTGAAGCGAAATTGTTCCTTTCGGGGGGTATTGCAACTTTTCGGCATTTTGAGGCGAAATTGTTCCTTTGGGGGGTATTGCAACTTTTGGCCATTTTGAAGCGAAATTGTTCCTTTCAGGGGGTATTGCAACTTTTCGGCATTTTGAGGCGAAATTGTTCCTTTGGGGGGGTATTGCAACTTTTCGGCATTTTGAGTCGAAATTGTTCCTTTGGGGGGTATTGCAATTTTTTGCCATTTTGAGGCGAAATTGTTCCTTGGGGGGGTATTGCAACTTTTGGCCATTTTGAAGCGAAATTGTTCCTTTGGGGGGGTATTGCAACTTTTGGCCATTTTTAAGCGAAATTGTTCCTTTGGGGGGGTATTGAAATTTTTTGCCATTTTGAGGCGAAATTGTTCCTTTGGGGGGGTATTGCAATTTTTTGTCATTTTGAGGCGAAACTGTGGGGGTATTGCATCTTTTGGCCATTTTGAAGCGAAATTGTTCCTTTCGGGGGGTATTGCAACTTTTCGGCATTTTGAGGTGAAATTGTTGCTTTGGGGGGGTATTGCAACTTTTGGCCATTTTAAAGCGAAATTGTTCCTTTCGGGGGGTATTGCAACTTTTTGGCATTTTGAGGCGAAATTGTTCCTTTGGGGGGGTATTGCAACTTTTGGCCATTTTGAAGCGAAATTGTTCCTTTGGGGGGGTATTGCAACTTTTCGGCATTTTGAGGCGAAATTGTTCCTTTGGGGGGGTATTGTAATTTTTTTCCATTTTGAGGCGAAATTGTTCCTTTGGGGGGGTATTGCAACTTTTTGCCATATTGAAGCGAAATTGTTCCTTTGGGGGGTATTACAATTTTTGGCCATTTTGAGGCGAAATTGTTCCTTTGGGGGAGTATTGCAATTTTTTGCCATTTTGAGGCGAAATTGTTGATTTGGGGGGGTATTGCATCTTTTGGCCATTTGGAAAGCGAAATTGTTCCTTTGGGGGGTATGGCAATTTTTCACCATTTTGAGGCGAAATTGTTCCTTTGGGGGGGTATTGCAACTTTTGGCCATTTTGAAGCGAAATTGTACCTTTGGGGGGTATTGCAAAATTTCGGCATTTTGAAGCAAAATTGTTCCTTTGGGGGGGTATTGCAATTTTTTTTTCATTTTGAGGCGAAATTGTTCCTTTGGGGGGGTATTGCAACTTTTGGCCATTTTGAAGCTAAATTGTTCCTTTGGGGGGGTGTTACAACTTTTCGGCATTTTGAGGCGAAATTGTTCCTTTGGGGGGGTATTGCAATTTTTTGCCATTTTGAGGCGAAATTGTTCCTTTGGGGGGGTATTGCAACTTTTGGCCATTTTGAAGCGAAATTGTTCCTTTGGGGGGGTATTGCAATTTTTTGCCATTTTGAGGCGAAATTGTTCCTTTGGGGGGGTATTGCAACTTTTGGCAATTTTGAAGCGAAATTGTTCCTTTCGGGGGGTATTGCAACTTTTCGGCATTTTGAGGCGAAATTGTTCCTTTGGGGGGGTATTGCAATTTTTTTTCCATTTTGAGGCGAAATTGTTCCTTTGGGGGGTATTGCAACTTTTGGCCATTTTGAAGCGAAATTGTTCCTTTGGGGGGGTATTGCAATTTTTTGCCATTTTGAGGCGAAATTGTTCCTTTGGGGGGATATTGCAACTTTTCGGCATTTTGAGGCGAAATTGTTCCTTTGGGGGGGTATTGCAATTTTTTTTCCATTTTGAGGCGAAATTGTTCCTTTGGGGGGTATTGCATCTTTTAGCCATTTTGAAGCGAAATTGTTAATTTCGGGGGGTATTGCAACTTTTCGGCATTTTGAGGCGAAATTGTTCCTTTGGGGGGGTATTGCAATTTTTTTCCATTTTGAGGCGAAATTGTTCCTTTGGGGGGGTATTGCAACTTTTGGCCATATTGAAGCGAAATTGTTCCTTTGGGGGGGTATTACAATTTTTGGCCATTTTGAGGCGAAATTGTTCCTTTGGGGGGGTATTGCAATTTTTTGCCATTTTGAGGCGAAATTGTTGCTTTGGGGGGGTATTGCATCTTTTGGCCATTTTGAAGCGAAATTGTTCCTTTGGGGGGTACGGCAATTTTTCGCCATTTTGAGGCGAAATTGTTCCTTTGGGGGGGTATTGCAACTTTTGGCCATTTTGAAGCGAAATTGTACCTTTGGGGGGTATTGCAAAATTTCGGCATTTTGAAGCGAAATTGTTCCTTTGGGGGGGTATTGCAATTTTTTTGCCATTTTGAGGCGAAATTGTTCCTTTGGGGGGGTATTGCAACTTTTGGCCATTTTTAAGCGAAATTGTTCCTTTGGGGGGGTATTGCAATTTTTTGCCATTTTGAGGCGAAATTGTTCCTTTGGGGGGGTATTGCAACTTTTGGCCATTTTGAAGCGAAATTGTTCCTTTCGGTGGGTATTGCAACTTTTCGGCATTTTGAGGCGAAATTGTTCCTTTGGGGGGGTATTGCAATTTTTTGCCATTTTGAGGCGAAATTGTTCCTTTGGGGGGGTATTGCAACTTTTGGCCATATTGAAGCGAAATTGTTTTTTTGGGGGGGTATTACAATTTTTGGCCTTTTTGAGGCGAAATTGTTCCTTTGGGGGGGTATTGCAATTTTTTGCCATTTTGAGGCGAAATTGTGGGGGTATTGCATCTTTTGGCCATTTTGAAGCTAAATTGTTCCTTTCGGGGGGTATTGCAACTTTTCGGCATTTTGAGGTGAAATTGTTCCTTTGGGGGGGGATTGCAATTTTTTGCCATTTTGAGGCGAAATTGTTCCTTTGGGGGGGTATTGCAACTTTTGGCCATATTGAAGCGAAATTGTTCCTTTGGGGGGGTATTACAATTTTTGGCCATTTTGAGGCGAAATTGTTCCTTTGGGGGGGTATTGCAATTTTTTGCCATTTTGAGGCGAAATTGTTGCTTTGGGGGGTATTGCATCTTTTGGCCATTTTGAAGCGAAATTGTTCCTTTGGGGGGTATGGCAATTTTTCGCCATTTTGAGGCGAAATTGTTCCTTTGGGGGGGTATTGCAACTTTTGGCCATTTTGAAGCGAAATTGTACCTTTGGGGGGTATTGCAAAATTTCGGCATTTTGAAGCGAAATTGTTCCTTTGGGGGGGTATTGCAATTTTTTGCCATTTTGAGGCGAAATTGTTCCTTTGGGGGGGTATTGCAACTTTTGGCCATTTTTAAGCGAAATTGTTCCTTTGGGGGGGTATTGCAATTTTTTGCCATTTTGAGGCGAAATTGTTCCTTTGGGGGGGTATTGCAACTTTTGGCCATTTTGAAGCGAAATTGTTCCTTTCGGTGGGTATTGCAACTTTTCGGCATTTTGAGGCGAAATTGTTCCTTTGGGGGGGTATTGTAATTTTTTGCCATTTTGAGGCGAAATTGTTCCTTTGGGGGGGTATTGCAACTTTTGGCCATATTGAAGCGAAATTGTTTTTTTGGGGGGGTATTACAATTTTTGGCCATTTTGAGGCGAAATTGTTCCTTTGGGGGGGTATTGCAATTTTTTGCCATTTTGAGGCGAAATTGTGGGGGTATTGCATCTTTTGGCCATTTTGAAGCTAAATTGTTCCTTTCGGGGGGTATTGCAACTTTTCGGCATTTTGAGGTGAAATTGTTCCTTTGGGGGGGATTGCAATTTTTTGCCATTTTGAGGCGAAATTGTTCCTTTGGGGGGGTATTGCAACTTTTGGCCATTTTGAAGCGAAATTGTTCCTTTCGGGGGGTATTGCAACTTTTTGTCATTTTGAGGCGAAATTGTTCCTTTGGGGGGGTATTGCAACTTTTCGGCATTTTGAGGCGAAATTGTTCCTTTGGGGGGGTATTGCAATTTTTTTCCATTTTGAGGCGAAATTGTTCCTTTGGGGGGTATTGCAACTTTTGGCCATATTGAAGCGAAATTGTTCCTTTGGGGGGTATTACAATTTTTAACCATTTTGAGGCGAAATTGTTCCTTTGGGGGGGTATTGCAATTTTTTGCCATTTTGAGGCGAAATTGTTGATTTGGGGGGGTATTGCATCTTTTGGCCATTTTGAAGCGAAATTGTTCCTTTGGGGGGTATGGCAATTTTTCGCCATTTTGAGGCGAAATTGTTCCTTTGGGGGGGTATTGCAATTTTTTTTTCATTTTGAGGCGAAATTGTTCCTTTGGGGGGGTATTGCAACTTTTGGCCATTTTGAAGCGAAATTGTTCCTTTGGGGGGGTGTTGCAACTTTATGGCATTTTGAGGCGAAATTGTTCCTTTGGGGGGGTATTGCAATTTTTTTTCCATTTTGAAGCGAAATTGTTCCTTTGGGGGGGTATTGCAATTTTTTGCCATTTTGAGGCGAAATTGTTCCTTTGGGGGGGTATTGCAACTTTTGGCAATTTTGAAGCGAAATTGTTCCTTTCGGGGGGTATTGCAACTTTTCGGCATTTTGAGGCGAAATTGTTCCTATGGGGGTATTGCAATTTTTTGCCATTTTGAGGCGAAATTGTAGCTTTGGGGGGGGTATTGCATGTTTTAGCCATTTTGAAGCGAAATTGTTAATTTCGGGGGGTATTGCAACTTTTCGGCATTTTGAGGCGAAATTGTTCCTTTGGGGGGGTATTGCAATTTTTTGCCATTTTGAGGCGAAATTGTTCCTTTGGGGGGTATTACAATTTTTGGCCATTTTGAGGCGAAATTGATCCTTTGGGGGGGTATTGCAATTTTTTGCCATTTTGAGGCGAAATTGTTGATTTGGGGGGGTATTGCATCTTTTGGCCATTTTGAAGCGAAATTGTTCCTTTGGGGGTATGGCAATTTTTCGCCATTTTGAGGCGAAATTGTTCCTTTGGGGGGGTATTGCAATTTTTTTTTCATTTTGAGGCGAAATTGTTCCTTTGGGGGGGTATTGCAACTTTTGGCCATTTTGAAGCGAAATTGTTCCTTTGGGGGGGTGTTGCAACTTTATGGCATTTTGAGGTGAAATTGTTCCTTTGGGGGGGTATTGCAATTTTTTTTCCATTTTGAGGCGAAATTGTTCCTTTGGGGGGTATTGCAACTTTTGGCCATTTTGAAGCGAAATTGTTCCTTTGGGGGGGTATTGCAATTTTTTGCCATTTTGAGGCGAAATTGTTCCTTTGGGGGGGTATTGCAACTTTTGGCAATTTTGAAGCGAAATTGTTCCTTTGGGGGGGTATTGCAACTTTTGGCCATTTTAAAGCGAAATTGTTCCTTTCGGGGGGTATTGCAACTTTTTGTCATTTTGAGGCGAAATTGTTCCTTTGGGGGGGTATTGCAACTTTTGGCCATTTTAAAGCGAAATTGTTCCTTTCGGGGGGTATTGCAACTTTTTGGCATTTTGAGGCGAAATTGTTCCTTTGGGGGGGTATTGCAACTTTTGGCCATTTTGAAGCGAAATTGTTCCTTTGGGGGGGTATTGCAACTTTTCGGCATTTTGAGGCGAAATTGTTCCTTTGGGGGGGTATTGCAATTTTTTTCCATTTTGAGGCGAAATTGTTCCTTTGGGGGGTATTGCAACTTTTGGCCATATTGAAGCGAAATTGTTCCTTTGGGGGGTATTACAATTTTTGGCCATTTTGAGGCGAAATTGTTCCTTTGGGGGGTATTGCAATTTTTTGCCATTTTGACGCGAAATTGTTGCTTTGGGGGGGTATTGCATCTTTTGGCCATTTTGAAGCGAAATTGTTCCTTTGGGGGGTATGGCAATTTTTCGCCATTTTGAGGCGAAATTGTTCCTTTGGGGGGGTATTGCAATTTTTTTTTCATTTTGAGGCGAAATTGTTCCTTTGGGGGGGTATTGCAACTTTTGGCCATTTTGAAGCGAAATTGTTCCTTTGGGGGGGTGTTGCAACTTTATGGCATTTTGAGGCGAAATTGTTCCTTTGGGGGGGTATTGCAATTTTTTTTCCATTTTGAGGCGAAATTGTTCCTTTGGGGGGTATTGCAACTTTTGGCCATTTTGAAGCGAAATTGTTCCTTTGGGGGGTATTGCAATTTTTTGCCATTTTGAGGCGAAATTGTTCCTATGGGGGTATTGCAATTTTTTGCTATTTTGAGGCGAAATTGTAGCTTTGGGGGGGGTATTGCATCTTTTAGCCATTTTGAAACGAAATTGTTAATTTCGGGGGGTATTGCAACTTTTCGGCATTTTGAGGCGAAATTGTTCCTTTGGGGGGGTATTGCAATTTTTTGCCATTTTGAGGCGAAATTGTTCCTTTGGGGGGTTTTGCAACTTTTGGCCGTTTTGAAGCGAAAATGTTCCTTTCGGGGGGTATTGCAACTTTTCGGCATTTTGAGGCGAAATTGTTCCTTTGGGGGGTATTGCAACTTTTGGCCATTTTGAAGCGAAATTGTTCCTTTCGGGGGGTATTGCAACTTTTCGGCATTTTGAGGCGAAATTGTTCCTTTAGGGGGTATTGCAACTTTTGGCCATTTTGAAGCGAAATTGATCCTTTGGGGGGGTATTGCAACTTTTCGGCATTTTGAGTCGAAATTGTTCCTTTGGGGGGAATTGCAATTTTTTGCCATTTTGAGGCGAAATTGTTCCTTTGGGGGGGTATTGCAACTTTTGGCCATTTTTAAGCGAAATTGTTCCTTTGGGGGGGTATTGCAATTTTTTGCCATTTTGAGGCGAAATTGTTCCTTTGGGGGGGTATTGCAACTTTTGGCCATTTTGAAGCGAAATTGTTCCTTTCGGGGGGTATTGCAACTTTTCGGCATTTTGAGGCGAAATTGTTCCTTTGGGGGGTATTGCAATTTTTTGCCATTTTGAGGCGAAATTGTTCCTTTGGGGGGGTATTGCAACTTTTGGCCATATTGAAGCGAAATTGTTTTTTTGGGGGGGTATTACAATTTTTGGCCATTTTGAGGCGAAATTGTTCCTTTGGGTAGGTATTGCAATTTTTTGCCATTTTGAGGCGAAATTGTGGGGGTATTGCATCTTTTTGCCATTTTGAAGCGAAATTGTTCCTTTCGGGGGGTATTGCAACTTTTCGGCATTTTGAGGTGAAATTGTTCCTTTGGGGGGATTGCAATTTTTTGCCATTTTGAGGCGAAATTATTCCTTTGGGGGGGTATTGCAACTTTTGGCCATTTTGAAGCGAAATTGTTCCTTTCGGGGGGTATTGCAACTTTTTGTCATTTTGAGGCGAAATTGTTCCTTTGGGGGGGTATTGCAACTTTTGGTCATTTCAAAGCGAAATTGTTCCTTTCGGGGGGTATTGCAACTTTTTGGCATTTTGAGGCGAAATTGTTCCTTTGGGGGGGTATTGCAACTTTTGGCCATTTTGAAGCGAAATTGTTCCTTTGGGGGGGTATTGCAACTTTTCGGCATTTTGAGGTGAAATTGTTCCTTTGGGGGGGTATTGCAATTTTTTTCCATTTTGAGGCGAAATTGTTCCTTTGGGGGGGTATTGCAACTTTTGGCCATATTGAAGCGAAATTGTTCCTTTGGGGGGTATTACAATTTTTGGCCATTTTGAGGCGAAATTGTTCCTTTGGGGGGGTATTGCAATTTTTTGCCATTTTGAGGCGAAATTGTTGCTTTGGGGGGGTATTGCATCTTTTGGCCATTTTGAAGCGAAATTGTTCCTTTGGGGGGTATGGCAATTTTTCGCCATTTTGAGGCGAAATTGTTCCTTTGGGGGGGTATTGCAATTTTTTTTCATTTTGAGGCGAAATTGTTCCTTTGGGGGGGTATTGCAACTTTTGGCCATTTTAAAGCGAAATTGTTCCTTTGGGGGGGTGTTGCAACTTTTCGGCATTTTGAGGCGAAATTGTTCCTTTGGGGGGGTATTGCAATTTTTTGCCATTTTGAGGCGAAATTGTTCCTTTGGGGGGGTATTGCAACTTTTGGCCATTTTGAAGCGAAATTGTTCCTTTGGGGGGGTATTGCAATTTTTTGCCATTTTGAGGCGAAATTGTTCCTTTGGGGGGTATTGCAACTTTTGGCCATATTGAAGCGAAATTGTTTTTTTGGGGGGGTATTGCAATTTTTGGCCATTTTGAGGCGAAATTGTTCCTTTGGGGGGGTTTTGCAACTTTTGGCCATTTTGAAGCGAAATTGTTCCTTGGGGGGTATTGCAATTTTTTGCCATTTTGAGGCGAAATTGTTCCTTTGGGGGGGTATTGCAACTTTTGGCCATATTGAAGCGAAATTGTTTTTTTGGGGGGGTATTACAATTTTTGGCCATTTTGAGGCGAAATTGTTCCTTTGGGGGGGTATTGCAATTTTTTGCCATTTTGAGGCGAAATTGTGGGGGTATTGTATCTTTTGGCCATTTTGAAGCGAAATTGTTCCTTTCGGGGGGTATTGCAACTTTTCGGCATTTTGAGGCGAAATTGTTCCTTTGGGGGGGTATTGCAACTTTTGGCCATATTGAAGCGAAATTGTTTTTTTGGGGGGGTATTGCAATTTTTGGCCATTTTGAGGCGAAATTGTTCCTTTGGGGGGGTATTGCAACTTTTGGCCATTTTGAAGCGAAATTGTTTCTTGGGGGGGTATTGCAATTTTTTGCCATTTTGAGGCGAAATTGTTCCTTTGGGGGGGTATTGCAACTTTTGGCCATATTGAAGCGAAATTGTTTTTTTGGGGGGGTATTACAATTTTTGGCCATTTTGAGGCGAAATTGTTCCTTTGGGGGGGTATTGCAATTTTTTGCCATTTTGAGGCGAAATTGTGGGGGTATTGTATCTTTTGGCCATTTTGAAGCAAAATTGTTCCTTTGGGGGGGTATTGCAACTTTTGGCCATTTTGAAGCGAAATTGTTCCTTTCGGGGGGTATTGCAACTTTTCGTTATTTTGAGGCGAAATTGTTCCTTTGGGGGGGTATTGCAACTTTTGGCCATTTTGAAGCGAAATTGTTCCTTTCGGGGGGTATTGCAACTTTTCGGCATTTTGAGGCGAAATTGTTCCTTTGGGGGGGTATTGCAACTTTTGGCCATTTTTAAGCGAAATTGTTCCTTTGGAGGGGTATTGCAATTTTTTTCCATTTTGAGGCGAAATTGTTCCTTTGGGGGGGTATTGCAACTTTTGGCCATATTGAAGCGAAATTGTTTCTTTGGGGGGTATTACAATTTTTGGCCATTTTGAGGCGAAATTGTTCCTTTGGGGGGGTATTGCAATTTTTTGCCATTTTGAGGCGAAATTGTTGCTTTGGGGGGGTATTGCATCTTTTGGCCATTTTGAAGCGAAATTGTTCCTTTCGGGGGGTATTGCAACTTTTCGGCATTTTGAGGTGAAATTGATCCAATGGGGGGGTATTGCAACTTTTGGCCATTTTGATGCGAAATTGTTCCTTTCGGGGGGTATTGCAACTTTTCGGCATTTTGAGGCGAAATTGTTCCTTTGGGGGGGTATTGCAATTTTTTGCCATTTTGAGGCGAAATTGTTCCTTTGGGGGGGTATTGCAACTTTTGGCCATTTTGAAGCGAAATTGTTCCTTTGGGGGGGTGTTGCAACTTTATGGCATTTTGAGGCGAAATTGTTCCTTTGGGGGGGTATTGCAATTTTTTTTCCATTTTGAGGCGAAATTGTTCCTTTGGGGGGTATTGCAACTTTTGGCCATTTTGAAGCGAAATTGTTCCTTTGGGGGGTATTGCAATTTTTTGCCATTTTGAGGCGAAATTGTTCCTTTCGGGGGGTATTGCAACTTTTCGGCATTTTGAGGCGAAATTGTTCCTATGGGGGTATTGCAATTTTTTGCCATTTTGAGGCGAAATTGTAGCTTTGGGGGGGGTATTGCATCTTTTAGCCATTTTGAAGCGAAATTGTTAATTTCGGGGGGTATTGCAACTTTTCGGCATTTTGAGGCGAAATTGTTCCTTTGGGGGGGTATTGCAATTTTTTGCCATTTTGAGGCGAAATTGTTCCTTTGGGGGGTTTTGCAACTTTTGGCCGTTTTGAAGCGAAATTGTTCCTTTCGGGGGGTATTGCAACTTTTCGGCATTTTGAGGCGAAATTGTTCCTTTGGGGGGTATTGCAACTTTTGGCCATTTTGAAGCGAAATTGTTCTTTTCGGGGGGTATTGCAACTTTTCGGCATTTTGAGGCGAAATTGTTCCTTTAGGGGGGTATTGCAACTTTTGGCCATTTTGAAGCGAAATTGATCCTTTGGGGGGGTATTGCAACTTTTCGGCATTTTGAGTCGAAATTGTTCCTTTGGGGGGGTATTGCAACTTTTGGCCATTTTTAAGCGAAATTGTTCCTTTGGGGGGGTATTGCAATTTTTTGCCATTTTGAGGCGAAATTGTTCCTTTGGGGGGGTATTGCAACTTTTGGCCATTTTGAAGCGAAATTGTTCCTTTCGGGGGGTATTGCAACTTTTCGGCATTTTGAGGCGAAATTGTTCCTTTGGGGGGTATTGCAATTTTTGGCCATTTTTAAGCGAAATTGTTCCTTTGGGGGGTATTGCAATTTTTTGCCATATTGAAGCGAAATTGTTTTTTTGGGGGGGTATTACAATTTTTGGCCATTTTGAGGCGAAATTGTTCCTTTGGGGGGGTATTGCAATTTTTTGCCATTTTGAGGCGAAATTGTGGGGGTATTGCATCTTTTGGCCATTTTGAAGCGAAATTGTTCCTTTCGGGGGGTATTGCAACTTTTCGGCATTTTGAGGTGAAATTTTTCCTTTGGGGGGGATTGCAATTTTTTGCCATTTTGAGGCGAAATTGTTCCTTTGGGGGGGTATTGCAACTTTTGGTCATTTCAAAGCGAAATTGTTCCTTTCGGGGGGTATTGCAACTTTTTGGCATTTTGAGGCGAAATTGTTCCTTTGGGGGGTATTGCAACTTTTGGCCATTTTGAAGCGAAATTGTTCCTTTGGGGGGGTATTGCAACTTTTCGGCATTTTGAGGCGAAATTGTTCCTTTGGGGGGGTATTGCAATTTTTTTCCATTTGGAGGCAAAATTGTTCCTTTGGGGGGGTATTGCAACTTTTGGCCATATTGAAGCGAAATTGTTCCTTTGGGGGGTATTACAATTTTTGGCCATTTTGAGGCGAAATTGTTCCTTTGGGGGGGTATTGCAATTTTTTGCCATTTTGAGGCGAAATTGTTGCTTTGGGGGGGTATTGCATCTTTTGGCCGTTTTGAAGCGAAATTGTTCCTTTGGGGGGTATGGCAATTTTTCGCCATTTTGAGGCGAAATTGTTCCTTTGGGGGGGTATTGCAATTTTTTTTTCATTTTGAGGCGAAATTGTTCCTTTGGGGGAGTATTGCAACTTTTGGCCATTTTGAAGCGAAATTGTTCCTTTGGGGGGGTGTTGCAACTTTTCGGCATTTTGAGGCGAAATTGTTCCTTTGGGGGGGTATTGCAATTTTTTGCCATTTTGAGGCGAAATTGTTCCTTTGGGGGGGTATTGCAACTTTTGGCCATTTTGAAGCGAAATTGTTCCTTTGGGGGGGTATTGCAATTTTTTGCCATTTTGAGGCGAAATTGTTCCTTTGGGGGGGTATTGCAACTTTTGGCCATATTGAAGCGAAATTGTTTTTTTGGGGGGGTATTGCAATTTTTGGCCATTTTGAGGCGAAATTGTTCCTTTGGGGGGGTATTGCAACTTTTGGCCATTTTGAAGCGAAATTGTTCCTTGGGGGGGTATTGCAATTTTTTGCCATTTTGAGGCGAAATTGTTCCTTTGGGGGGGTATTGCAACTTTTGGCCATATTGAAGCGAAATTGTTTTTTTGGGGGGTATTACAATTTTTGGCCATTTTGAGGCGAAATTGTTCCTTTGGGGGGGTATTGCAATTTTTTGCCATTTTGAGGCGAAATTGTGGGGGTATTGTATCTTTTGGCCATTTTGATGCGAAATTGTTCCTTTCGGGGGGTATTGCAACTTTTCGGCATTTTGAGGCGAAATTGTTCCTTTGGGGGGGTATTGCAACTTTTGGCCATATTGAAGCGAAATTGTTTTTTTGGGGGGGTATTGCAATTTTTGGCCATTTTGAGGCGAAATTGTTCCTTTGGGGGGGTATTGCAACTTTTGGCCATTTTGAAGCAAAATTGTTCCTTGGGGGGGTATTGCAATTTTTTGCCATTTTGAGGCGAAATTGTCCCTTTGGGGGGGTATTGCAACTTTTGGCCATATTGAAGCGAAATTGTTTTTTTGGGGGGGTATTACAATTTTTGGCCATTTTGAGGCGAAATTGTTCCTTTGGGGGGGTATTGCAATTTTTTGCCATTTTGAGGCGAAATTGTGGGGGTATTGTATCTTTTGGCCATTTTGAAGCGAAATTGTTCCTTTGGGGGGGTATTGCAACTTTTGGCCATTTTGAAGCGAAATTGTTCCTTTCGGGTGGTATTGCAACTTTTCGTTATTTTGAGGCGAAATTGTTCCTTTGGGGGGTTATTGCAACTTTTGGCCATTTTGAAGCGAAATTGTTCCTTTCGGGTGGTATTGCAACTTTTCGGCATTTTGAGGCGAAATTGTTCCTTTGGGGGGTTATTGCAACTTTTGGCCATTTTTAAGCGAAATTGTTCCTTTGGGGGGGTATTGCAATTTTTTTCCATTTTGTGGCGAAATTGTTCCTTTGGGGGGGTATTGCAACTTTTGGCCATATTGAAGCGAAATTGTTCCTTTGGGGGGTATTACAATTTTTGGCCATTTTGAGGCAAAATTGTTCCTTTGGGTGGGTATTGCAATTTTTTGCCATTTTGAGGCGAAATTGTTGCTTTGGGGGGGTATTGCATCTTTTGGCCATTTTGAAGCGAAATTGTTCCTTTCGGGGGGTATTGCAACTTTTCGGCATTTTGAGGTGAAATTAATCCATTGGGGGGGTATTGCAACTTTTGGCCATTTTGATGCGAAATTGTTCCTTTGGGGGGTATTGCAACTTTTCGGCATTTTGAGGCGAAATTGTTCTTTTGGGGGGTATTGCAATTTTTTGCCATTTTGAGGCGAAATTGTTCCTTTGGGGGGGTATTGCAACTTTTGGCCATTTTGAAGCGAAAATGTTCCTTTGGGGGGTATTGCACTTTTTTGCCATTTTGAGGCGAAATTGTTGCTTTGGGGGGGTATTGACACTTTTGGCCATTTTGAAGCGAAATTGTTCCTTTCGGGGGGTATTGCAACTTTTCGACATTTTGAGGCGAAATTGTTCCTTTGGGGGGGTATTGCTTCTTTTGGCCATTTTGAAGCGAAATTGTTCCTTTCGGGGGGTATTGCAACTTTTCGGCAATTTGAGGCGAAATTGTTCCTTTGGGGGGGTATTGCAATTTTTTGCCATTTTGAGGCGAAATTGTTCCTTTGGGGGGGTATTGCAACTTTTGGCCATTTTGAAGCGAAATTGTTCCTTTCGGGGGGTATTGCAACTTTTCGGCATTTTGAGGCAAAATTGTTCCTTTGGGGGGTATTGCAATTTTTTTTTCATTTTGAGGCGAAATTGTTGCTTTGGGGGGGCATTGCATTTTTTGGCCATTTTGAAGCGAAATTGTTCCTTTCGGGGGTATTGCAACTTTTCGGCATTTTGAATCGAAATTGTTCCTTTGGGGGGGTATTGCAATTTTTTGCCATTTTGAGGCGAAATTGTTCCTTTGGGGGGGTATTGCAACTTTTGGCCATTTTTAAGCGAAATTGTTCCTTTCGGGGGGTATTGGAACTTTTCGGCATTTTGAGGCGAAATTGTTCCTTTGGGGGAGTATTGCAACTTTTGGCCATATTGAAGCGAAATTGTTTTTTTGGGGGGGTATTGCAATTTTTGGCCATTTTGAGGCGAAATTGTTCCTTTGGGGGGGTATTGCAATTTTTTGCTATTTTGAGGCGAAATTGTTCCTTTCGGGGGGTATTGCAACTTTTCGGCATTTTGAGGCGAAATTGTTCCTTTGGGGGGGTATTGCAACTTTTGGCCATATTGAAGCGAAATTGTTTTTTTGGGGGGGTATTGCAATTTTTGGCCATTTTGAGGCGAAATTGTTCCTTTGGGGGGGTATTGCAACTTTTGGCCATTTTGAAGCGAAATTGTTCCTTGGGGGGGTATTGCAATTTTTTGCCATTTTGAGGCGAAATTGTTCCTTTGGGGGGGTATTGCAACTTTTGGCCATATTGAAGCGAAATTGTTTTTTTGGGGGGGTATTACAATTTTTGGCCATTTTGAGGCGAAATTGTTCCTTTGGGGGGGTATTGCAATTTTTTGCCATTTTGAGGCGAAATTGTGGGGGTATTGTATCTCTTGGCCATTTTGAAGCGAAATTGTTCCTTTGGGGGGGTATTGCAACTTTTGGCCATTTTGAAGCGAAATTGTTCCTTTCGGAGGGTATTGCAACTTTTCGTTATTTTGAGGCGAAATTGTTCCTTTGGGGGGGTATTGCAACTTTTGGCCATTTTGAAGCGAAATTGTTCCTTTCGGGGGGTATTGCAACTTTTCGGCATTTTGAGGCGAAATTGTTCCTTTGGGGGGTATTGCAACTTTTGGCCATTTTTAAGCGAAATTGTTCCTTTGGGGGGGTATTGCAATTTTTTTCCATTTTGAGGCGAAATTGTTCCTTTGGTGGGGTATTGCAACTTTTGGCCATATTGAAGCGAAATTGTTCCTTTGGGGGGTATTACAATTTTTGGCCATTTTGAGGCGAAATTGTTCCTTTGGGGGGGTATTGCAATTTTTTGCCATTTTTAGGCGAAATTGTTGCTTTGGGGGGGTATTGCATCTTTTGGCCATTTTGAAGCGAAATTGTTCCTTTCGGGGGGTATTGCAACTTTTCGGCATTTTGAGGTGAAATTAATCCATTGGGGGGTATTGCAACTTTTGGCCATTTTGATGCGAAATTGTTCCTTTGGGGGGTATTGCAACTTTTCGGCATTTTGAGGCGAAATTGTTCTTTTGGGGGGTATTGCAATTTTTTGCCATTTTGAGGCGAAATTGTTCCTTTGGGGGGTATTGCAACTTTTGGCCATTTTGAAGCGAAATTGTTCCTTTGGGGGGTATTACAATTTTTTGCCATTTTGAGGCGAAATTGTTGCTTTGGGGGGGTATTGACACTTTTGGCCATTTTAAAGCGAAATTGTTCCTTTGGGGGTATTGCAACTTTTCGGCATTTTGAGGCGAAATTGTAGCTTTGGGGGGGTATTGCATCTTTTAGCCATTTTGAAGCGAAACTGTTAATTTCGGGGGGTATTGCAACTTTTCGGCATTTTGAGGCGAAATTGTTCCTTTGGGGGGGTATTGCAATTTTTTTTCCATTTTGAGGCGAAATTGTTCCTTTGGGGGGTATTGCAACTTTTGGCCATTTTGAAGCGAAATTGTTCCTTTCGGGGGGTATTGCAACTTTTCGGCATTTTGAGTCGAAATTGTTCCTTTGGGGGGTATTGCAATTTTTTGCCATTTTGAGGCGAAATTGTTCCTTTGGGGGGGTATTGCAACTTTTGGCCATTTTGAAGCGAAATTGTTCCTTTCGGGGGGTATTGCAACTTTTCGGCATTTTGAGGCGAAATTGTTCCTTTGGGGGGTATTGCAATTTTTTGCCATTTTGAGGCGAAATTGTTCCTTTGGGGGGGTATTGCAACTTTTGGCCATATTGAAGCGAAATTGTTTTTTTGGGGGGGTATTACAATTTTTGGCCATTTTGAGGCGAAATTGTTCCTTTGGGGGGGTATTGCAACTTTTGGCCATTTTGAAGCGAAATTGTTCCTTTGGGGGGGTATTGCAACTTTTCGGCATTTTGAGGCGAAATTGTTCCTTTGGGGGGGTATTGCAATTTTTTGCCATTTTTAGGCGAAATTGTTGCTTTGGGGGGGTATTGCATCTTTTGGCCATTTTGAAGCGAAATTGTTCCTTTCGGGGGGTATTGCAACTTTTCGGCATTTTGAGGTGAAATTAATCCATTGGGGGGTATTGCAACTTTTGGCCATTTTGATGCGAAATTGTTCCTTTGGGGGGTATTGCAACTTTTCGGCATTTTGAGGCGAAATTGTTCTTTTGGGGGGTATTGCAATTTTTTGCCATTTTGAGGCGAAATTGTTCCTTTGGGGGGTATTGCAACTTTTGGCCATTTTGAAGCGAAATTGTTCCTTTGGGGGGTATTGCAACTTTTCGGCATTTTGAATCGAAATTGTTCCTTTGGGGGGGTATTGCAATTTTTTGCCATTTTGAGGCGAAATTGTTCCTTTGGGGGGGTATTGCAACTTTTGGCCATTTTGAAGCGAAATTGTTCCTTTCGGGGGGTATTGCAACTTTTCGGCATTTTGAGGCAAAATTGTTCCTTTGGGGGGTATTGCAATTTTTTTTTCATTTTGAGGCGAAATTGTTGCTTTGGGGGGGCATTGCATTTTTTGGCCATTTTGAAGCGAAATTGTTCCTTTCGGGGGTATTGCAACTTTTCGGCATTTTGAATCGAAATTGTTCCTTTGGGGGGGTATTGCAATTTTTTGCCATTTTGAGGCGAAATTGTTCCTTTGGGGGGGTATTGCAACTTTTGGCCATTTTTAAGCGAAATTGTTCCTTTCGGGGGGTATTGGAACTTTTCGGCATTTTGAGGCGAAATTGTTCCTTTGGGGGAGTATTGCAACTTTTGGCCATATTGAAGCGAAATTGTTTTTTTGGGGGGGTATTGCAATTTTTGGCCATTTTGAGGCGAAATTGTTCCTTTGGGGGGGTATTGCAATTTTTTGCTATTTTGAGGCGAAATTGTTCCTTTCGGGGGGTATTGCAACTTTTCGGCATTTTGAGGCGAAATTGTTCCTTTGGGGGGGTATTGCAACTTTTGGCCATATTGAAGCGAAATTGTTTTTTTGGGGGGGTATTGCAATTTTTGGCCATTTTGAGGCGAAATTGTTCCTTTGGGGGGGTATTGCAACTTTTGGCCATTTTGAAGCGAAATTGTTCCTTGGGGGGGTATTGCAATTTTTTGCCATTTTGAGGCGAAATTGTTCCTTTGGGGGGGTATTGCAACTTTTGGCCATATTGAAGCGAAATTGTTTTTTTGGGGGGGTATTACAATTTTTGGCCATTTTGAGGCGAAATTGTTCCTTTGGGGGGGTATTGCAATTTTTTGCCATTTTGAGGCGAAATTGTGGGGGTATTGTATCTCTTGGCCATTTTGAAGCGAAATTGTTCCTTTGGGGGGGTATTGCAACTTTTGGCCATTTTGAAGCGAAATTGTTCCTTTCGGAGGGTATTGCAACTTTTCGTTATTTTGAGGCGAAATTGTTCCTTTGGGGGGGTATTGCAACTTTTGGCCATTTTGAAGCGAAATTGTTCCTTTCGGGGGGTATTGCAACTTTTCGGCATTTTGAGGCGAAATTGTTCCTTTGGGGGGTATTGCAACTTTTGGCCATTTTTAAGCGAAATTGTTCCTTTGGGGGGGTATTGCAATTTTTTTCCATTTTGAGGCGAAATTGTTCCTTTGGTGGGGTATTGCAACTTTTGGCCATATTGAAGCGAAATTGTTCCTTTGGGGGGTATTACAATTTTTGGCCATTTTGAGGCGAAATTGTTCCTTTGGGGGGGTATTGCAATTTTTTGCCATTTTTAGGCGAAATTGTTGCTTTGGGGGGGTATTGCATCTTTTGGCCATTTTGAAGCGAAATTGTTCCTTTCGGGGGGTATTGCAACTTTTCGGCATTTTGAGGTGAAATTAATCCATTGGGGGGTATTGCAACTTTTGGCCATTTTGATGCGAAATTGTTCCTTTGGGGGGTATTGCAACTTTTCGGCATTTTGAGGCGAAATTGTTCTTTTGGGGGGTATTGCAATTTTTTGCCATTTTGAGGCGAAATTGTTCCTTTGGGGGGTATTGCAACTTTTGGCCATTTTGAAGCGAAATTGTTCCTTTGGGGGGTATTACAATTTTTTGCCATTTTGAGGCGAAATTGTTGCTTTGGGGGGGTATTGACACTTTTGGCCATTTTAAAGCGAAATTGTTCCTTTGGGGGTATTGCAACTTTTCGGCATTTTGAGGCGAAATTGTAGCTTTGGGGGGGTATTGCATCTTTTAGCCATTTTGAAGCGAAACTGTTAATTTCGGGGGGTATTGCAACTTTTCGGCATTTTGAGGCGAAATTGTTCCTTTGGGGGGGTATTGCAATTTTTTTTCCATTTTGAGGCGAAATTGTTCCTTTGGGGGGTATTGCAACTTTTGGCCATTTTGAAGCGAAATTGTTCCTTTCGGGGGGTATTGCAACTTTTCGGCATTTTGAGTCGAAATTGTTCCTTTGGGGGGTATTGCAATTTTTTGCCATTTTGAGGCGAAATTGTTCCTTTGGGGGGGTATTGCAACTTTTGGCCATTTTGAAGCGAAATTGTTCCTTTCGGGGGGTATTGCAACTTTTCGGCATTTTGAGGCGAAATTGTTCCTTTGGGGGGTATTGCAATTTTTTGCCATTTTGAGGCGAAATTGTTCCTTTGGGGGGGTATTGCAACTTTTGGCCATATTGAAGCGAAATTGTTTTTTTGGGGGGGTATTACAATTTTTGGCCATTTTGAGGCGAAATTGTTCCTTTGGGGGGGTATTGCAACTTTTGGCCATTTTGAAGCGAAATTGTTCCTTTGGGGGGGTATTGCAACTTTTCGGCATTTTGAGGCGAAATTGTTCCTTTGGGGGGTATTGCAATTTTTTGCCATTTAGAGGCGAAATTGTTCCTTTGGGGGGGTATTGCAACTTTTGGCCATTTTGAAGCGAAATTGTTCCTTTGGGGGGGTATTGCAATTTTTTGCCATTTTGAGGCGAAATTGTTGCTTTGGGGGGGTATTGACACTTTTGGCCATTTTGAAGCGAAATTGTTCCTTTCGGGAGGTATTGCAACTTTTCGGCATTTTGAGGCGAAATTGTTCCTTGGGGGGGGTATTGCAATTTTTTGCCATTTTGAGGCGAAATTGTTCCTTTGGGGGGGTATTGCAACTTTTGGCCATTTTGAAGCGAAATTGTTCCTTTCGGGGGGTATTGCAACTTTTCGGCATTTTGAGGCGAAATTGTTCCTTTGGGGAGGTATTTCAATTTTTTGCCATTTTGAGGCGAAATTGTTCCTTTTTGGGGGGTATTGCAACTTTTGGCCATTTTGAAGCGAAATTGTTCCTTTCGGGGGGTAATGCAACTTTTCAGGATTTTGAGGCGAAATTGTTCCTTTGGGGAGGTATTGCAATTTTTTGCCATTTTGAGGCGAAATTGTTCCTTTGGGGGGGTATTGCAACTTTTGGCCATTTTGAGGCGAAATTGTTCCTTTGGGGGGGTATTGCAACTTTTTGCCATTTTGAAGCGAAATTGTTCCTTTCGAGGGGTAATGCAACTTTTCGGCATTTTGAGGCGAAATTATTCCTTTGGAAGGGTATTGCAATTTTTTGCCATTTTGAGGTGAAATTGTTCCTTTGGGGGGGTATTGCAACTTTTGGCCGTTTTGAAGCGAAATTGTTCCTTTGGGGGGGTATTGCAATTTTTTGCCATTTTGAGGCGAAATTGTTCCTTTGGGGGGGTATTGCAACTTTTGGCCATATTGAAGCGAAATTGTTCCTTTGGGGGGGTATTACAATTTTTGGCCATTTTGAGGCGAAATTGTTCCTTTGGGGGGTATTGCAACTTTTGGCCATTTTGAAGCGAAATTGTTCCTTTCGGGGGGTATTGCAACTTTTCGGCAATTTGAGGCGAAATTGTTCCTTTGGGGGGGTATTGCAATTTTTTGCCATTTTGAGGCGAAATTGTTCCTTTGGGGGGGTATTGCATATTTTGGCCATTTTGAAGTGAAATTGTTCCTTTGGGGGGGTATTGCAATTTTTTGCCATTTTGAGGCGAAATTGTTCCTTTGGGGGGGTATTGCAACTTTTGGCCATTTTGAAGCGAAATTGTTCCTTTGGGGGGGTATTGCAATTTTTTGCCATTTTGAGGCGAAATTGTGGGGGTATTGTATCTTTTGGCCATTTTGAAGCGAAATTGTTCCTTTCGGGGGGTATTGCAACTTTTCGGCATTTTGAGGTGAAATTGTTCCTTTGGGGGGGTATTGAAATTTTTAGCCATTTTGAGGCGAAATTGTTCTTTTGGGGGGGTATTGCAACTTTTCGGCATTTTGAGGCGAAATTAATCCATTGGGGGGTATTGCAACTTTTGGCCATTTTGATGCGAAATTGTTCCTTTGGGAGGGTATTGCAACTTTTCGGCATTTTGAGGCGAAATTGTTCCTTTGGGGGGTATTGCAATTTTTTGCCATTTTTGAGGCGAAATTGTTCCTTTGGGGGGGTATTGCAACTTTTGGCCATTTTGAAGCGAAATTGTTCCTTTCGGGGGGTATTGCAACTTTTCGGCAGTTTGAGGCGAAATTGTTCCTTTGGGGGGGTATTGCAATTTTTTGCCATTTTGAGGCGAAATTGTTGCTTTGGGGGGGTATTGCATCTTTTGGCCATTTTGAAGCGAAATTGTTCCTTTCGGGGGGTATTGCAACTTTTCGGCATTTTGAGGTGAAATTGTTCTTTTGGGGGGGTATTGCAACTTTTGGCCATTTTGAAGCGAAATTGTTGCTTTCGGGGGGTATTGCAACTTTTCGGCATTTTGAGGCGAAATTAATCCATTGGGGGGGTATTGCAACTTTTGGCCATTTTGATGCGAAATTGTTCCTTTGGGGGGGTATTGCAACTTTTCGGCATTTTGAGGCGAAATTGTTCCTTTGGGGGGTATTGCAATTTTTTGCCATCTGGAGACGAAATTGTTCCTTTGGGGGGGTATTGCAACTTTTGGCCATTTTCAAGCGACATTGTTCCTTTGGGGGGGGGTATTGCAATTTTTTGCCATTTTGAGGCGAAATTGTTGCTTTGGGGGGGTATTGCAACTTTTGGCCATTTTGAAGCGAAATTGTTCCTTTCGGGGGGTATTGCAACTTTTCGGCATTTTGAGGCGAAATTGTTCCTTTGGGGGGGTATTGCAATTTTTTGCCATTTTGAGGCGAAATTGTTCCTTTGGGGGGGTATTGCAACTTTTGGCCATTTTGAAGCGAAATTGTTCCTTTCGGGGGGTATTGCAACTTTTCGTCATTTTGAGGCGAAATTGTTCCTTTGGGGAGGTATTGCAATTTTTTGCCATTTTGAGGCGAAATTGTTCCTTTGGGGGGGTATTGCAACTTTTGGCCATTTTGAAGCGAAATTGTTCCTTTCGGGGGGTATTGCAACTTTTCGGCATTTTGAGGCGAAATTGTTCCTTTGGAAGGGTATTGCAATTTTTTGCCATTTTGAGGTGAAATTGTTCCTTTGGGGGGTATTGCAACTTTTGGCCATTTTGAAGCGAAATTGTTCCTTTCGGGGGGTATTGCAACTTTTCGGCATTTTGAGGCGAAATTGTTCCTTTGGGGAGGTATTGCAATTTTTTGCCATTTTGAGGCGAAATTGTTCCTTTGGGGGGGTATTGCAACTTTTGGCCATTTTGAAGCGAAATTATTCCTTTCGGGGGGTATTGCAACTTTTGGCCATATTGAAGCGAAATTGTTCCTTTGGGGGGGTATTGCAACTTTTCGGCATTTTGAGGCGAAATTGTTCCTTTGGGGAGGTATTGCAATTTTTTGCCATTTTGAGGTGAAATTGTTCCTTTGGGGGGGTATTGCAACTTTTGGCCATTTTAAAGCGAAATTGTTCCTTTCGGGGGGTATTGCAACTTTTCGGCATTTTGAGGCGAAATTGTTCCTTTGGAAGGGTATTGCAATTTTTTGCCATTTTGAGGTGAAATTGTTCCTTTGGGGGGGTATTGCAACTTTTGGCCGTTTTGAAGCAAAATTGTTCCTTTGGGGGGGTATTGCAACTTTTCGGCATTTTGAGGCAAAATTGTTCCTTTGGGGGGGTATTGCAATTTTTTGCCATTTTGAGGCGAAATTGTTCCTTTGGGGGGGTATTGCAACTTTTGGCCATTTTGAAGCGAAATTGTTCCTTTCGGGGGGTATTGCAACTTTTCGGCATTTTGAGGCGAAATTGTTCTTTTGGGGGGGTATTGCAATTTTTTGCCATTTTGAGGCGAAATTGTTCCTTTGGGGGGTATTGCAACTTTTGGCCATTTTGAAGCGAAATTGTTCCTTTCGGGGGGTATTGCAACTTTTCGGCATTTTGAGGCGAAATTGTTCCTTTGGGGAGGTATTGCAATTTTTTGCCATTTTGAAGCGAAATTGTTCCTTTCGGGGGGTATTGCAACTTTTGGCCATATTGAAGCGAAATTGTTCCTTTGGGGGGGTATTACAATTTTTGGCCATTTTGAGGCGAAATTGTTCCTTTGGGGGGGTATTGCAACTTTTCGGCATTTTGAAGCGAAATTGTTCCTTTCGGGGGGTATTGCAACTTTTCGGCATTTTGAGACGAAATTGTTCCTTTGGGGGGGTATTGCAATTTTTTGCCATTTTGAGGTGAAATTGTTCCTTTGGGGGGGAATTGCAACTTTTGGCCATTTTGAAGCGAAATTGTTCCTTTGGGGGGGTATTGCAATTTTTTGCCATTTTGAGGCGAAATTGTTCCTTTGGGGGGGTATTGCAACTTTTGGCCATTTTGAAGCGAAATTGTTCCTTTCGGGGGGTATTGCAACTTTTCGGCATTTTGAGGCGAAATTGTTTCTTTGGGGGGGTATTGCAACTTTTGGCCATTTTGAAGCGAAATTGTTCCTTTGGGGGGTATTGCAACTTTTCGGCATTTTGAGGCGAAATTGTTCCTTTGAGACGAAATTGGTCCTTTGGGGGGGTATTGCAACTTTTTGCCATTTTGAAGCGAAATTGTTCCTTTCGGGGGTATTGCAACTTTTCGGCATTTTGAGGCGAAATTGTTCCTTGGGGGGGTATTGCAATTTTTTGCCATTTTGAGGCGAAATTGTGGGGGTATTGTATCTTTTGGCCATTTTGAAGCGAAATTGTTCCTTTCGGGGGGTATTGCAACTTTTCGGCATTTTGAGGTGAAATTGTTCCTTTGGGGGGGTATTGCAATTTTTTGCCATTTTGAGGCGAAATTGTTCCTTTGGGGGGGTATTGCAACTTTTGGCCATTTTAAAGCGAAATTGTTCCTTTCGGGGGGTATTGCAACTTTTCGGCATTTTGAGGTGAAATTGTTCCTTTGGGGGGTATTGCAACTTTTCGGCATTTTGAGGCGAAATTGTTCCTTTGGGGGGGTATTGCAATTTTTTTCCATTTTGAGGCGAAATTGTTCCTTTGGGGGGTATTACAATTTTTGGCCATTTTGAGGCGAAATTGTTCCTTTGGGGGGGTATTGCAACTTTTGGCCATTTTGAAGCGAAATTGTTCCTTTGGGGGGTATTACAATTTTTGGCCATTTTGAGGCGAAATTGTTCCTTTGGGGGGGTATTGGAATTTTTTGCCATTTTGAGGCGAAATTGGTCCTTTGGGGGGTATTGCAACTTTTTGCCATTTTGAAGCGAAATTATTCCTTTCGGGGGGTATTGCAACTTTTCGGCATTTTGAGGCGAAATTGTTCCTTGGGGGGGTATTGCAATTTTTTGCCATTTTGAGGCGAAATTGTTCCTTTCGGGGGGTATTGCAACTTTTCGGCATTTTGAGGCGAAATTGTTCCTTTGGGGGATATTGCAACTTTTGGCCATTTTTAAGCGAAATTGTTCCTTTGGGGGGGTATTGCAACTTTTCGGCATTTTGAGGCGAAATTGTTCCTTTGGGGGGGTATTGCAATTTTTTTCCATTTTGAGGCGAAATTGTTCCTTTGGGGGGTATTGCAACTTTTGGCCATATTGAAGCGAAATTGTTCCTTTGGGGGGTATTACAATTTTTGGCCATTTTGAGGCGAAATTGTTCCTTTGGGGGGGTATTGCAATTTTTTGCCATTTTGAGGCGAAATTGTTGCTTTGGGGGGGTATTGCATCTTTTGGCCATTTTGAAGCGAAATTGTTCCTTTCGGGGGGTATTGCAACTTTTCGGCATTTTGAGGTAAAATTGTTCCTTTGGTGGGGTATTGCAACTTTTGGCCATTTTGAAGCGAAATTGTTCCTTTCGGGGGGTATTGCAACTTTTCGGCATTTTGAGGCGAAATTGTTCCTTTGGGGGGTATTGCAATTTTTTGCCATTTTGAGGCGAAATTGTTCCTTTGGGGGGGTATTGCAACTTTTGGCCATTTTGAAGCGAAATTATTCCTTTGGGGGGGTATTGCAATTTTTTGCCATTTTGAGGCGAAATTGTTGCTTTGGAGGGGGTATTGACACTTTTGGCCATTTTGAAGCGAAATTGTTCCTTTCGGGGGGTATTGCAACTTTTCGGCATTTTGAGGCGAAATTGTTCCTTTGGGGGGGTATTGCAATTTTTTGCCATTTTGAGGCGAAATTGTTCCTTTGGGGGGGTATTGCAACTTTTGGCCATATTGAAGCGAAATTGTTCCTTTCGGGTGGTATTGCAACTTTTCGGCATTTTGAGGCGAAATTGTTCCTTTGGGGGGGTATTGCAACTTTTGGCCATTTTGAAGCAAATTGTTCCTTTGGGGGGTATTGCAATTTTTTGCCATTTTGAGGCGAAATTGTTCCTTTGGGGGGTATTGCAACTTTTGGCCATTTTGAGGCGAAAATGTTCCTTTGGGGGGGTATTCCAATTTTTTTTCCATTTTGAGGCGAAATTGTTCCTTTGGGGGGGTATTGCAACTTTTGGCCATTTTGAAGCGAAATTGTTCCTTTCGGGGGGTATTGCAACTTTTCGGCATTTTGAGGCGAAATTGTTCCTTTGGGGGGTATTGCAATTTTTTTTTCATTTTGAGGCGAAATTGTTACTTTGGGGGATATTGCATCTTTTGGCCATTTTGAAGCGAAATTGTTCCTTTCGGGGGGTATTGCAACTTTTCGGCATTTTGAGGCGAAATTGTTCCTTTGGGGGGGTATTGCAATTTTTTTCCATTTTGAGGCGAAATTGTTCCTTTAGGGGGGTATTGCAACTTTTGGCCGTATTGAAGCGAAATTGTTCCTTTGGGGGGTATTACAATTTTTGGCCATTTTGAGGCGAAATTGTTCCTTTGGGGGGTATTGCAATTTTTTGCCATTTTGAGGCGAAATTGTTCCTTTGGGGGGGTATTGCAACTTTTGGCCATTTTGAAGCGAAATTGTTCCTTTCGGGGGGTATTGCAACTTTTCGGCATTTTGAGGTGAAATTGTTCCTTTGGGGGGGTATTGCAACTTTTCTGCATTTTGAAACGAAATTGTTCCTTTGGGGGTATTGCAATTTTTTTTTCATTTTGAGGCGAAATTGTTGCTTTGAGGGGATATTGCATCTTTTGGCCATTTTGAAGTGAAATTGTTCCTTTCGGGGGGTATTGCAACTTTTCGGCATTTTGAGGCGAAATTGTTCCTTTGGGGGGTATTGCAACTTTTGGCCATTTTGAAGTGAAATTGTTCCTTTGGGGGGTATTGCAACTTTTCGGCATTTTGAGGCGAAATTGTTCCTTTGGGGAGTATTGCAATTTTTTGGCATTTTGAGGCAAAATTGTTCCTTTGAGGGGGTTATAACAACTTTTGGCCATTTTGAAGCGAAATTGTTCCTTTCGGGGGGTATTGCAACTTTTCGGCATTTTGAGGCAAAATTGTTCCTTTGGGGGGGTATTGCAATTTTTTTTTCATTTTGAGGCGAAATTGTTCCTTTGGGGGGTATTGCAACTTTTGGCCATTTTGAAGCGAAATTGTTCCTTTGGGGGGGTATTGCAACTTTTCGGCATTTTGAGGCAAAATTGTTCCTTTGGGGGGGCATTGCAATTTTTTGCCATTTTGAGGTGAAATTGTTCCTTTGGGGGGGTATTGCAACTTTTGGCCATTTTGAAGCGAAATTGTTCCTTTCGGGGGGTATTGCAACTTTTCGGCATTTTGAGGCGAAATTGTTCCTTTGGGGGGGTATTGCAATTTTTTGCCATTTTGAGGCGAAATTGTTCCTTTGGGGGGGTATTGCAACTTTTGGCCATTTTGAAGCGAAATTGTTTCTTTCGGGGGGTATTGCAACTTTTCGGCATTTTGTGGCGAAATTGTTCCTTTGGGGGGGTATTGCAATTTTTTGCCATTTTGAGGCGAAATTGTTCCTTTGGGGGGGTATTGCAATTTTTTGCCATTTTGAGGCGAAATTGTTGCTTTGGGGGGGTATTGCATCTTTTGGCCATTTTGAAGCGAAATTGTTCCTTTGGGGGGGTATTGCAACTTTTGGCCATTTTGAAGCGAAATTGTTCCTTTCGGGGGGTATTGCAACTTTTCGGCATTTTGAGGCGAAATTGTTCCTTTGGGGGGTATTGCAATTTTTTTTTCATTTTGAGGCGAAATTGTTACTTTGGGGGGATATTGCATCTTTTGGCCATTTTGAAGCGAAATTGTTCCTTTCGGGGGGTATTGCAACTTTTCGGCATTTTGAGGCGAAATTGTTCCTTTGGGGGGGTATTGCAATTTTTTTCCATTTTGAGGCGAAATTGTTCCTTTAGTGGGGTATTGCAACTTTTGGCCGTATTGAAGCGAAATTGTTCCTTTGGGGGGTATTACAATTTTTGGCCATTTTGAGGCGAAATTGTTCCTTTGGGGGGTATTGCAATTTTTTGCCATTTTGAGGCGAAATTGTTCCTTTGGGGGGGTATTGCAACTTTTGGCCATTTTGAAGCGAAATTGTTCCTTTCGGGGGGTATTGCAACTTTTCGGCATTTTGAGGTGAAATTGTTCCTTTGGGGGGGTATTGCAATTTTTTGCCATTTTGAGGCGAAATTGTTCCTTTGGGGGGGTATTGCAACTTTTGGCCATTTTGAAGCGAAATTGTTCCTTTCGGGGGGTATTGAAACTTTTCGTTATTTTGAGGCGAAATTGTTCCTTTGGGGGGGTATTGCAACTTTTGGCCATTTTAAAGCGAAATTGTTCCTTTCGGGGGGTATTGCAACTTTTCGGCATTTTGAGGCGAAATTGTTCCTTTGGGGGGTATTGCAACTTTTGGCCATTTTTAAGCGAAATTGTTCCTTTGGGGGGGTATTGCAACTTTTCGGCATTTTGAGGCGAAATTGTTCTTTGGGGGGGTATTGCAATTTTTTTCCATTTTGAGGCGAAATTGTTCCTTTGGGGGGGTATTGCAACTTTTGGCCATATTGAAGCAAAATTGTTCCTTTGGGGGTATTACAATTTTTGGCCATTTTGAGGCGAAATTGTTCCTTTGGGGGGTATTGCAATTTTTTGCCATTTTGAAGCGAAATTGTTCCTTTTGGGGGGTATTGCAACTTTTCGGCATTTTGAGGTGAAATTGTTCCTTTGGGGGGGTATTGCAACTTTTGGCCATTTTGAAGCGAAATTGTTCCTTTCGGGGGGTATTGCAACTTTTCGGCATTTTGAGGCGAAATTGTTCCATTGGGGGGGTATTGCAACTTTTGGCCATTTTGATGCGAAATTGTTCCTTTGGGGGGGTATTGCAACTTTTCGGCATTTTGAGGCGAAATTGTTCCTTTGGGGGTATTGCAATTTTTTGCCATTTTGAGGCGAAATTGTTCCTTTGGGGGGGTATTGCAACATTTGGCCATTTTGCAGCGAAATTATTCCTTTGGGGGGGTATTGCAATTTTTTGCCATTTTGAGGCGAAATTGTTGCTTTGGAGGGGGTATTGACACTTTTGGCCATTTTGAAGCGAAATTGTTCCTTTCGGGGGGTATTGCAACTTTTCGGCATTTTGAGGCGAAATTGTTCCTTTGGGGGGGTATTGCAATTTTTTTCCATTTTGAGGCGAAATTGTTCCTTTAGGGGGGTATTGCAACTTTTGGCCATATTGAAGCGAAATTGTTCCTTTGGGGGTATTACAATTTTTGGCCATTTTGAGGCGAAATTGTTCCTTTGGGGGGGTATTGCAATTTTTTGCCATTTTGAGGCGAAATTGTTCCTTTGGGGGGGTATTGCAACTTTTGGCCATTTTGAAGCGAAATTGTTCCTTTCGGGGGGTATTGCAACTTTTCGGCATTTTGAGGTGAAATTGTTCCTTTGGGGGGGTATTGCAACTTTTCTGCATTTTGAAACGAAATTGTTCCTTTGGGGGGTATTGCAATTTTTTTTTCATTTTGAGGCGAAATTGTTGCTTTGGGGGGATATTGCATCTTTTGGCCATTTTGAAGCGAAATTGTTCCTTTCGGGGGGTATTGCAACTTTTCGGCATTTTGAGGCGAAATTGTTCCTTTCGGGGGCTATTGCAACTTTTGGCCATTTTGAAGCGAAATTGTTCCTTTCGGGGGGTATTGCAACTTTTCGGCATTTTGAGGCGAAATTGTTCCTTTGGTGGGGTATTGCAATTTTTTGCCATTTTGAGGCGAAATTGTTCCTTTGGGGGGGTATTGCAACTTTTGGCCATTTTGAAGCGAAATTGTTCCTTTCGGGGGGTATTGCAACTTTTCGGCATTTTGAGGCGAAATTGTTCCTTTGGGGAGGTATTGCAATTTTTTGCCATTTTGAGGCGAAATTGTTCCTTTGGGGGGGTATTGCAACTTTTGGCCATTTTGAAGCGAAATTGTTCCTTTCGGGGGGTATTGCAACTTTTCGGCATTTTGAGGCGAAATTGTTCCTTTGGGGGGGTATTGCAATTTTTTGCCATTTTGAGGCGAAATTGTTCCTTTGGGGGGGTATTGCAACTTTTGGCCATTCTGAAGCGAAATTGTTCCTTTCGGGGGGTATTGCAACTTTTCGGCATTTTGTGGCGAAATTGTTCCTTTGGGGGGTATTGCAATTTTTTGCCATTTTGAGGCGAAATTGTTCCTTTGGGGGGGTATTGCAACTTTTGGCCATATTGAAGCGAAATTGTTCCTTTGGGGGGGTATTACAATTTTTGGCCATTTTGAGGCGAAATTGTTCCTTTGGGGGGTATTGCAACTTTTGGCCATTTTGAAGCGAAATTGTTCCTTTCGGGGGGTATTGCAACTTTTCGGCATTTTGAGGCGAAATTGTTCCTTTGGGGAGGTATTGCAATTTTTTGCCATTTTGAGGCGAAATTGTTCCTTTGGGGGGTATTGCAACTTTTGGCCATTTTGAAGCGAAATTGTTCCTTTCGGGGGGTATTGCAACTTTTGGCCATATTGAAGCGAAATTGTTCCTTTGGGGGGGTATTACAATTTTTGGCCATTTTGAGGCGAAATTGTTCCTTTGGGGGGGTATTGCAACTTTTGGCCATTTTGAAGCGAAGTTGTTTTTTTCGGGGGGTGTTGCAACTTTTCGGCATTTTGAGACGAAATTGTTCCTTTGGGGGGGTATTGCAATTTTTTGCCATTTTGAGGTGAAATTGTTCCTTTGGGGGGGTATTGCAACTTTTGGCCATTTTGAAGCGAAATTGTTCCTTTGGGGGGGTATTGCAATTTTTTGCCATTTTGAGGCGAAATTGTTCCTTTGGGGGGGTATTGCAACTTTTGGCCATTTTGAAGCGAAATTGTTCCTTTCGGGGGGGTATTGCAACTTTTCAGCATTTTGAGGCGAAATTGTTCCTTTGGGGGGGTATTGCAACTTTTGGCCATTTTGAAGCGAAATTGTTCCTTTCGGGGGGTATTGCAACTTTTCGGCATTTTGAGGCGAAATTGTTCCTTTGGGGGGGTATTGCAATTTTTTGCCATTTTGAGGCGAAATTGTTCCTTTGGGGGGGTATTGCAACTTTTGGCCATTTTGAAGCGAAATTGTTCCTTTCGGGGGGTATTGCAACTTTTCGGCATTTTGTGGCGAAATTGTTCCTTTGGGGGGTATTGCAATTTTTTGCCATTTTGAGGCGAAATTGTTCCTTTGGGGGGGTATTGCAACTTTTGGCCATATTGAAGCGAAATTGTTCCTTTGGGGGGGTATTACAATTTTTGGCCATTTTGAGGCGAAATTGTTCCTTTGGGGGGTATTGCAACTTTTGGCCATTTTGAAGCGAAATTGTTCCTTTCGGGGGGTATTGCAACTTTTCGGCATTTTGAGGCGAAATTGTTCCTTTGGGGAGGTATTGCAATTTTTTGCCATTTTGAGGCGAAATTGTTCCTTTGGGGGGTATTGCAACTTTTGGCCATTTTGAAGCGAAATTGTTCCTTTCGGGGGGTATTGCAACTTTTGGCCATATTGAAGCGAAATTGTTCCTTTGGGGGGGTATTACAATTTTTGGCCATTTTGAGGCGAAATTGTTCCTTTGGGGGGGTATTGCAACTTTTGGCCATTTTGAAGCGAAGTTGTTTTTTTCGGGGGGTATTGCAACTTTTCGGCATTTTGAGACGAAATTGTTCCTTTGGGGGGGTATTGCAATTTTTTGCCATTTTGAGGTGAAATTGTTCCTTTGGGGGGGTATTGCAACTTTTGGCCATTTTGAAGCGAAATTGTTCCTTTGGGGGGTATTGCAATTTTTTGCCATTTTGAGGCGAAATTGTTCCTTTGGGGGGGTATTGCAACTTTTGGCCATTTTGAAGCGAAATTGTTCCTTTCGGGGGGGTATTGCAACTTTTCAGCATTTTGAGGCGAAATTGTTCCTTTGGGGGGGTATTGCAACTTTTGGCCATTTTGAAGCGAAATTGTTCCTTTGGGGGGGTATTGCAACTTTTCGGCATTTTGAGGCGAAATTGTTCCTTTGGGGAGGTATTGCAATTTTTTGCCATTTTGAGGCGAAATTGTTCCTTTGGGGGGGTATTGCAACTTTTGGCCATTTTGAAGCGAAATTGTTCCTTTCGGGGGGTATTGCAACTTTTCGGCATTTTGAGGCGAAATTGTTCCTTGGGGGGGGTATTGCAATTTTTTGCCATTTTGAGGCGAAATTGTGGGGGTATTGTATCTTTTGGCCATTTTGAAGCGAAATTGTTCCTTTCGGGGGGTATTGCAACTTTTCGGCATTTTGAGGCAAAATTGTTCCTTTGGGGGGGTATTGCAATTTTTTTTTCATTTTGAGGCGAAATTGTTCCTTTGGTGGGTATTGCAACTTTTGGCCATTTTGAAGCGAAATTGTTCCTTTGGGGGGGTATTGCAACTTTTCGGCATTTTGAGGCAAAATTGTTCCTTTGGGGGGGCATTGCAATTTTTTGCCATTTTGAGGTGAAATTGTTCCTTTGGGGGGGTATTGCAACTTTTGGCCATTTTGAAGCGAAATTGTTCCTTTCGGGGGGTATTGCAACTTTTCGGCATTTTGAGGTGAAATTGTTCCTTTGGGGGGGTATTGCAATTTTTTGCCATTTTGAGGCGAAATTGTTCCTTTGGGGGGGTATTGCAACTTTTGGCCATTTTGAAGCGAAATTGTTCCTTTCGGGGGGTATTGCAACTTTTCGGCATTTTGAGGCGAAATTGTTCCTTTGGGGAAGTATTGCAATTTTTTGCAATTTGAGGCGAAATTGTTCCTTTGGGGGGGTATTGCAACTTTTGGCCATTTTGAAGCGAAATTGTTCCTTTCGGGGGGTATTGCAACTTTTGGCCATTTTGAAGCGAAATTGTTCCTTTCGGGGGGTATTGCAACTTTTCGTCATTTTGAGGCGAAATTGTTCCTTTGGGGAGGTATTGCAATTGTTTGCCATTTTGAGGCGAAATTGTTCCTTTGGGGGGGTATTGCAACTTTTGGCCATTTTGAAGCGAAATTGTTCCTTTCGGGGGGTATTGCAACTTTTCGGCATTTTGAGGCGAAATTGTTCCTTTGGGGGGGTATTGCAATTTTTTGCCATTTTGAGGCGAAATTGTTCCTTTGGGGGGGTATTGCAACTTTTGGCCATATTGAAGCGAAATTGTTCCTTTGGGGGGGTATTACAATTTTTTGCCATTTTGAGGCGAAATTGTTCCTTTGGGGGGGTATTGCAACTTTTGGCCATTTTGAAGCGAAATTGTTCCTTTCGGGGGGTATTGCAACTTTTGGCCATATTGAAGCGAAATTGTTCCTTTGGGGGGGTATTGCAACTTTTCGGCATTTTGAGGCGAAATTGTTCCTTTGGGGAGGTATTGCAATTTTTTGCCATTTTGAGGCGAAATTGTTCCTTTGGGGGGTATTGCAACTTTTGGCCATTTTGAAGCGAAATTGTTCCTTTCGGGGGGTATTGCAACTTTTCGGCATTTTGAGGCGAAATTGTTCCTTTGGAAGGGTATTGCAATTTTTTGCCATTTTGAGGTTAAATTGTTCCTTTGGGGGGGTATTGCAACTTTTGGCCGTTTTGAAGCAAAATTGTTCCTTTGGGGGGGTATTGCAACTTTTCGGCATTTTGAGGCAAAATTGTTCCTTTGGGGGGGTATTGCAATTTTTTGCCATTTTGAGGCGAAATTGTTCCTTTGGGGTTGGTATTGCAACTTTTGGCCATTTTTAAGCGAAATTGTTCCTTTGGGGGGGTATTGCAATTTTTTGCCATTTTGAGGCGAAATTGTTCCTTTTGGGGGGTATTGCAACTTTTGGCCATTTTGAAGCGAAATTGTTCCTTTCGGGTGGTATTGCAACTTTTCGGCATTTTGAGGCGAAATTGTTCCTTTGGGGGGGTATTGCAATTTTTTGCCATTTTGAGGCGAAATTGTTCCTTTGGGGGATATTGCAACTTTTTGCCATTTTGAAGCGAAATTGTTCCTTTCGGGGGGTATTGCAACTTTTCGGCATTTTGAGGCGAAATTGTTCCTTTGGGGAGGTATTGCAATTTTTTGCCATTTTGAGGCGAAATTGTTCCTTTGGGGGGGTATTGCAACTTTTGGCCATTTTGAAGCGAAATTGTTCCTTTCGGGGGGTATTGCAACTTTTGGCCATATTGAAGCGAAATTGTTCCTTTGGGGGGGTATTACAATTTTTGGCCATTTTGAGGCGAAATTGTTCCTTTGGGGGGGTATTGCAACTTTTGGCCATTTTGAAGCGAAATTGTTCCTTTCGGGGGGTATTGCAACTTTTCGGCATTTTGAGACGAAATTGTTCCTTTGGGGGGGTATTGCAATTTTTTGCCATTTTGAGGTGAAATTGTTCCTTTGGGGGGTATTGCAACTTTTGGCCATTTTGAAGCGAAATTGTTCCTTTGGGGGGGTATTGCAATTTTTTGCCATTTTGAGGCGAAATTGTTCCTTTGGGGGGGTATTGCAACTTTTGGCCATTTTGAAGCGAAATTGTTCCTTTCGGGGGGTATTGCAACTTTTCGGCATTTTGAGGCGAAATTGTTCCTTTGGGGGGGTATTGCAACTTTTGGCCATTTTGAAGCGAAATTGTTCCTTTGGGGGGGTATTGCAACTTTTCGGCATTTTGAGGCGAAATTGTTCCTTTGGGGAGGTATTGCAATTTTTTGCCATTTTGAGGCGAAATTGTTCCTTTGGGGGAGTATTGCAACTTTTGGCCATTTTGAAGCGAAATTGTTCCTTTCGGGGGGTATTGAAACTTTTCGTTATTTTGAGGCGAAATTGTTCCTTTGGGGGGGTATTGCAACTTTTGGCCATTTTAAAGCGAAATTGTTCCTTTCGGGGGGTATTGCAACTTTTCGGCATTTTGAGGCGAAATTGTTCCTTTGGGGGGTATTGCAACTTTTGGCCATTTTTAAGCGAGATTGTTTTTTTGGGGGGGTATTGCAACTTTTCGGCATTTTGAGGCGAAATTGTTCCTTTGGGGGGGTATTGCAATTTTTTTCCATTTTGAGGCGAAATTGTTCCTTTGGGGGGTATTGCAACTTTTGGCCATATTGAAGCGAAATTGTTCCTTTGGGGGTATTACAATTTTTGGCCATTTTGAGGCGAAATTGTTCCTTTGGGGGGGTATTGCAATTTTTTGCCATTTTGAGGCGAAATTGTTGCTTTGGGGGGGTATTGCATCTTTTGGCCATTTTGAAGCGAAATTGTTCCTTTCGGGGGGTATTGCAACTTTTCGGCATTTTGAGGTGAAATTGTTCCTTTGGGGGGTATTGCAACTTTTGGCCATTTTGAAGCGAAATTGTTCCTTTCGGGGGGTATTGCAACTTTTCGGCATTTTGAGGCGAAATTGTTCCATTGGGGGGGTTTTGCAACTTTTGGCCATTTTGATGCGAAATTGTTCCTTTGGGGGGGGTATTGCAACTTTTCGGCATTTTGAGGCGAAATTGTTCCTTTGGGGGGGTATTGCAATTTTTTGCCATTTTGAGGCGAAATTGTTCCTTTGGGGGGTATTGCAACTTTTGGCCATATTGAAGCGAAATTGTTCCTTTCGGGGGGTATTGCAACTTTTCGGCATTTTGAGGCGAAATTGTTCCTTTGGGGGGGTATTGCAACTTTTGGCCATTTTGAAGCGAAATTGTTCCTTTGGGGGGTATTGCAATTTTTTGCCATTTTGAGGCGAAATTGTTCCTTTGGGGGGGTATTGCAACTTTTGGCCATTTTGAAGCGAAATTGTTCCTTTCGGGGGGTATTGCAACTTTTCGGCATTTTGAGGCGAAATTGTTCCTTTGGGGGGGTATTGCAACTTTTGGCCATTTTGAAGCGAAATTGTTCCTTTGGGGGGGTATTGCAACTTTTCGGCATTTTGAGGCGAAATTGTTCCTTTGGGGAGGTATTGCAATTTTTTGCCATTTTGAGGCGAAATTGTTCCTTTGGGGGGGTATTGCAACTTTTGGCCATTTTGAAGCGAAATTGTTCCTTTCGGGGGGTATTGCAACTTTTCGGCATTTTGAGGCGAAATTGTTCCTTGGGGGGGTATTGCAATTTTTTGCCATTTTGAGGCGAAATTGTGGGGGTATTGTATCTTTTGGCCATTTTGAAGCGAAATTGTTCCTTTCGGGGGGTATTGCAACTTTTCGGCATTTTGAGGTGAAATTGTTCCTTTGGGGGGGTATTGCAATTTTTTGCCATTTTCAGGCGAAATTGTTCCTTTGGGGGGGTATTGCAACTTTTGGCCATTTTGAAGCGAATTTGTTCCTTTCGGGGGGTATTGAAATTTTTCGTTATTTTGAGGCGAAATTGTTCCTTTGGGGGGGTATTGCAACTTTTGGCCATTTTAAAGCGAAATTGTTCCTTTCGGGGGGTATTGCAACTTTTCGGCATTTTGAGGCGAAATTGTTCCTTTGGGGGGTATTGCAACTTTTGGCCATTTTTAAGCGAAATTGTTCCTTTGGGGGGGTATTGCAACTTTTCGGCATTTTGAGGCGAAATTGTTCCTTTGGGGGGGTATTGCAATTTTTTTCCATTTTGAGGCGAAATTGTTCCTTTGGGGGGGTATTGCAACTTTTGGCCATATTGAAGCGAAATTGTTCCTTTGGGGGGTATTACAATTTTTGGCCATTTTGAGGCGAAATTGTTCCTTTGGGGGGGTATTGCAATTTTTGGCCATTTTGAGGCGAAATTGTTCCTTTGGGGGGGTATTGCAACTTTTGGCCATTTTTAAGCGAAATTGTTCCTTTCGGGGGGTATTGCAACTTTTGGCCATATTGAAGCGAAATTGTTCCTTTGGGGGGTATTACAATTTTTGGCCATTTTGAGGCGAAATTGTTCCTTTGGGGGGGTATTGCATCTTTTGGCCATTTTGAAGCGAAATTGTTCCTTTCGGGGGGTATTGCAACTTTTCGGCATTTTGAGGTGAAATTGTTCCTTTGGGGGGGTATTGCAACTTTTGGCCATTTTGAGGCGAAATTGTTCCTTTGGGGGGGTATTGCATCTTTTGGCCATTTTGAAGCGAAATTGTTCCTTTCGGGGGGTATTGCAACTTTTCGGCATTTTGAGGTGAAATTGTTCCTTTGGGGGGGTATTGCAACTTTTGGCCATTTTGAAGCGAAATTGTTCCTTTCGGGGGGTATTGCAACTTTTCGGCATTTTGAGGCGAAATTGTTCCTTTGGGGGGGTATTGCAACTTTTGGCCATTTTGAAGCGAAATTGTTCCTTTGGGGGTTATTGCAATTTTTTGCCATTTTGAGGCGAAATTGTTCCTTTGGGGGGTATTGCAACTTTTGGCCATTTTGAAGCGAAAATATTCCTTTGGGGGGGTATTGCAATTTTTTTTCCATTTTGAGGCGAAATTGTTCCTTTGGGGGGGTATTGCAACTTTTGGCCATTTTGAAGCGAAATTGTTCCTTTCGGGGGGTATTGCAACTTTTCGGCATTTTGAGGTGAAATTGTTCCTTTGGGGGGGTATTGCAACTTTTCTGCATTTTGAAACGAAATTGTTCCTTTGGGGGGTATTGCAATTTTTTTTTCATTTTGAGGCGAAATTGTTGCTTTGGGGGGATATTGCATCTTTTGGCCATTTTGAAGCGAAATTGTTCCTTTCGGGGGGTATTGCAACTTTTCGGCATTTTGAGGCGAAATTGTTCATTTGGGGGGTATTGCAACTTTTGGCCATTTTTAAGCGAAATTGTTCCTTTGGGGGGGTATTGCAACTTTTCGGCATTTTGAGGCGAAATTGTTCCTTTGGGGGGGTATTGCAATTTTTTTCCATTTTGAGGCGAAATTGTTCCTTTGGGGGGTATTGCAACTTTTGGCCATATTGAAGCGAAATTGTTCCTTTGGGGGGTATTACAATTTTTGGCCATTTTGAGGCGAAATTGTTCCTTTGGGGGGGTATTGCAATTTTTGGCCATTTTGAGGCGAAATTGTTCCTTTGGGGGGGTATTGCAACTTTTGGCCATTTTTAAGCGAAATTGTTCCTTTCGAGGGGTATTGCAACTTTTCGGCATTTTGAGATGAAATTGTTCCTTTGGGGGGGTATTGCAATTTATTTTTCATTTTGAGGCGAAATTGTTGCTTTGGGGGGATATTGCATCTTTTGGCCATTTTGAAGCGAAATTGTTCCTTTCGGGGGGTATTGCAACTTTTCGGCATTTTGAAGCGAAATTGTTCCTTTCGGGGGGTATTGCAACTTTTGGCCATTTTGAAGCGAAATTGTTCCTTTCGGGGGGTATTGCAACTTTTCGGCATTTTGAGGCGAAATTGTTCCTTTGGGGGGGTATTGCAATTTTTTGCCATTTTGAGGCGAAATTGTTCCTTTGGGGGGGTATTGCAATTTTTTTTTCATTTTGAGGCGAAATTGTTGCTTTGGGGGGATATTTTATCTTTTGGCCATTTTGAAGCGAAATTGTTCCTTTCGGGGGGTATTGCAACTTTTCGGCATTTTGAGGCGAAATTGTTCCTTTGGGGGGGTATTGCAACTTTTCTGCATTTTGAAACGAAATTGTTCCTTTGGGGGGTATTGCAATTTTTTTTTCATTTTGAGGCGAAATTGTTGCTTTGGGGGGGTTTTGCAATTTTTTGCCATTTTGAGGCGAAATTGTTCCTTTGGGGGGGTATTGCAACTTTTGGCCATTTTGAAGCGAAATTGTTCCTTTCGGGGGGTATTGCAACTTTTCGGCATTTTGAGGCGAAATTGTTCCTTTGGGGAGGTATTGCAATTGTTTGCCATTTTGAGGCGAAATTGTTCCTTTGGGGGGGTATTGCAATTTTTTGCCATTTTGAGGCGAAATTGTTCCTTTGGGGGGGTATTGCAACTTTTGGCCATTTTGAAGCGAAATTGTTCCTTTCGGGGGGTATTGCAACTTTTCGGCATTTTGAGGCGAAATTGTTCCTTTGGGGAGGTATTGCAATTGTTTGCCATTTTGAGGCGAAATTGTTCCTTTGGGGGGGTATTGCAACTTTTGGCCATTTTGAAGCGAAATTGTTCCTTTCGGGGGGTATTGCAACTTTTCGGCATTTTGAGGCGAAATTGTTCCTTTGGGGGGTATTGCAATTTTTTGCCATTTTGAGGCGAAATTGTTCCTTTGGGGGGGTATTGCAACTTTTGGCCATTTTGAAGCGAAATTGTTCCTTTCGGGGGGTATTGCAACTTTTCGGCATTTTGAGGCGAAATTGTTCCTTTGTGGGGGTATTGCAACTTTTGGCCATTTTGAAGCGAAATTGTTCCTTTGGGGGGTATTGCAATTTTTTGCCATTTTGAGGCGAAATTGTTCCTTTGGGGGGTATTGCAACTTTTGGCCATTTTGAAGCGAAATTGTTCCTTTCGGGGGGTATTGCAACTTTTCGGCATTTTGAGGCGAAATTGTTCCTTTGGGGAGGTATTGCAATTTTTTGCCATTTTGAGGCGAAATTGTTCCTTTGGGGGGGTATTGCAACTTTTGGCCATTTTGAAGCGAAATTGTTCCTTTCGGGGGGTATTGCAACTTTTGGCCATATTGAAGCGAAATTGTTCCTTTGGGGGGGTATTACAATTTTTGGCCATTTTGAGGCGAAATTGTTCCTTTGGGGGGGTATTGCAACTTTTGGCCATTTTGAAGCGAAGTTGTTCCTTTCGGGGGGTATTGCAACTTTTCGGCATTTTGAGACGAAATTGTTCCTTTGGGGGGGTATTGCAATTTTTTGCCATTTTGAGGTGAAATTGTTCCTTTGGGGGGGTATTGCAACTTTTGGCCATTTTGAAGCGAAATTGTTCCTTTGGGGGGGTATTGCAATTTTTTGCCATTTTGAGGCGAAATTGTTCCTTTGGGGGGGTATTGCAACTTTTGGCCATTTTGAAGCGAAATTGTTCCTTTCGGGGGGTATTGCAACTTTTCGGCATTTTGAGGCGAAATTGTTCCTTTGGGGGGGTATTGCAACTTTTGGCCATTTTGAAGCGAAATTGTTCCTTTGGGGGGGTATTGCAACTTTTCGGCATTTTGAGGCGAAATTGTTCCTTTGGGGAGGGATTGCAATTTTTTGCCATTTTGAGGCGAAATTGTTCCTTTGGGGGGGTATTGCAACTTTTGGCCATTTTGAAGCGAAATTGTTACTTTCGGGGGGTATTGCAACTTTTCGGCATTTTGAGGCGAAATTGTTCCTTGAGGGGGGTATTGCAATTTTTTGCCATTTTGAGGCGAAATTGTGGGGGTATTGTATCTTTTGGCCATTTTGAAGCGAAATTGTTCCTTTCGGGGGGTATTGCAACTTTTCGGCATTTTGAGGCAAAATTGTTCCTTTGAGGGGGTTATAACAACTTTTAGCCATTTTGAAGCGAAATTGTTCCTTTCGGGGGGTATTGCAACTTTTCGGCATTTTGAGGCAAAATTGTTCCTTTGGGGGGGTATTGCAATTTTTTTTTCATTTTGAGGCGAAATTGTTCCTTTGGGGGGTATTGCAACTTTTGGCCATTTTGAAGCGAAATTGTTCCTTTGGGGGGGTATTGCAACTTTTCGGCATTTTGAGGCAAAATTGTTCCTTTGGGGGGGCATTGCAATTTTTTGCCATTTTGAGGTGAAATTGTTCCTTTGGGGGGTATTGCAACTTTTGGCCATTTTGAAGCGAAATTGTTCCTTTCGGGGGGTATTGCAACTTTTCGGCATTTTGAGGCGAAATTGTTCCTTTGGGGGTTATTGCAATTTTTTGCCATTTTGAGGCGAAATTGTTCCTTTGGGGGGGTATTGCAACTTTTGGCCATTTTGAAGCGAAATTGTTCCTTTCGGGGGGTATTGCAACTTTTCGGCATTTTGAGGCGAAATTGTTCCTTTGGGGAGGTATTGCAATTTTTTGCCATTTTGAGGCGAAATTGTTTCTTTGGGGGGGTATTGCAACTTTTGGCCATTTTGAAGCGAAATTGTTCCTTTCGGGGGGTATTGCAACTTTTGGCCATTTTGAAGCGAAATTGTTCCTTTCGGGGGGTATTGCAACTTTTCGTCATTTTGAGGCGAAATTGTTCCTTTGGGGAGGTATTGCAATTTTTTGCCATTTTGAGGCGAAATTGTTCCTTTGGGGGGGTATTGCAACTTTTGGCCATTTTGAAGCGAAATTGTTCCTTTCGGGGGGTATTGCAACTTTTCGGCATTTTGTGGCGAAATTGTTCCTTTGGGGGGGTATTGCAATTTTTTGCCATTTTGAGGCGAAATTGTTCCTTTGGGGGGGTATTGCAACTTTTGGCCATATTGAAGCGAAATTGTTCCTTTGGGGGGGTATTACAATTTTTTGCCATTTTGAGGCGAAATTGTTCCTTTGGGGGGGTATTGCAACTTTTGGCCATTTTGAAGCGAAATTGTTCCTTTCGGGGGGTATTGCAACTTTTGGCCATATTGAAGCGAAATTGTTCCTTTGGGGGGGTATTGCAACTTTTCGGCATTTTGAGGCGAAATTGTTCCTTTGGGGGAGGTATTGCAATTTTTTGCCATTTTGAGGCGAAATTGTTCCTTTGGGGTTGGTATTGCAACTTTTGGCCATTTTTAAGCGAAATTGTTCCTTTGGGGGGGTATTGCAATTTTTTGCCATTTTGAGGCGAAATTGTTCCTTTGGGGTTGGTATTGCAACTTTTGGCCATTTTTAAGCGAAATTGTTCCTTTGGGAGGGTATTGCAATTTTTTGCCATTTTGAGGTTAAATTGTTCCTTTGGGGGGGTATTGCAACTTTTGGCCGTTTTGAAGCAAAATTGTTCCTTTGGGGGGGTATTGCAACTTTTCGGCATTTTGAGGCAAAATTGTTCCTTTGGGGGGTATTGCAATTTTTTGCCATTTTGAGGCGAAATTGTTCCTTTGGGGTTGGTATTGCAACTTTTGGCCATTTTTAAGCGAAATTGTTCCTTTGGGGGGGTATTGCAATTTTTTGCCATTTTGTGGCGAAATTGTTCCTTTGTGGGGGTATTGCAACTTTTGGCCATTTTGAAGCGAAATTGTTCCTTTCGGGGGGTATTGCAACTTTTGGCCATTTTGAAGCGAAATTGTTCCTTTCGGGGGGTATTGCAACTTTTCGTCATTTTGAGGCGAAATTGTTCCTTTGGGGAGGTATTGCAATTTTTTGCCATTTTGAGGCGAAATTGTTCCTTTGGGGGGGTATTGCAACTTTTGGCCATTTTGAAGCGAAATTGTTCCTTTCGGGGGGTATTGCAACTTTTCGGCATTTTGTGGCGAAATTGTTCCTTTGGGGGGTATTGCAATTTTTTGCCATTTTGAGGCGAAATTGTTCCTTTGGGGGGGTATTGCAACTTTTGGCCATTTTGAAGCGAAATTGTTCCTTTCGGGGGGTATTGCAACTTTTCGGCATTTTGTGGCGAAATTGTTCCTTTGGGGGGGTATTGCAATTTTTTGCCATTTTGAGGCGAAATTGTTCCTTTGGGGGGGTATTGCAACTTTTGGCCATATTGAAGCGAAATTGTTCCTTTGGGGGGGTATTACAATTTTTTGCCATTTTGAGGCGAAATTGTTCCTTTGGGGGGGTATTGCAACTTTTGGCCATTTTGAAGCGAAATTGTTCCTTTCGGGGGGTATTGCAACTTTTGCCCATTTTGAAGCGAAATTGTTCCTTTCGGGTGGTATTGCAACTTTTCGGCATTTTGAGGCGAAATTGTTCCTTTGGGGGGGTATTGCAATTTTTTGCCATTTTGAGGCGAAATTGTTCCTTTGGGGGGTATTGCAACTTTTGGCCATTTTGAAGCGAAATTGTTCCTTTGGGGGGGTATTGCAATTTTTTGGCATTTTGAGGCAAAATTGTTCCTTTGAGGGGGTTATAACAACTTTTGGCCATTTTGAAGCGAAATTGTTCCTTTCGGGGGGTATTGCAACTTTTCGGCATTTTGAGGCAAAATTGTTCCTTTGGGGGGGTATTGCAATTTTTTGCCATTTTGAGGTGAAATTGTTCCTTTGGGGGGGTATTGCAACTTTTGGCCATTTTGAAGCGAAATTGTTCCTTTCGGGAGGTATTGCAACTTTTCGGCATTTTGAGGCGAAATTGTTCCTTTGGGGGGGTATTGCAATTTTTTGCCATTTTGAGGCGAAATTGTTCCTTTGGGGGGTATTGCAACTTTTGGCCATTTTGAAGCGAAATTGTTCCTTTGGGGGGGTATTGCAACTTTTCGGCATTTTGAGGCGAAATTGTTCCTTTGGGGAGTTATTGCAATTTTTTGCCATTTTGAGGCGAAATTGATCCTTTGGGGGGGTATTGCAACTTTTGGCCATTTTGAAGCGAAATTGTTCCTTTCGGGGGGTATTGCAACTTTTGGCCATTTTGAAGCGAAATTGTTCCTTTCGGGGGGTATTGCAACTTTTCGGCATTTTGAGGCAAAATTGTTCCTTTGGGGGGGTATTGCAATTTTTTTTTCATTTTGAGGCGAAATTGTTCCTTTGGGGGGTATTGCAACTTTTGGCCATTTTGAAGCGAAATTGTTCCTTTGGGGGGGTATTGCAACTTTTCGGCATTTTGAGGCAAAATTGTTCCTTTGGGGGGGCATTGCAATTTTTTGCCATTTTGAGGTGAAATTGTTCCTTTGGGGGGTATTGCAACTTTTGGCCATTTTGAAGCGAAATTGTTCCTTTCGGGGGGTATTGCAACTTTTCGGCATTTTGAGGCGAAATTGTTCCTTTGGGGGTTATTGCAATTTTTTGCCATTTTGAGGCGAAATTGTTCCTTTGGGGGGGTATTGCAACTTTTGGCCATTTTGAAGCGAAATTGTTCCTTTCGGGGGGTATTGCAACTTTTCGGCATTTTGAGGCGAAATTGTTCCTTTGGGGAGGTATTGCAATTTTTTGCCATTTTGAGGCGAAATTGTTCCTTTGGGGGGGTATTGCAACTTTTGGCCATTTTGAAGCGAAATTGTTCCTTTCGGGGGGTATTGCAACTTTTGGCCATTTTGAAGCGAAATTGTTCCTTTCGGGGGGTATTGCAACTTTTCGTCATTTTGAGGCGAAATTGTTCCTTTGGGGAGGTATTGCAATTTTTTGCCATTTTGAGGCGAAATTGTTCCTTTGGGGGGGTATTGCAACTTTTGGCCATTTTGAAGCGAAATTGTTCCTTTCGGGGGGTATTGCAACTTTTCGGCATTTTGTGGCGAAATTGTTCCTTTGGGGGGGTATTGCAATTTTTTGCCATTTTGAGGCGAAATTGTTCCTTTGGGGGGGTATTGCAACTTTTGGCCATATTGAAGCGAAATTGTTCCTTTGGGGGGGTATTACAATTTTTTGCCATTTTGAGGCGAAATTGTTCCTTTGGGGGGGTATTGCAACTTTTGGCCATTTTGAAGCGAAATTGTTCCTTTCGGGGGGTATTGCAACTTTTGGCCATATTGAAGCGAAATTGTTCCTTTGGGGGGGTATTGCAACTTTTCGGCATTTTGAGGCGAAATTGTTCCTTTGGGGGAGGTATTGCAATTTTTTGCCATTTTGAGGCGAAATTGTTCCTTTGGGGTTGGTATTGCAACTTTTGGCCATTTTTAAGCGAAATTGTTCCTTTGGGGGGGTATTGCAATTTTTTGCCATTTTGAGGCGAAATTGTTCCTTTGGGGTTGGTATTGCAACTTTTGGCCATTTTTAAGCGAAATTGTTCCTTTGGGAGGGTATTGCAATTTTTTGCCATTTTGAGGTTAAATTGTTCCTTTGGGGGGGTATTGCAACTTTTGGCCGTTTTGAAGCAAAATTGTTCCTTTGGGGGGGTATTGCAACTTTTCGGCATTTTGAGGCAAAATTGTTCCTTTGGGGGGTATTGCAATTTTTTGCCATTTTGAGGCGAAATTGTTCCTTTGGGGTTGGTATTGCAACTTTTGGCCATTTTTAAGCGAAATTGTTCCTTTGGGGGGGTATTGCAATTTTTTGCCATTTTGTGGCGAAATTGTTCCTTTGTGGGGGTATTGCAACTTTTGGCCATTTTGAAGCGAAATTGTTCCTTTCGGGGGGTATTGCAACTTTCGGCCATTTTGAAGCGAAATTGTTCCTTTCGGGGGGTATTGCAACTTTTCGTCATTTTGAGGCGAAATTGTTCCTTTGGGGAGGTATTGCAATTTTTTGCCATTTTGAGGCGAAATTGTTCCTTTGGGGGGGTATTGCAACTTTTGGCCGTTTTGAAGCGAAATTGTTCCTTTCGGGGGGTATTGCAACTTTTCGGCATTTTGTGGCGAAATTGTTCCTTTGGGGGGTATTGCAATTTTTTGCCATTTTGAGGCGAAATTGTTCCTTTGGGGGGGTATTGCAACTTTTGGCCATTTTGAAGCGAAATTGTTCCTTTCGGGGGGTATTGCAACTTTTCGGCATTTTGTGGCGAAATTGTTCCTTTGGGGGGGTATTGCAATTTTTTGCCATTTTGAGGCGAAATTGTTCCTTTGGGGGGGTATTGCAACTTTTGGCCATATTGAAGCGAAATTCTTCCTTTGGGGGGGTATTACAATTTTTTGCCATTTTGAGGCGAAATTGTTCCTTTGGGGGGGTATTGCAACTTTTGGCCATTTTGAAGCGAAATTGTTCCTTTCGGGGGGTATTGCAACTTTTGCCCATTTTGAAGCGAAATTGTTCCTTTCGGGTGGTATTGCAACTTTTCGGCATTTTGAGGCGAAATTGTTCCTTTGGGGGGGTATTGCAATTTTTTGCCATTTTGAGGCGAAATTGTTCCTTTGGGGGGTATTGCAACTTTTGGCCATTTTGAAGCGAAATTGTTCCTTTGGGGGGGTATTGCAATTTTTTGGCATTTTGAGGCAAAATTGTTCCTTTGAGGGGGTTATAACAACTTTTGGCCATTTTGAAGCGAAATTGTTCCTTTCGGGGGGTATTGCAACTTTTCGGCATTTTGAGGCAAAATTGTTCCTTTGGGGGGGTATTGCAATTTTTTGCCATTTTGAGGTGAAATTGTTCCTTTGGGGGGGTATTGCAACTTTTGGCCATTTTGAAGCGAAATTGTTCCTTTCGGGAGGTATTGCAACTTTTCGGCATTTTGAGGCGAAATTGTTCCTTTGGGGGGGTATTGCAATTTTTTGCCATTTTGAGGCGAAATTGTTCCTTTGGGGGGTATTGCAACTTTTGGCCATTTTGAAGCGAAATTGTTCCTTTGGGGGGGTATTGCAACTTTTCGGCATTTTGAGGCGAAATTGTTCCTTTGGGGAGGTATTGCAATTTTTTGCCATTTTGAGGCGAAATTGATCCTTTGGGGGGGTATTGCAACTTTTGGCCATTTTGAAGCGAAATTGTTCCTTTCGGGGGGTATTGCAACTTTTGGCCATTTTGAAGCGAAATTGTTCCTTTCGGGGGGTATTGCAACTTTTCGTCATTTTGAGGCGAAATTTTTCCTTTGGGGAGGTATTGCAATTTTTTGCCATTTTGAGGCGAAATTGTTCCTTTGGGGGGGTATTGCAACTTTTGGCCATTTTGAAGCGAAATTGTTCCTTTCGGGGGGTATTGCAACTTTTCGGCATTTTGTGGCGAAATTGTTCCTTTGGAGGGGTATTGCAATTTTTTGCCATTTTGAGGCGAAATTGTTCCTTTGGGGGGGTATTGCAACTTTTGGCCATATTGAAGCGAAATTGTTCCTTTGGGGGGGTATTACAATTTTTTGCCATTTTGAGGCGAAATTGTTCCTTTGGGGGGGTATTGCAACTTTTGGCCATTTTGAAGCGAAATTGTTCCTTTCGGGGGGTATTGCAACTTTTGGCCATATTGAAGCGAAATTGTTCCTTTGGGGGGGTATTGCAACTTTTCGGCATTTTGAGGCGAAATTGTTCCTTTGGGGGAGGTATTGCAATTTTTTGCCATTTTGAGGCGAAATTGTTCCTTTGGGGGGGTATTGCAACTTTTGGCCATTTTGAAGCGAAATTGTTCCTTTCGGGGGGTATTGCAACTTTTCGGCATTTTGTGGCGAAATTGTTCCTTTGGGGGGTATTGCAATTTTTTTGCTATTTTGAGGCGAAATTGTTCCTTTGGGGGGGTATTGCAACTTTTGGCCATTTTGAAGCGAAATTGTTCCTTTCGGGGGGTATTGCAACTTTTCGGCATTTTGTGGCGAAATTGTTCCTTTGGGGGGGTATTGCAATTTTTTGCCATTTTGAGGCGAAATTGTTCCTTTGGGGGGGTATTGCAACTTTTGGCCATATTGAAGCGAAATTGTTCCTTTGGGGGGGTATTACAATTTTTTGCCATTTTGAGGCGAAATTGTTCCTTTGGGGGGGTATTGCAACTTTTGGCCATTTTGAAGCGAAATTGTTCCTTTCGGGGGGTATTGCAACTTTTGCCCATTTTGAAGCGAAATTGTTCCTTTCGGGTGGTATTGCAACTTTTCGGCATTTTGAGGCGAAATTGTTCCTTTGGGGGGTTATTGCAATTTTTTGCCATTTTGAGGCGAAATTGTTCCTTTGGGGGGTATTGCAACTTTTGGCCATTTTGAAGCGAAATTGTTCCTTTGGGGGGGTATTGCAATTTTTTGGCATTTTGAGGCAAAATTGTTCCTTTGAGGGGGTTATAACAACTTTTGGCCATTTTGAAGCGAAATTGTTCCTTTCGGGGGGTATTGCAACTTTTCGGCATTTTGAGGCAAAATTGTTCCTTTGGGGGGGTATTGCAATTTTTTGCCATTTTGAGGTGAAATTGTTCCTTTGGGGGGGTATTGCAACTTTTGGCCATTTTGAAGCGAAATTGTTCCTTTCGGGAGGTATTGCAACTTTTCGGCATTTTGAGGCGAAATTGTTCCTTTGGGGGGGTATTGCAATTTTTTGCCATTTTGAGGCGAAATTGTTCCTTTGGGGGGTATTGCAACTTTTGGCCATTTTGAAGCGAAATTGTTCCTTTGGGGGGGTATTGCAACTTTTCGGCATTTTGAGGCGAAATTGTTCCTTTGGGGAGGTATTGCAATTTTTTGCCATTTTGAGGCGAAATTGATCCTTTGGGGGGGTATTGCAACTTTTGGCCATTTTGAAGCGAAATTGTTCCTTTCGGGGGGTATTGCAACTTTTGGCCATTTTGAAGCGAAATTGTTCCTTTCGGGGGGTATTGCAACTTTTCGTCATTTTGAGGCGAAATTTTTCCTTTGGGGAGGTATTGCAATTTTTTGCCATTTTGAGGCGAAATTGTTCCTTTGGGGGGGTATTGCAACTTTTGGCCATTTTGAAGCGAAATTGTTCCTTTCGGGGGGTATTGCAACTTTTCGGCATTTTGTGGCGAAATTGTTCCTTTGGAGGGGTATTGCAATTTTTTGCCGTTTTGAGGCGAAATTGTTCCTTTGGGGGGGTATTGCAACTTTTGGCCATATTGAAGCGAAATTGTTCCTTTGGGGGGGTATTACAATTTTTTGCCATTTTGAGGCGAAATTGTTCCTTTGGGGGGGTATTGCAACTTTTGGCCATTTTGAAGCGAAATTGTTCCTTTCGGGGGGTATTGCAACTTTTGGCCATATTGAAGCGAAATTGTTCCTTTGGGGGGGTATTGCAACTTTTCGGCATTTTGAGGCGAAATTGTTCCTTTGGGGGAGGTATTGCAATTTTTTGCCATTTTGAGGCGAAATTGTTCCTTTGGGGGGGTATTGCAACTTTTGGCCATTTTGAAGCGAAATTGTTCCTTTCGGGGGGTATTGCAACTTTTCGGCATTTTGAGGCGAAATTGTTCCTTTGGAAGGGTATTGCAATTTTTTGCCATTTTGAGGTTAAATTGTTCCTTTGGGGGGGTATTGCAACTTTTCGGCATTTTGAGGCAAAATTGTTCCTTTGGGGGGGTATTGCAATTTTTTGCCATTTTGAGGCGAAATTGTTCCTTTGGGGTTGGTATTGCAACTTTTGGCCATTTTTAAGCGAAATTGTTCCTTTGGGGGGGTATTGCAATTTTTTGCCATTTTGAGGCGAAATTGTTCCTTTGGGGGGGTATTGCAACTTTTGGCCATTTTGAAGCGAAATTGTTCCTTTCGGGGGGTATTGCAACTTTTGGCCATTTTGAAGCGAAATTGTTCCTTTCGGGGGGTATTGCAACTTTTCGTCATTTTGAGGCGAAATTGTTCCTTTGGGGAGGTATTGCAATTTTTTGCCATTTTGAGGCGAAATTGTTCCTTTGGGGGGGTATTGCAACTTTTGGCCATTTTGAAGCGAAATTGTTCCTTTCGGGGGGTATTGCAACTTTTCGGCATTTTGTGGCGAAATTGTTCCTTTGGGGGGGTATTGCAATTTTTTGCCATTTTGAGGCGAAATTGTTCCTTTGGGGGGGTATTGCAACTTTTGGCCATTTTGAAGCGAAATAGTTCCTTTCGGGGGGTATTGCAACTTTTCGGCATTTTGTGGCGAAATTGTTCCTTTGGGGGGGTATTGCAATTTTTTGCCATTTTGAGGCGAAATTGTTCCTTTGGGGGGGTATTGCAACTTTTGGCCATATTGAAGCGAAATTGTTTCTTTGGGGGGGTATTACAATTTTTTGCCATTTTGAGGCGAAATTGTTCCTTTGGGGGGGTATTGCAATTTTTTGCCATTTTGAGGCGAAATTGTTCCTTTGGGGGGGTATTGCATCTTTTGGCCATTTTGAAGCGAAATTGTTCCTTTCGGGGGGTATTGCAACTTTTGGCCATATTGAAGCGAAATTGTTCCTTTGGGGGGGTATAACAATTTTTGGCCATTTTGAGGCGAAATTGTTCCTTTGGTAGGGTATTGCAACTTTTGGCCATTTTGAAGCGAAATTGTTCCTTTCGGGGGGTATTGCAACTTTTCGGCATTTTGAGACGAAATTGTTCCTTTGGGGGGGTATTGCAATTTTTTGCCATTTTGAGGTGAAATTGTTCCTTTGGGGGGGTATTGCAACTTTTGGCCATTTTGAAGCGAAATTGTTCCTTTGGGGGGGTATTGCAATTTTTTGGCATTTTGAGGCAAAATTGTTCCTTTGAGGGGGTTATAACAACTTTTTTCCATTTTGAAGCGAAATTGTTCCTTTCGGGGGGTATTGCAACTTTTCGGCATTTTGAGGCAAAATTGTTCCTTTGGGGGGGTATTGCAATTTTTTGCCATTTTGAGGTGAAATTGTTCCTTTGGGGGGGTATTGCAACTTTTGGCCATTTTGAAGCGAAATTGTTCCTTTCGGGAGGTATTGCAACTTTTCGGCATTTTGAGGCGAAATTGTTCCTTTGGGGGGGTTTTGCAATTTTTTGCCATTTTGAGGCGAAATTGTTCCTTTGGGGGGGTATTGCAACTTTTGGCCATTTTGAAGCGAAATTGTTCCTTTCGGGGGGTATTGCAACTTTTTGGCATTTTGAGGCGAAATTGTTCCTTTGGGGAGGTATTGCAATTGTTTGCCATTTTGAGGCGAAATTGTTCCTTTGGGGGGGTATTGCAACTTTTGGCCATTTTGAAGCGAAATTGTTCCTTTCGGGGGGTATTGCAACTTTTCGGCATTTTGAGGCGAAATTGTTCCTTTGGGGGGTATTGCAATTTTTTGCCATTTTGAGGCGAAATTGTTCCTTTGGGGGGGTATTGCAACTTTTGGCCATTTTGAAGCGAAATTGTTCCTTTCGGGGGGTATTGCAACTTTTCGGCATTTTGAGGCGAAATTGTTCCTTTTGGGGGGGTATTGCAACTTTTGGCCATTTTGAAGCGAAATTGTTCCTTTGGGGGGTATTGCAACTTTTCGGTATTTTGAGGCGAAATTGTTCCTTTGTGGGGGTATTGCAACTTTTGGCCATTTTGAAGCGAAATTGTTCCTTTGGGGGGTATTGCAATTTTTTGCCATTTTGAGGCGAAATTGTTCCTTTGGGGGGTATTGCAACTTTTGGCCATTTTGAAGCGAAATTGTTCCTTTCGGGGGGTATTGCAACTTTTCGGCATTTTGAGGCGAAATTGTTCCTTTGGGGGGGTATTGCAACTTTTGGCCATTTTGAAGCGAAATTGTTCCTTTCGGGGGGTATTGCAACTTTTGGCCATATTGAAGCAAAATTGTTCCTTTGGGGGGGTATTACAGTTTTTGGCCATTTTGAGGCGAAATTGTTCCTTTGGGGGGGTATTGCAACTTTTGGCCATTTTGAAGCGAAGTTGTTCCTTTCGGGGGGTATTGCAACTTTTCGGCATTTTGAGACGAAATTGTTCCTTTGGGGGGGTATTGCAATTTTTTGCCATTTTGAGGTGAAATTGTTCCTTTGGGGGGGCATTGCAACTTTTGGCCATTTTGAAGCGAAATTGTTCCTTTGGGGGGGTATTGCAATTTTTTGCCATTTTGAGGCGAAATTGTTCCTTTGGGGGGGTATTGCAACTTTTGGCCATTTTGAAGCGAAATTGTTCCTTTCGGGGGGTATTGCAACTTTTCGGCATTTTGAGGCGAAATTGTTCCTTTGGGGGGTATTGCAACTTTTGGCCATTTTGAAGCGAAATTGTTCCTTTGGGGGGGTATTGCAACTTTTCGGCATTTTGAGGCGAAATTGTTCCTTTGGGGAGGTATTGCAATTTTTTGCCATTTTGAGGCGAAATTGTTCCTTTGGGGGAGGTATTGCAATTTTTTGCCATTTTGAGGCGAAATTGTTCCTTTGGGGGGGTATTGCAACTTTTGGCCATTTTTAAGCGAAATTGTTCCTTTGGGGGGGTATTGCAACTTTTCGGCATTTTGAGGCAAAATTGTTCCTTTGGGGGGGTATTGCAATTTTTTGCCATTTTGAGGCGAAATTGTTCCTTTGGGGTTGGTATTGCAACTTTTGGCCATTTTTAAGCGAAATTGTTCCTTTGGGGGGGTATTGCAATTTTTTGCCATTTTGAGGCGAAATTGTTCCTTTGGGGGGGTATTGCAACTTTTGGCCATTTTGAAGCGAAATTGTTCCTTTCGGGGGGTATTGCAACTTTTGGCCATTTTGAAGCGAAATTGTTCCTTTCGGGGGGTATTGCAACTTTTCGTCATTTTGAGGCGAAATTGTTCCTTTGGGGAGGTATTGCAATTTTTTGCCATTTTGAGGCGAAATTGTTCCTTTGGGGGGGTATTGCAACTTTTGGCCATTTTGAAGCGAAATTGTTCCTTTCGGGGGGTATTGCAACATTTCGGCATTTTGTGGCGAAATTGTTCCTTTGGGGGGGTATTGCAATTTTTTGCCATTTTGAGGCGAAATTGTTCCTTTGGGGGGGTATTGCAACTTTTGGCCATTTTGAAGCGAAATTGTTCCTTTCGGGGGGTATTGCAACTTTTCGGCATTTTGTGGCGAAATTGTTCCTTTGGGGGGGTATTGCAATTTTTTGCCATTTTGAGGCGAAATTGTTCCTTTGGGGGGGTATTGCAACTTTTGGCCATATTGAAGCGAAATTGTTTCTTTGGGGGGGTATTACAATTTTTTGCCATTTTGAGGCGAAATTGTTCCTTTGGGGGGTATTGCAACTTTTGGCCATTTTGAAGCGAAATTGTTCCTTTCGGGGGGTATTGCAACTTTTGGCCATTTTGAAGCGAAATTGTTCCTTTCGGGTGGTATTGCAACTTTTCGGCATTTTGAGGCGAAATTGTTCCTTTGGGGGGGTATTGCAATTTTTTGCCATTTTGAGGCGAAATTGTTCCTTTGGGGGGTATTGCAACTTTTGGCCATTTTGAAGCGAAATTGTTCCTTTCGGGGGGTATTGCAACTTTTCGGCATTTTGAGGCGAAATTGTTCCTTTGGGGAGGTATTGCAATTTTTTGCCATTTTGAGGCGAAATTGTTCCTTTGGGGGGTATTGCAACTTTTGGCCATTTTGAAGCGAAATTGTTCCTTTCGGGGGGTATTGCAACTTTTGGCCATATTGAAGCGAAATTGTTCCTTTGGGGGGGTATTACAATTTTTGGCCATTTTGAGGCGAAATTGTTCCTTTGGGGGGGTATTGCAACTTTTGGCCATTTTGAAGCGAAATTGTTCCTTTCGGGGGGTATTGCAACTTTTCGGCATTTTGAGACGAAATTGTTCCTTTGGGGGGGTATTGCAATTTTTTGCCATTTTGAGGTGAAATTGTTCCTTTGGGGGGGTATTGCAACTTTTGGCCATTTTGAAGCGAAATTGTTCCTTTCGGGGGGTATTGCAATTTTTTGGCATTTTGAGGCAAAATTGTTCCTTTGAGGGGGTTATAACAACTTTTGGCCATTTTGAAGCGAAATTGTTCCTTTCGGGGGGTATTGCAACTTTTCGGCATTTTGAGGCAAAATTGTTCCTTTGGGGGGGTATTGCAATTTTTTGCCATTTTGAGGTGAAATTGTTCCTTTGGGGGGGTATTGCAACTTTTGGCCATTTTGAAGCGAAATTGTTCCTTTCGGGAGGTATTGCAACTTTTCGGCATTTTGAGGCGAAATTGTTCCTTTGGGGGGGTTTTGCAATTTTTTGCCATTTTGAGGCGAAATTGTTCCTTTGGGGGGGTATTGCAACTTTTGGCCATTTTGAAGCGAAATTGTTCCTTTCGGGGGGTATTGCAACTTTTCGGCATTTTGAGGCGAAATTGTTCCTTTGGGGAGGTATTGCAATTGTTTTCCATTTTGAGGCGAAATTGTTCCTTTGGGGGGTATTGCAACTTTTGGCCATTTTGAAGCGAAATTGTTCCTTTCGGGGGGTATTGCAACTTTTCGGCATTTTGAGGCGAAATTGTTCCTTTGGGGGGTATTGCAATTTTTTGCCATTTTGAGGCGAAATTGTTCCTTTGGGGGGGTATTGCAACTTTTGGCCATTTTGAAGCGAAATTGTTCCTTTCGGGGGGTATTGCAACTTTTCGGCATTTTGAGGCGAAATTGTTCCTTTGGGGGGGTATTGCAACTTTTGGCCATTTTGAAGCGAAATTGTTCCTTTCGGGGGGTATTGCAACTTTTCGGCATTTTGAGGCGAAATTGTTCCTTTGGGGGGTATTGCAACTTTTGGCCATTTTGAAGCGAAATTGTTCCTTTGGGGGGGTATTGCAACTTTTCGGCATTTTGAGGCGAAATTGTTCCTTTGGGGAGGTATTGCAATTTTTTGCCATTTTGAGGCGAAATTGTTCCTTTGGGGGAGGTATTGCAATTTTTTGCCATTTTGAGGCGAAATTGTTCCTTTGGGGGGGGTATTGCAACTTTTGGCCATTTTTAAGCGAAATTGTTCCTTTGGGGGGGTATTGCAACTTTTCGGCATTTTGAGGCAAAATTGTTCCTTTGGGGGGGTATTGCAATTTTTTGCCATTTTGAGGCGAAATTGTTCCTTTGGGGTTGGTATTGCAACTTTTGGCCATTTTTAAGCGAAATTGTTCCTTTGGGGGGGTATTGCAATTTTTTGCCATTTTGAGGCGAAATTGTTCCTTTGGGGGGGTATTGCAACTTTTGGCCATTTTGAAGCGAAATTGTTCCTTTCGGGGGGTATTGCAACTTTTGGCCATTTTGAAGCGAAATTGTTCCTTTCGGGGGGTATTGCAACTTTTCGTCATTTTGAGGCGAAATTGTTCCTTTGGGGAGGTATTGCAATTTTTTGCCATTTTGAGGCGAAATTGTTCCTTTGGGGGGGTATTGCAACTTTTGGCCATTTTGAAGCGAAATTGTTCCTTTCGGGGGGTATTGCAACATTTCGGCATTTTGTGGCGAAATTGTTCCTTTGGGGGGGTATTGCAATTTTTTGCCATTTTGAGGCGAAATTGTTCCTTTGGGGGGGTATTGCAACTTTTGGCCATTTTGAAGCGAAATTGTTCCTTTCGGGGGGTATTGCAACTTTTCGGCATTTTGTGGCGAAATTGTTCCTTTGGGGGGGTATTGCAATTTTTTGCCATTTTGAGGCGAAATTGTTCCTTTGGGGGGGTATTGCAACTTTTGGCCATATTGAAGCGAAATTGTTTCTTTGGGGGGGTATTACAATTTTTTGCCATTTTGAGGCGAAATTGTTCCTTTGGGGGGTATTGCAACTTTTGGCCATTTTGAAGCGAAATTGTTCCTTTCGGGGGGTATTGCAACTTTTGGCCATTTTGAAGCGAAATTGTTCCTTTCGGGTGGTATTGCAACTTTTCGGCATTTTGAGGCGAAATTGTTCCTTTGGGGGGGTATTGCAATTTTTTGCCATTTTGAGGCGAAATTGTTCCTTTGGGGGGTATTGCAACTTTTGGCCATTTTGAAGCGAAATTGTTCCTTTCGGGGGGTATTGCAACTTTTCGGCATTTTGAGGCGAAATTGTTCCTTTGGGGAGGTATTGCAATTTTTTGCCATTTTGAGGCGAAATTGTTCCTTTGGGGGGTATTGCAACTTTTGGCCATTTTGAAGCGAAATTGTTCCTTTCGGGGGGTATTGCAACTTTTGGCCATATTGAAGCGAAATTGTTCCTTTGGGGGGGTATTACAATTTTTGGCCATTTTGAGGCGAAATTGTTCCTTTGGGGGGGTATTGCAACTTTTGGCCATTTTGAAGCGAAATTGTTCCTTTCGGGGGGTATTGCAACTTTTCGGCATTTTGAGACGAAATTGTTCCTTTGGGGGGGTATTGCAATTTTTTGCCATTTTGAGGTGAAATTGTTCCTTTGGGGGGGTATTGCAACTTTTGGCCATTTTGAAGCGAAATTGTTCCTTTGGGGGGGTATTGCAATTTTTTGGCATTTTGAGGCAAAATTGTTCCTTTGAGGGGGTTATAACAACTTTTGGCCATTTTGAAGCGAAATTGTTCCTTTCGGGGGGTATTGCAACTTTTCGGCATTTTGAGGCAAAATTGTTCCTTTGGGGGGGTATTGCAATTTTTTGCCATTTTGAGGTGAAATTGTTCCTTTGGGGGGGTATTGCAACTTTTGGCCATTTTGAAGCGAAATTGTTCCTTTCGGGAGGTATTGCAACTTTTCGGCATTTTGAGGCGAAATTGTTCCTTTGGGGGGGTTTTGCAATTTTTTGCCATTTTGAGGCGAAATTGTTCCTTTGGGGGGGTATTGCAACTTTTGGCCATTTTGAAGCGAAATTGTTCCTTTCGGGGGGTATTGCAACTTTTCGGCATTTTGAGGCGAAATTGTTCCTTTGGGGAGGTATTGCAATTGTTTTCCATTTTGAGGCGAAATTGTTCCTTTGGGGGGGTATTGCAACTTTTGGCCATTTTGAAGCGAAATTGTTCCTTTCGGGGGGTATTGCAACTTTTCGGCATTTTGAGGCGAAATTGTTCCTTTGGGGGGTATTGCAATTTTTTGCCATTTTGAGGCGAAATTGTTCCTTTGGGGGGGTATTGCAACTTTTGGCCATTTTGAAGCGAAATTGTTCCTTTCGGGGGGTATTGCAACTTTTCGGCATTTTGAGGCGAAATTGTTCCTTTGGGGGGGTATTGCAACTTTTGGCCATTTTGAAGCGAAATTGTTCCTTTGGGGGGTATTGCAACTTTTCGGTATTTTGAGGCGAAATTGTTCCTTTGTGGGGGTATTGCAACTTTTGGCCATTTTGAAGCGAAATTGTTCCTTTGGGGGGTATTGCAATTTTTTGCCATTTTGAGGCGAAATTGTTCCTTTGGGGGGTATTGCAACTTTTAGCCATTTTGAAGCGAAATTGTTCCTTTCGGGGGGTATTGCAACTTTTCGGCATTTTGAGGCGAAATTGTTCCTTTGGGGAGGTATTGCAATTTTTTGCCATTTTGAGGCGAAATTGTTCCTTTGGGGGGGTATTGCAACTTTTGGCCATTTTGAAGCAAAATTGTTCCTTTCGGGGGGTATTGCAACTTTTGGCCATATTGAAGCGAAATTGTTCCTTTGGGGGGTATTACAATTTTTGGCCATTTTGAGGCGAAATTGTTCCTTTGGGGGGGTATTGCAACTTTTGGCCATTTTGAAGCGAAGTTGTTCCTTTCGGGGGGTATTGCAACTTTTCGGCATTTTGAGACGAAAGTGTTCCTTTGGGGGGGTATTGCAATTTTTTGCCATTTTGAGGTGAAATTGTTCCTTTGGGGGGGTATTGCAACTTTTGGCCATTTTGAAGCGAAATTGTTCCTTTGGGGGGTATTGCAATTTTTTGCCATTTTGAGGCGAAATTGTTCCTTTGGGGGGGTATTGCAACTTTTGGCCATTTTGAAGCGAAATTGTTCCTTTCGGGGGGTATTGCAACTTTTCGGCATTTTGAGGCGAAATTGTTCCTTTGGGGGGGTATTGCAACTTTTGGCCATTTTGAAGCGAAATTGTTCCTTTGGGGGGGTATTGCAACTTTTCGGCATTTTGAGGCGAAATTGTTCCTTTGGGGAGGTATTGCAATTTTTTGCCATTTTGAGGCGAAATTGTTCCTTTGGGGGGGTATTGCAACTTTTGGCCATTTTGAAGCGAAATTGTTCCTTTCGGGGGGTATTGCAACTTTTCGGCATTTTGAGACGAAATTGTTCCTTGGGGGGGGTATTGCAATTTTTTGCCATTTTGAGGCGAAATTGTGGGGGTATTGTATCTTTTGGCCATTTTGAAGCGAAATTGTTCCTTTCGGGGGGTATTGCAACTTTTCGGCATTTTGAGGCAAAATTGTTCCTTTGAGGGGGTTATAACAACTTTTGGCCATTTTGAAGCGAAATTGTTCCTTTCGGGGGGTATTGCAACTTTTCGGCATTTTGAGGCAAAATTGTTCCTTTGGGGGGGTATTGCAATTTTTTTTTCATTTTGAGGCGAAATTGTTCCTTTGGGGGGTATTGCAACTTTTGGCCATTTTGAAGCGAAATTGTTCCTTTGGGGGGGTATTGCAACTTTTCGGCATTTTGAGGCAAAATTGTTCCTTTGGGGGGGCATTGCAATTTTTTGCCATTTTGAGGTGAAATTGTTCCTTTGGGGGGGTATTGCAACTTTTGGCCATTTTGAAGCGAAATTGTTCCTTTCGGGGGGTATTGCAACTTTTCGGCATTTTGAGGCGAAATTGTTCCTTTGGGGAGGTATTGCAATTTTTTGCCATTTTGAGGCGAAATTGTTCCTTTGGGGGGGTATTGCAACTTTTGGCCATTTTGAAGTGAAATTGTTCCTTTCGGGGGGTATTGCAACTTTTGGCCATTTTGAAGCGAAATTGTTCCTTTCGGGGGGTATTGCAACTTTTCGTCATTTTGAGGCGAAATTGTTCCTTTGGGGAGGTATTGCAATTTTTTGCCATTTTGAGGCGAAATTGTTCCTTTGGGGGGGTATTGCAACTTTTGGCCATTTTGAAGCGAAATTGTTCCTTTCGGGGGGTATTGCAACTTTTCGGCATTTTGTGGCAAAATTGTTCCTTTGGGGGGGTATTGCAATTTTTTGCCATTTTGAGGCGAAATTGTTCCTTTGGGGGGGTATTGCAACTTTTGGCCATATTGAAGCGAAATTGTTCCTTTGGGGGGGTATTACAATTTTTTGCCATTTTGAGGCGAAATTGTTCCTTTGGGGGGGTATTGCAACTTTTGGCCATTTTGAAGCGAAATTGTTCATTCGGGGGGTATTGCAACTTTTGGCCATATTGAAGCGAAATTGTTCCTTTGGGGGGGTATTGCAACTTTTCGGCATTTTGAGGCGAAATTGTTCCTTTGGGGGAGGTATTGCAATTTTTTGCCATTTTGAGGCGAAATTGTTCCTTGGGGGGGTATTGCAACTTTTGGCCATTTTGAAGCGAAATTGTTCCTTTCGGGGGGTATTGCAACTTTTCGGCATTTTGAGGCGAAATTGTTCCTTTGGAAGGGTATTGCAATTTTTTGCCATTTTGAGGTTAAATTGTTCCTTTGGGGGGGTATTGCAACTTTTGGCCGTTTTGAAGCAAAATTGTTCCTTTGGGGGGGTATTGCAACTTTTCGGCATTTTGAGGCAAAATTGTTCCTTTGGGGGGGTATTGCAATTTTTTGCCATTTTGAGGCGAAATTGTTCCTTTGGGGTTGGTATTGCAACTTTTGGCCATTTTTAAGCGAAATTGTTCCTTTGGGGGGGTATTGCAATTTTTTGCCATTTTGAGGCGAAATTGTTCCTTTCGGGGGGTATTGCAACTTTTGGCCATTTTGAAGCGAAATTGTTCCTTTCGGGTGGTATTGCAACTTTTCGGCATTTTGAGGCGAAATTGTTCCTTTGGGGGGGTATTGCAATTTTTTGCCATTTTGAGGCGAAATTGTTCCTTTGGGGGGTATTGCAACTTTTGGCCATTTTGAAGCGAAATTGTTCCTTTCGGGGGGTATTGCAACTTTTCGGCATTTTGAGGCGAAATTGTTCCTTTGGGGAGGTATTGCAATTTTTTGCCATTTTGAGGCGAAATTGTTCCTTTGGGGGGGTATTGCAACTTTTGGCCATTTTGAAGCGAAATTGTTCCTTTCGGGGGGTATTGCAACTTTTGGCCATATTGAAGCGAAATTGTTCCTTTGGGGGGGTATTACAATTTTTTGCCATTTTGAGGCAAAATTGTTCCTTTGGGGGGGTATTGCAATTTTTTGCCATTTTGAGGCGAAATTGTTCCTTTGGGGTTGGTATTGCAACTTTTGGCCATTTTTAAGCGAAATTGTTCCTTTGGGGGGGTATTGCAATTTTTTGCCATTTTGAGGCGAAATTGTTCCTTTCGGGGGGTATTGCAACTTTTGGCCATTTTGAAGCGAAATTGTTCCTTTCGGGTGGTATTGCAACTTTTCGGCATTTTGAGGCGAAATTGTTCCTTTGGGGGGGTATTGCAATTTTTTGCCATTTTGAGGCGAAATTGTTCCTTTGGGGGGTATTGCAACTTTTGGCCATTTTGAAGCGAAATTGTTCCTTTCGGGGGGTATTGCAACTTTTCGGCATTTTGAGGCGAAATTGTTCCTTTGGGGAGGTATTGCAATTTTTTGCCATTTTGAGGCGAAATTGTTCCTTTGGGGGGGTATTGCAACTTTTGGCCATTTTGAAGCGAAATTGTTCCTTTCGGGGGGTATTGCAACTTTTGGCCATATTGAAGCGAAATTGTTCCTTTGGGGGGGTATTACAATTTTTGGCCATTTTGAGGCGAAATTGTTCCTTTGGGGGGGTATTTCAACTTTTGGCCATTTTGAAGCGAAATTGTTCCTTTCGGGGGGTATTGCAACTTTTCGGCATTTTGAGACGAAATTGTTCCTTTGGGGGGGTATTGCATTTTTTTGCAATTTTGAGGTGAAATTGTTCCTTTGGGGGGGTATTGCAACTTTTGGCCATTTTGAAGCAAAATTGTTCCTTTCGGGGGGTATTGCAACTTTTGGCCATATTGAAGCGAAATTGTTCCTTTGGGGGGTATTACAATTTTTGGCCATTTTGAGGCGAAATTGTTCCTTTGGGGGGGTATTGCAACTTTTGGCCATTTTGAAGCGAAGTTGTTCCTTTCGGGGGGTATTGCAACTTTTCGGCATTTTGAGACGAAATTGTTCCTTTGGGGGGGTATTGCAATTTTTTGCCATTTTGAGGTGAAATTGTTCCTTTGGGGGGGTATTGCAACTTTTGGCCATTTTGAAGCGAAATTGTTCCTTTGGGGGGTATTGCAATTTTTTGCCATTTTGAGGCGAAATTGTTCCTTTGGGGGGGTATTGCAACTTTTGGCCATTTTGAAGCGAAATTGTTCCTTTCGGGGGGTATTGCAACTTTTCGGCATTTTGAGGCGAAATTGTTCCTTTGGGGGGGTATTGCAACTTTTGGCCATTTTGAAGCGAAATTGTTCCTTTGGGGGGGTATTGCAACTTTTGGCCATTTTGAAGCGAAATTGTTCCTTTCGGGGGGTATTGCAACTTTTCGGCATTTTGAGGCGAAATTGTTCCTTGGGGGGGGTATTGCAATTTTTTGCCATTTTGAGGCGAAATTGTGGGGGTATTGTATCTTTTGGCCATTTTGAAGCGAAATTGTTCCTTTCGGGGGGTATTGCAACTTTTCGGCATTTTGAGGCGAAATTGTTCCTTTGGGGAGGTATTGCAATTTTTTGCCATTTTGAGGCGAAATTGTTCCTTTGGGGGTGTATTGCAACTTTTGGCCATTTTGAAGCGAAATTGTTCCTTTCGGGGGGTATTGCAACTTTTCGGCATTTTGAGGCGAAATTGTTCCTTGGGGGGGTATTGCAATTTTTTGCCATTTTGAGGCGAAATTGTGGGGGTATTGTATCTTTTGGCCATTTTGAAGCGAAATTGTTCCTTTCGGGGGGTATTGCAACTTTTCGGCATTTTGAGGCAAAATTGTTCCTTTGAGGGGGTTATAACAACTTTTGGCCATTTTGAAGCGAAATTGTTCCTTTCGGGGGGTATTGCAACTTTTCGGCATTTTGAGGCAAAATTGTTCCTTTGGGGGGGTATTGCAATTTTTTTTTCATTTTGAGGCGAAATTGTTCCTTTGGGGGGTATTGCAACTTTTGGCCATTTTGAGGCAAAATTGTTCCTTTGGGGGGGTATTGCAATTTTTTTTTCATTTTGAAGCGAAATTGTTCCTTTGGGGGGGTATTGCAACTTTTCGGCATTTTGAGGCAAAATTGTTCCTTTGGGGGGGCATTGCAATTTTTTGCCATTTTGAGGTGAAATTGTTCCTTTGGGGGGGTATTGCAACTTTTGGCCATTTTGAAGCGAAATTGTTCCTTTCGGGGGGTATTGCAACTTTTCGGCATTTTGAGGCGAAATTGTTCCTTTGGGGGTTATTGCAATTTTTTGCCATTTTGAGGCGAAATTGTTCCTTTGGGGGGGTATTGCAACTTTTGGCCATTTTGAAGCGAAATTGTTCCTTTCGGGGGGTATTGCAACTTTTCGGCATTTTGAGGCGAAATTGTTCCTTTGGGGAGGTATTGCAATTTTTTGTCATTTTGAGGCGAAATTGTTCCTTTGGGGGGGTATTGCAACTTTTGGCCATTTTGAAGCGAAATTGTTCCTTTCGGGGGGTATTGCAACTTTTGGCCATTTTGAAGCGAAATTGTTCCTTTCGGGGGGTATTGCAACTTTTCGTCATTTTGAGGCGAAATTGTTCCTTTGGGGAGGTATTGCAATTTTTTGCCATTTTGAGGCGAAATTGTTCCTTTGGGGGGGTATTGCAACTTTTGGCCATTTTGAAGCGAAATTGTTCCTTTCGGGGGGTATTGCAACTTTTCGGCATTTTGTGGCAAAATTGTTCCTTTGGGGGGGTATTGCAATTTTTTGCCATTTTGAGGCGAAATTGTTCCTTTGGGGGGGTATTGCAACTTTTGGCCATATTGAAGCGAAATTGTTCCTTTGGGGGGGTATTACAATTTTTTGCCATTTTGAGGCGAAATTGTTCCTTTGGGGGGGTATTGCAACTTTTGGCCATTTTGAAGCGAAATTGTTCATTCGGGGGGTATTGCAACTTTTGGCCATATTGAAGCGAAATTGTTCCTTTGGGGGGGTATTGCAACTTTTCGGCATTTTGAGGCGAAATTGTTCCTTTGGGGGAGGTATTGCAATTTTTTGCCATTTTGAGGCGAAATTGTTCCTTTGGGGGGGTATTGCAACTTTTGGCCATTTTGAAGCGAAATTGTTCCTTTCGGGGGGTATTGCAACTTTTCGGCATTTTGAGGCGAAATTGTTCCTTTGGAAGGGTATTGCAATTTTTTGCCATTTTGAGGTTAAATTGTTCCTTTGGGGGGGTATTGCAACTTTTGGCCGTTTTGAAGCAAAATTGTTCCTTTGGGGGGGTATTGCAACTTTTCGGCATTTTGAGGCAAAATTGTTCCTTTGGGGGGGTATTGCAATTTTTTGCCATTTTGAGGCGAAATTGTTCCTTTGGGGTTGGTATTGCAACTTTTGGCCATTTTTAAGCGAAATTGTTCCTTTGGGGGGGTATTGCAATTTTTTGCCATTTTGAGGCGAAATTGTTCCTTTCGGGGGGTATTGCAACTTTTGGCCATTTTGAAGCGAAATTGTTCCTTTCGGGTGGTATTGCAACTTTTCGGCATTTTGAGGCGAAATTGTTCCTTTGGGGGGGTATTGCAATTTTTTGCCATTTTGAGGCGAAATTGTTCCTTTGGGGGGTATTGCAACTTTTGGCCATTTTGAAGCGAAATTGTTCCTTTCGGGGGGTATTGCAACTTTTCGGCATTTTGAGGCGAAATTGTTACTTTGGGGAGGTATTGCAATTTTTTGCCATTTTGAGGCGAAATTGTTCCTTTGGGGGGGTATTGCAACTTTTGGCCATTTTGAAGCGAAATTGTTCCTTTCGGGGGGTATTGCAACTTTTGGCCATATTGAAGCGAAATTGTTCCTTTGGGGGGGTATTACAATTTTTTGCCATTTTGAGGCAAAATTGTTCCTTTGGGGGGGTATTGCAATTTTTTGCCATTTTGAGGCGAAATTGTTCCTTTGGGGTTGGTATTGCAACTTTTGGCCATTTTTAAGCGAAATTGTTCCTTTGGGGGGGTATTGCAATTTTTTGCCATTTTGAGGCGAAATTGTTCCTTTCGGGGGGTATTGCAACTTTTGGCCATTTTGAAGCGAAATTGTTCCTTTCGGGTGGTATTGCAACTTTTCGGCATTTTGAGGCGAAATTGTTCCTTTGGGGGGGTATTGCAATTTTTTGCCATTTTGAGGCGAAATTGTTCCTTTCGGGGGTATTGCAACTTTTGGCCATTTTGAAGCGAAATTGTTCCTTTCGGGGGGTATTGCAACTTTTCGGCATTTTGAGGCGAAATTGTTCCTTTGGGGAGGTATTGCAATTTTTTGCCATTTTGAGGCGAAATTGTTCCTTTGGGGGGGTATTGCAACTTTTGGCCATTTTGAAGCGAAATTGTTCCTTTCGGGGGGTATTGCAACTTTTGGTCATATTGAAGCGAAATTGTTCCTTTGGGGGGGTATTACAATTTTTGGCCATTTTGAGGCGAAATTGTTCCTTTGGGGGGGTATTTCAACTTTTGGCCATTTTGAAGCGAAATTGTTCCTTTCGGGGGGTATTGCAACTTTTCGGCATTTTGAGACGAAATTGTTCCTTTGGGGGGGTATTGCAATTTTTTGCCATTTTGAGGTGAAATTGTTCCTTTGGGGGGGTATTGCAACTTTTGGCCATTTTGAAGCAAAATTGTTCCTTTCGGGGGGTATTGCAACTTTTGGCCATATTGAAGCGAAATTGTTCCTTTGGGGGGGTATTACAATTTTTGGCCATTTTGAGGCGAAATTGTTCCTTTGGGGGGGTATTGCAACTTTTGGCCATTTTGAAGCGAAGTTGTTCCTTTCGGGGGGTATTGCAACTTTTCGGCATTTTGAGACGAAATTGTTCCTTTGGGGGGGTATTGCAATTTTTTGCCATTTTGAGGTGAAATTGTTCCTTTGGGGGGGTATTGCAACTTTTGGCCATTTTGAAGCGAAATTGTTCCTTTGGGGGGTATTGCAATTTTTTGCCATTTTGAGGCGAAATTGTTCCTTTGGGGGGGTATTGCAACTTTCGGCAATTTTGAAGCGAAATTGTTCCTTTGAGGGGGTATTGCAACTTTTCGGCATTTTGAGGCGAAATTGTTCCTTTGGGGGGGTATTGCAACTTTTGGCCATTTTGAAGCGAAATTGTTCCTTTGGGGGGGTATTGCAACTTTTCGGCATTTTGAGGCGAAATTGTTCCTTTGGGGAGGTATTGCAATTTTTTGCCATTTTGAGGCGAAATTGTTCCTTTGGGGGGGTATTGCAACTTTTGGCCATTTTGAAGCGAAATTGTTCCTTTCGGGGGGTATTGCAACTTTTCGGCATTTTGAGGCGAAATGGTTCCTTGGGGGGGGTATTGCAATTTTTTGCCATTTTGAGGCGAAATTGTGGGGGTATTGTATCTTTTGGCCATTTTGAAGCGAAATTGTTCCTTTCGGGGGGTATTGCAACTTTTCGGCATTTTGAGGCAAAATTGTTCCTTTGAGGGGGTTATAACAACTTTTGGCCATTTTGAAGCGAAATTGTTCCTTTCGGGGGGTATTGCAACTTTTCGGCATTTTGAGGCAAAATTGTTCCTTTGGGGGGGTATTGCAATTTTTTTTTCATTTTGAGGCGAAATTGTTCCTTTGGGGGGTATTGCAACTTTTGGCCATTTTGAAGCGAAATTGTTCCTTTGGGGGGGTATTGCAACTTTTCGGCATTTTGAGGCAAAATTGTTCCTTTGGGGGGGCATTGCAATTTTTTGCCATTTTGAGGTGAAATTGTTCCTTTGGGGGGGTATTGCAACTTTTGGCCATTTTGAAGCGAAATTGTTCCTTTCGGGGGGTATTGCAACTTTTCGGCATTTTGAGGCGAAATTGTTCCTTTGGGGGTTATTGCAATTTTTTGCCATTTTGAGGCGAAATTGTTCCTTTGGGGGGGTATTGCAACTTTTGGCGATTTTGAAGCGAAATTGTTCCTTTCGGGGGGTATTGCAACTTTTTGGCATTTTGAGGCGAAATTGTTCCTTTGGGGAGGTATTGCAATTTTTTGCCATTTTGAGGCGAAATTGTTCCTTTGGGGGGTATTGCAACTTTTGGCCATTTTGAAGCGAAATTGTTCCTTTCGGGGGGTATTGCAACTTTTGGCCATTTTGAAGCGAAATTGTTCCTTTCGGGGGGTATTGCAACTTTTCGTCATTTTGAGGCAAAATTGTTCCTTTGGGGAGGTATTGCAATTTTTTGCCATTTTGAGGCGAAATTGTTCCTTTGGGGGGGTATTGCAACTTTTGGCCATTTTGAAGCGAAATTGTTCCTTTCGGGGGGTATTGCAACTTTTCGGCATTTTGTGGCAAAATTGTTCCTTTGGGGGGGTATTGCAATTTTTTGCCATTTTGAGGCGAAATTGTTCCTTTGGGGGGGTATTGCAACTTTTGGCCATATTGAAGCGAAATTGTTCCTTTGGGGGGTATTACAATTTTTTGCCATTTTGAGGCGAAATTGTTCCTTTGGGGGGGTATTGCAACTTTTGGCCATTTTGAAGCGAAATTGTTCATTCGGGGGGTATTGCAACTTTTGGCCATATTGAAGCGAAATTGTTCCTTTGGGGGGGTATTGCAACTTTTCGGCATTTTGAGGCGAAATTGTTCCTTTGGGGGAGGTATTGCAATTTTTTGCCATTTTGAGGCGAAATTGTTCCTTTGGGGGGGTATTGCAACTTTTGGCCATTTTGAAGCGAAATTGTTCCTTTCGGGGGGTATTGCAACTTTTCGGCATTTTGAGGCGAAATTGTTCCTTTGGAAGGGTATTGCAATTTTTTGCCATTTTGAGGTTAAATTGTTCCTTTGGGGGGGTATTGCAACTTTTGGCCGTTTTGAAGCAAAATTGTTCCTTTGGGGGGGTATTGCAACTTTTCGGCATTTTGAGGCAAAATTGTTCCTTTGGGGGGGTATTGCAATTTTTTGCCATTTTGAGGCGAAATTGTTCCTTTGGGGTTGGTATTGCAACTTTTGGCCATTTTTAAGCGAAATTGTTCCTTTGGGGGGGTATTGCAATTTTTTGCCATTTTGAGGCGAAATTGTTCCTTTCGGGGGGTATTGCAACTTTTGGCCATTTTGAAGCGAAATTGTTCCTTTCGGGTGGTATTGCAACTTTTCGGCATTTTGAGGCGAAATTGTTCCTTTGGGGGGTATTGCAATTTTTTGCCATTTTGAGGCGAAATTGTTCCTTTGGGGGGTATTGCAACTTTTGGCCATTTTGAAGCGAAATTGTTCCTTTCGGGGGGTATTGCAACTTTTCGGCATTTTGAGGCGAAATTGTTCCTTTGGGGAGGTATTGCAATTTTTTGCCATTTTGAGGCGAAATTGTTCCTTTGGGGGGGTATTGCAACTTTTGGCCATTTTGAAGCGAAATTGTTCCTTTCGGGGGGTATTGCAACTTTTGGCCATATTGAAGCGAAATTGTTCCTTTGGGGGGGTATTACAATTTTTTGCCATTTTGAGGCAAAATTGTTCCTTTGGGGGGTATTGCAATTTTTTGCCATTTTGAGGCGAAATTGTTCCTTTGGGGTTGGTATTGCAACTTTTGGCCATTTTTAAGCGAAATTGTTCCTTTGGGGGGGTATTGCAATTTTTTGCCATTTTGAGGCGAAATTGTTCCTTTCGGGGGGTATTGCAACTTTTGGCCATTTTGAAGCGAAATTGTTCCTTTCGGGTGGTATTGCAACTTTTCGGCATTTTGAGGCGAAATTGTTCCTTTGGGGGGGTATTGCAATTTTTTGCCATTTTGAAGCGAAATTGTTCCTTTGGGGGGTATTGCAACTTTTGGCCATTTTGAAGCGAAATTGTTCCTTTCGGGGGGTATTGCAACTTTTCGGCATTTTGAGGCGAAATTGTTCCTTTGGGGGGGTATTGCAATTTTTTGCCATTTTGAGGCGAAATTGTTCCTTTGGGGGGTATTGCAACTTTTGGCCATTTTGAAGCGAAATTGTTCCTTTCGGGGGGTATTGCAACTTTTCGGCATTTTGAGGCGAAATTGTTCCTTTGGGGAGGTATTGCAATTTTTTGCCATTTTGAGGCGAAATTGTTCCTTTGGGGGGGTATTGCAACTTTTGGCCATTTTGAAGCGAAATTGTTCCTTTCGGGGGGTATTGCAACTTTTGGCCATATTGAAGCGAAATTGTTCCTTTGGGGGGGTATTACAATTTTTGGCCATTTTGAGGCGAAATTGTTCCTTTGGGGGGGTATTTCAACTTTTGGCCATTTTGAAGCGAAATTGTTCCTTTCGGGGGGTATTGCAACTTTTCGGCATTTTGAGACGAAATTGTTCCTTTGGGGGGGTATTGCAATTTTTTGCCATTTTGAGGTGAAATTGTTCCTTTGGGGGGGTATTGCAACTTTTGGCCATTTTGAAGCAAAATTGTTCCTTTCGGGGGGTATTGCAACTTTTGGCCATATTGAAGCGAAATTGTTCCTTTGGGGGGGGTATTACAATTTTTGGCCATTTTGAGGCGAAATTGTTCCTTTGGGGGGGTATTGCAACTTTTGGCCATTTTGAAGCGAAGTTGTTCCTTTCGGGGGGTATTGCAACTTTTCGGCATTTTGAGACGAAATTGTTCCTTTGGGGGGGTATTGCAATTTTTTGCCATTTTGAGGTGAAATTGTTCCTTTGGGGGGGTATTACAACTTTTGGCCATTTTGAAGCGAAATTGTTCCTTTGGGGGGTATTGCAATTTTTTGCCATTTTGAGGCGAAATTGTTCCTTTGGGGGGGTATTGCAACTTTTGGCCATTTTGAAGCGAAATTGTTCCTTTCGGGGGGTATTGCAACTTTTCGGCATTTTGAGGCGAAATTGTTCCTTTGGGGGGGTATTGCAACTTTTGGCCATTTTGAAGCGAAATTGTTCCTTTCGGGGGGTATTGCAACTTTTCGGCATTTTGAGGCGAAATTGTTCCTTGGGGGGGTATTGCAATTTTTTGCCATTTTGAGGCGAAATTGTGGGGGTATTGTATCTTTTGGCCATTTTGAAGCGAAATTGTTCCTTTCGGGGGGTATTGCAACTTTTCGGCATTTTGAGGCAAAATTGTTCCTTTGAGGGGGTTATAACAACTTTTGGCCATTTTGAAGCGAAATTGTTCCTTTCGGGGGGTATTGCAACTTTTCGGCATTTTGAGGCAAAATTGTTCCTTTGGGGGGGTATTGCAATTTTTTTTTCATTTTGAGGCGAAATTGTTCCTTTGGGGGGTATTGCAACTTTTGGCCATTTTGAAGCGAAATTGTTCCTTTGGGGGGGTATTGCAACTTTTCGGCATTTTGAGGCAAAATTGTTCCTTTGGGGGGGCATTGCAATTTTTTGCCATTTTGAGGTGAAATTGTTCCTTTGGGGGGGTATAGCAACTTTTGGCCATTTTGAAGCGAAATTGTTCCTTTCGGGGGGTATTGCAACTTTTCGGCATTTTGAGGCGAAATTGTTCCTTTGGGGGTTATTGCAATTTTTTGCCATTTTGAGGCGAAATTGTTCCTTTGGGGGGGTATTGCAACTTTTGGCCATTTTGAAGCGAAATTGTTCCTTTCGGGGGGTATTGCAACTTTTCGGCATTTTGAGGCGAAATTGTTCCTTTGGGGAGGTATTGCAATTTTTTGCCATTTTGAGGCGAAATTGTTCCTTTGGGGGGGTATTGCAACTTTTGGCCATTTTGAAGCGAAATTGTTCCTTTCGGGGGGTATTGCAACTTTTGGCCATTTTGAAGCGAAATTGTTCCTTTCGGGGGGTATTGCAACTTTTCGTCATTTTGAGGCGAAATTGTTCCTTTGGGGAGGTATTGCAATTTTTTGCCATTTTGAGGCGAAATTGTTCCTTTGGGGGGGTATTGCAACTTTTGGCCATTTTGAAGCGAAATTGTTCCTTTCGGGGGGTATTGCAACTTTTCGGCATTTTGTGGCAAAATTGTTCCTTTGGGGGGGTATTGCAATTTTTTCCCATTTTGAGGCGAAATTGTTCCTTTGGGGGGGTATTGCAACTTTTGGCCATATTGAAGCGAAATTGTTCCTTTGGGGGGGTATTACAATTTTTTGCCATTTTGAGGCGAAATTGTTCCTTTGGGGGGGTATTGCAACTTTTGGCCATTTTGAAGCGAAATTGTTCATTCGGGGGGTATTGCAACTTTTGGCCATATTGAAGCGAAATTGTTCCTTTGGGGGGGTATTGCAACTTTTCGGCATTTTGAGGCGAAATTGTTCCTTTGGGGGAGGTATTGCAATTTTTTGCCATTTTGAGGCGAAATTGTTCCTTTGGGGGGGTATTGCAACTTTTGGCCATTTTGAAGCGAAATTGTTCCTTTCGGGGGGTATTGCAACTTTTCGGCATTTTGAGGCGAAATTGTTCCTTTGGAAGGGTATTGCAATTTTTTGCCATTTTGAGGCGAAATTGTTCCTTTGGGGTTGGTATTGCAACTTTTGGCCATTTTTAAGCGAAATTGTTCCTTTGGGGGGGTATTGCAATTTTTTGCCATTTTGAGGCGAAATTGTTCCTTTGGGGGGTATTGCAACTTTTTGCCATTTTGAAGCGAAATTGTTCCTTTCGGGGGGTATTGCAACTTTTCGGCATTTTGAGGCAAAATTGTTCCTTTGGGGAGGTATTGCAATTTTTTGCCATTTTGAGGCGAAATTGTTCCTTTGGGGGGGTATTGCAACTTTTGGCCATTTTGAAGCGAAATTGTTCCTTTCGGGGGGTATTGCAACTTTTGGCCATATTGAAGCGAAATTGTTCCTTTGGGGGGGTATTACAATTTTTTGCCATTTTGAGGCAAAATTGTTCCTTTGGGGGGTATTGCAATTTTTTGCCATTTTGAGGCGAAATTGTTCCTTTGGGGTTGGTATTGCAACTTTTGGCCATTTTTAAGCGAAATTGTTCCTTTGGGGGGGTATTGCAATTTTTTGCCATTTTGAGGCGAAATTGTTCCTTTCGGGGGGTATTGCAACTTTTGGCCATTTTGAAGCGAAATTGTTCCTTTCGGGTGGTATTGCAACTTTTCGGCATTCTGAGGCGAAATTGTTCCTTTGGGGGGGTATTGCAATTTTTTGCCATTTTGAGGCGAAATTGTTCCTTTGGGGGGTATTGCAACTTTTGGCCATTTTGAAGCGAAATTGTTCCTTACGGGGGGTATTGCAACTTTTCGGCATTTTGAGGCGAAATTGTTCCTTTGGGGAGGTATTGCAATTTTTTGCCATTTTGAGGCGAAATTGTTCCTTTGGGGGGGTATTGCAACTTTTGGCCATTTTGAAGCGAAATTGTTCCTTTCGGGGGGTATTGCAACTTTTGGCCATATTGAAGCGAAATTGTTCCTTTGGGGGGGTATTACAATTTTTGGCCATTTTGAGGCGAAATTGTTCCTTTGGGGGGGTATTTCAACTTTTGGCCATTTTGAAGCGAAATTGTTCCTTTCGGGGGGTATTGCAACTTTTCGGCATTTTGAGACGAAATTGTTCCTTTGGGGGGGTATTGCAATTTTTTGCCATTTTGAGGTGAAATTGTTCCTTTGGGGGGGTATTGCAACTTTTGGCCATTTTGAAGCGAAATTGTTCCTTTGGGGGGGTATTGCAATTTTTTGCCATTTTGAGGCGAAATTGTTCCTTTGGGGGGGTATTGCAACTTTTGGCCATTTTGAAGCGAAATTGTTCCTTTCGGGGGGTATTGCAACTTTTCGGCATTTTGAGGCGAAATTGTTCCTTTGGGGGGGTATTGCAACTTTTGGCCATTTTGAAGCGAAATTCTTCCTTTGGGGGGGTATTGCAACTTTTCGGCATTTTGAGGCGAAATTGTTCCTTTGGGGAGGTATTGCAATTTTTTGCCATTTTGAGGCGAAATTGTTCCTTTGGGGGGTATTGCAACTTTTGGCCATTTTGAAGCGAAATTGTTCCTTTCGGGGGGTATTGCAACTTTTCGGCATTTTGAGGCGAAATTGTTCCTTGGGGGGGTATTGCAATTTTTTGCCATTTTGAGGCGAAATTGTGGGGGTATTGTATCTTTTGGCCATTTTGAAGCGAAATTGTTCCTTTCGGGGGGTATTGCAACTTTTCGGCATTTTGAGGTGAAATTGTTCCTTTGGGGGGGTATTGCAATTTTTTGCCATTTTGAGGCGAAATTGTTCCTTTGGGGGGGTATTGCAACTTTTGGCCATTTTGAAGCGAAATTGTTCCTTTCGGGGGGTATTGAAACTTTTCGTTATTTTGAGGCGAAATTGTTCCTTTGGGGGGGTATTGCAACTTTTGGCCATTTTAAAGCGAAAATGTTCCTTTCGGGGGGTATTGCAACTTTTCGGCATTTTGAGGCGAAATTGTTCCTTTGGGGGGTATTGCAACTTTTGGCCATTTTTAAGCGAAATTGTTCCTTTGGGGGGGTATTGCAACTTTTCGGCATTTTGAGGCGAAATTGTTCCTTTGGGGGGTATTGCATTTTTTTTTTATTTTGAAGCGAAATTGTTCCTTTGGGGGGGGTATTGCAACTTTTGGCCATATTGAAGCGAAATTGTTCCTTTGGGGGGTATTACAATTTTTGGCCATTTTGAGGCGAAATTGTTCCTTTGGGGGGGTATTGCAACTTTTCGGCATTTTGAGGTGAAATTGTTCCTTTGGGGGGGTATTGCAACTTTTGGCCATTTTGAAGCGAAATTGTTCCTTTCGGGGGGTATTGCAACTTTTCGGCATTTTGAGGCGAAATTGTTCCTTGGGGGGGTATTGCAATTTTTTGCCATTTTGAGGCGAAATTGTGGGGGTATTGTATCTTTTGGCCATTTTGAAGCGAAATTGTTCCTTTCGGGGGGTATTGCAACTTTTCGGCATTTTGAGGTGAAATTGTTCCTTTGGGGGGGTATTGCAATTTTTTGCCATTTTGAGGAGAAATTGTTCCTTTGGGGGGGTATTGCAACTTTTGGCCATTTTGAAGCGAAATTGTTCCTTTCGGGGGGTATTGAAACTTTTCGTTATTTTGAGGCGAAATTGTTCCTTTGGGGGGGTATTGCAACTTTTGGCCATTTTAAAGCGAAAATGTTCCTTTCGGGGGGTATTGCAACTTTTCGGCATTTTGAGGCGAAATTGTTCCTTTGGGGGGTATTGCAACTTTTGGCCATTTTTAAGCGAAATTGTTCCTTTGGGGGGGTATTGCAACTTTTCGGCATTTTGAGGCGAAATTGTTCCTTTGGGGGGTATTGCATTTTTTTTTTATTTTGAAGCGAAATTGTTCCTTTGGGGGGGTATTGCAACTTTTGGCCATATTGAAGCGAAATTGTTCCTTTGGGGGGTATTACAATTTTTGGCCATTTTGAGGCGAAATTGTTCCTTTGGGGGGGTATTGCAACTTTTCGGCATTTTGAGGTGAAATTGTTCCTTTGGGGGGGTATTGCAACTTTTGGCCATTTTGAAGCGAAATTGTTCCTTTCGGGGGGTATTGCAACTTTTCGGCATTTTGAGGCGAAATTGTTCCATTGGGGGGGTATTGCAACTTTTGGCCATTTTGATGCGAAATTGTTCCTTTGGGGGGGGGGGTATTGCAACTTTTCGGCATTTTGAGGCGAAATTGTTCCTTTGGGGGGGTATTGCAATTTTTTGCCATTTTGAGGCGAAATTGTTCCTTTCGGGGGGTATTGCAACTTTTCGGCATTTTGAGGCGAAATTGTTCCTTTGGGGGGGTATTGCAACTTTTGGCCATTTTGAAGCGAAATTGTTCCTTTGGGGGGTATTGCAATTTTTTTTCCATTTTGAGGCGAAATTGTTCCTTTGGGGGGGTATTGCAACTTTTGGCCATTTTGAAGCGAAATTGTTCCTTTCGGGGGGTATTGCAACTTTTCGGCATTTTGAGGTGAAATTGTTCCTTTGGGGGGGTATTGCAACTTTTCTGCATTTTGAAACGAAATTGTTCCTTTGGGGGGTATTGCAATTTTTTTTTCATTTTGAGGCGAAATTGTTGCTTTGGGGGGATATTGCATCTTTTGGCCATTTTGAAGCGAAATTGTTCCTTTCGGGGGGTATTGCAACTTTTCGGCATTTTGAGGCGAAATTGTTCCTTTGGGGGGGTATTGCAATTTTTTTCCATTTTGAGGCGAAATTGTTCCTTTGGGGGGGTATTGCAACTTTTGGCCATATTGAAGCGAAATTGTTCCTTTGGGGGTATTACAATTTTTGGCCATTTTGAGGCGAAATATTTCCTTTGGGGGGGTATTGCAACTTTTGGCCATTTTGAAGCGAAATTGTTCCTTTGGAAGGGTATTGCAATTTTTTGCCATTTTGAGGTTAAATTGTTCCTTTGGGGGGGTATTGCAACTTTTGGCCGTTTTGAAGCAAAATTGTTCCTTTGGGGGGGTATTGCAACTTTTCGGCATTTTGAGGCAAAATTGTTCCTTTGGGGGGGTATTGCAATTTTTTGCCATTTTGAGGCGAAATTGTTCCTTTGGGGTTGGTATTGCAACTTTTGGCCATTTTTAAGCGAAATTGTTCCTTTGGGGGGGTATTGCAATTTTTTGCCATTTTGAGGCGAAATTGTTCCTTTCGGGGGGTGTTGCAACTTTTGGCCATTTTGAAGCGAAATTGTTCCTTTCGGGTGGTATTGCAACTTTTCGGCATTTTGAGGCGAAATTGTTCCTTTGGGGGGGTATTGCAATTTTTTGCCATTTTGAGGCGAAATTGTTCCTTTGGGGGGTATTGCAACTTTTTGCCATTTTGAAGCGAAATTGTTCCTTTCGGGGGGTATTGCAACTTTTCGGCATTTTGAGGCGAAATTGTTCCTTTGGGGAGGTATTGCAATTTTTTGCCATTTTGAGGCGAAATTGTTCCTTTGGGGGGGTATTGCAACTTTTGGCCATTTTGAAGCGAAATTGTTCCTTTCGGGGGGTATTGCAACTTTTGGCCATATTGAAGCGAAATTGTTCCTTTGGGGGGGTATTACAATTTTTGGCCATTTTGAGGCGAAATTGTTCCTTTGGGGGGGTATTTCAACTTTTGGCCATTTTGAAGCGAAATTGTTCCTTTCGGGGGGTATTGCAACTTTTCGGCATTTTGAGACGAAATTGTTCCTTTGGGGGGGTATTGCAATTTTTTGCCATTTTGAGGTGAAATTGTTCCTTTGGGGGGGTATTGCAACTTTTGGCCATTTTGAAGCGAAATTGTTCCTTTGGGGGGGTATTGCAATTTTTTGCCATTTTGAGGCGAAATTGTTCCTTTGGGGGGGTATTGCAACTTTTGGCCATTTTGAAGCGAAATTGTTCCTTTCGGGGGGTATTGCAACTTTTCGGCATTTTGAGGCGAAATTGTTCCTTTGGGGGGGTATTGCAACTTTTGGCCATTTTGAAGCGAAATTCTTCCTTTGGGGGGGTATTGCAACTTTTCGGCATTTTGAGGCGAAATTGTTCCTTTGGGGAGGTATTGCAATTTTTTGCCATTTTGAGGCGAAATTGTTCCTTTGGGGGGGTATTGCAACTTTTGGCCATTTTGAAGCGAAATTGTTCCTTTCGGGGGGTATTGCAACTTTTCGGCATTTTGAGGCGAAATTGTTCCTTGGGGGGGTATTGCAATTTTTTGCCATTTTGAGGCGAAATTGTGGGGGTATTGTATCTTTTGGCCATTTTGAAGCGAAATTGTTCCTTTCGGGGGGTATTGCAACTTTTCGGCATTTTGAGGTGAAATTGTTCCTTTGGGGGGGTATTGCAATTTTTTGCCATTTTGAGGCGAAATTGTTCCTTTGGGGGGGTATTGCAACTTTTGGCCATTTTGAAGCGAAATTGTTCCTTTCGGGGGGTATTGAAACTTTTCGTTATTTTGAGGCGAAATTGTTCCTTTGGGGGGGTATTGCAACTTTTGGCCATTTTAAAGCGAAAATGTTCCTTTCGGGGGGTATTGTAACTTTTCGGCATTTTGAGGCGAAATTGTTCCTTTGGGGGGTATTGCAACTTTTGGCCATTTTTAAGCGAAATTGTTCCTTTGGGGGGGTATTGCAACTTTTCGGCATTTTGAGGCGAAATTGTTCCTTTGGGGGGGTATTGCAATTTTTTTCCATTTTGAAGCGAAATTGTTCCTTTGGGGGGGTATTGCAACTTTTGGCCATATTGAAGCGAAATTGTTCCTTTGGGGGGTATTACAATTTTTGGCCATTTTGAGGCGAAATTGTTCCTTTGGGGGGGTATTGCAACTTTTCGGCATTTTGAGGCGAAATTGTTCCTTTGGGGGGGTATTGCAACTTTTGGCCATTTTGAAGCGAAATTGTTCCTTTGGGGGGTATTGCAATTTTTTGCCATTTTGAGGCGAAATTGTTCCTTTGGGGGGTATTGCTACTTTTGGCCATTTTGAAGCGAAAATGTTCCTTTGGGGGGGTATTGCAATTTTTTTTCCATTTTGAGGCGAAATTGTTCCTTTGGGGGGGTATTGCAACTTTTGGCCATTTTGAAGCGAAATTGTTCCTTTCGGGGGGTATTGCAACTTTTCGGCATTTTGAGGTGAAATTGTTCCTTTGGGGGGGTATTGCAACTTTTCTGCATTTTGAAACGAAATTGTTCCTTTGGGGGGTATTGCAATTTTTTTTTCATTTTGAGGCGAAATTGTTGCTTTGGGGGGATATTGCATCTTTTGGCCATTTTGAAGCGAAATTGTTCCTTTCGGGGGGTATTGCAACTTTTCGGCATTTTGAGGCGAAATTGTTCCTTTGGGGAGGTATTGCAATTTTTTTCCATTTTGAGGCGAAATTGTTCCTTTGGGGGGGTATTGCAACTTTTGGCCATATTGAAGCGAAATTGTTCCTTTGAAGGTATTACAATTTTTGGCCATTTTGAGGCGAAATATTTCCTTTGGGGGGGTATTGCAACTTTTCGGCATTTTGAGGTGAAATTGTTCCTTTGGGGGGGTATTGCAACTTTTGGCCATTTTGAAGCGAAATTGTTCCTTTCGGGGGGTATTGCAACTTTTCGGCATTTTGAGGCGAAATTGTTCCATTGGGGGGGTATTGCAACTTTTGGCCATTTTGATGCGAAATTGTTCCTTTGGGGGGGGGGTATTGCAACTTTTCGGCATTTTGAGGCGAAATTGTTCCTTTGGGGGGGTATTGCAATTTTTTGCCATTTTGAGGCGAAATTGTTCCTTTCGGGGGGTATTGCAACTTTTCGGCATTTTGAGGCGAAATTGTTCCTTTGGGGGGGTATTGCAACTTTTGGCCATTTTGAAGCGAAATTGTTCCTTTGGGGGGTATTGCAATTTTTTGCCATTTTGAGGCGAAATTGTTCCTTTGGGGGGTATTGCAACTTTTGGCCATTTTGAAGCGAAAATGTTCCTTTGGGGGGGTATTGCAATTTTTTTTCCATTTTGAGGCGAAATTGTTCCTTTGGGGGGGTATTGCAACTTTTGGCCATTTTGAAGCGAAATTGTTCCTTTCGGGGGGTATTGCAACTTTTCGGCATTTTGAGGTGAAATTGTTCCTTTGGGGGGGTATTGCAACTTTTCTGCATTTTGAAACGAAATTGTTCCTTTGGGGGGTATTGCAATTTTTTTTTCATTTTGAGGCGAAATTGTTGCTTTGGGGGGATATTGCATCTTTTGGCCATTTTGAAGCGAAATTGTTCCTTTCGGGGGGTATTGCAACTTTTCGGCATTTTGAGGCGAAATTGTTCCTTTGGGGGGGTATTGCAATTTTTTTCCATTTTGAGGCGAAATTGTTCCTTTGGGGGGGTATTGCAACTTTTGGCCATATTGAAGCGAAATTGTTCCTTTGGGGGTATTACAATTTTTGGCCATTTTGAGGCGAAATATTTCCTTTGGGGGGGTATTGCAATTTTTGGCCATTTTGAGGCGAAATTGTTCCTTTGGGGGGGTATTGCAACTTTTCGGCATTTTGAAGCGAAATTGTTCCTTTCGGGGGGTATTGCAACTTTTCGGCATTTTGAGGTGAAATTGTTCCTTTGGGGGGGTATTGCAACTTTTCTGCATTTTAAAGCGAAATTTTTCCTTTGGGGGGGTATTGCAATTTTTTGCCATTTTGAGGCGAAATTGTTGCTTTGGGGGGGTATTGCATCTTTTGGCCATTTTGAAGCGAAATTGTTCCTTTCGAGGGGTATTGCAACTTTTCGGCATTTTGAGGCGAAATTGTTCCTTTGGGGGGGTATTGCAACTTTTGGCCATTTTGAAGCGAAATTGTTCCTTTGGGGGGGTATTGCAATTTTTTTTCCATTTTGAGGCGAAATTGTTCCTTTGGGGGGGTATTGCAACTTTTGGCCATTTTGAAGCAAAATTGTTCCTTTCGGGGGGTATTGCAACTTTTCGGCATTTTGAGGCGAAATTGTTCCTTTGGGGGGGTATTGCAATTTTTTGCCATTTTGAGGCGAAATTGTTCCTTTCGGGGGGTATTGCAACTTTTCGGCATTTTGAGGCGAAATTGTTCCTTTGGGGGGGTATTGCAACTTTTGGCCATTTTGAAGCGAAATTGTTCCTTTGGGGGGTATTGCAATTTTTTGCCATTTTGAGGCGAAATTGTTCCTTTGGGGGGTATTGCAACTTTTGGCCATTTTGAAGCGAAAATGTTCCTTTGGGGGGGTATTGCAATTTTTTTTCCATTTTGAGGCGAAATTGTTCCTTTGGGGGGGTATTGCAACTTTTGGCCATTTTGAAGCGAAATTGTTCCTTTCGGGGGGTATTGCAACTTTTCGGCATTTTGAGGTGAAATTGTTCCTTTGGGGGGGTATTGCAACTTTTCTGCATTTTGAAACGAAATTGTTCCTTTGGGGGGTATTGCAATTTTTTTTTCATTTTGAGGCGAAATTGTTGCTTTGGGGGGATATTGCATCTTTTGGCCATTTTGAAGCGAAATTGTTCCTTTCGGGGGGTATTGCAACTTTTCGGCATTTTGAGGCGAAATTGTTCCTTTGGGGGGGTATTGCAATTTTTTTCCATTTTGAGGCGAAATTGTTCCTTTGGGGGGGTATTGCAACTTTTGGCCATATTGAAGCGAAATTGTTCCTTTGGGGGTATTACAATTTTTGGCCATTTTGAGGCGAAATATTTCCTTTGGGGGGGTATTGCAATTTTTGGCCATTTTGAGGCGAAATTGTTCCTTTGGGGGGGTATTGCAACTTTTCGGCATTTTGAAGCGAAATTGTTCCTTTCGGGGGGTATTGCAACTTTTCGGCATTTTGAGGTGAAATTGTTCCTTTGGGGGGGTATTGCAACTTTTCTGCATTTTAAAGCGAAATTTTTCCTTTGGGGGGGTATTGCAATTTTTTGCCATTTTGAGGCGAAATTGTTGCTTTGGGGGGGTATTGCATCTTTTGGCCATTTTGAAGCGAAATTGTTCCTTTCGAGGGGTATTGCAACTTTTCGGCATTTTGAGGCGAAATTGTTCCTTTGGGGGGGTATTGCAACTTTTGGCCATTTTGAAGCGAAATTGTTCCTTTGGGGGGGTATTGCAATTTTTTTTCCATTTTGAGGCGAAATTGTTCCTTTGGGGGGGTATTGCAACTTTTGGCCATTTTGAAGCGAAATTGTTCCTTTCGGGGGGTATTGCAACTTTTCGGCATTTTGAGGTGAAATTGTTCCTTTGGGGGGTATTGCAATTTTTTTTTCATTTTGAGGCGAAATTGTTGCTTTGGGGGGATATTGCATCTTTTGGCCATTTTGAAGCGAAATTGTTCCTTTCGGGGGGTATTGCAACTTTTCAGCATTTTGAGGCGAAATTGTTCCTTTGGGGGGGTATTGCAATTTTTTTCCATTTTGAGGCGAAATTGTTCCTTTGGGGGGGTATTGCAACTTTTGGCCATATTGAAGCGAAATTGTTCCTTTGGGGGTATTACAATTTTTGGCCATTTTGAGGCGAAATATTTCCTTTGGGGGGGTATTGCAATTTTTGGCCATTTTGAGGCGAAATTGTTCCTTTGGGGGGGTATTGCAACTTTTCGGCATTTTGAAGCGAAATTGTTCCTTTCGGGGGGTATTGCAACTTTTCGGCATTTTGAGGTGAAATTGTTCCTTTGGGGGGGTATTGCAACTTTTCTGCATTTTAAAGCGAAATTTTTCCTTTGGGGGGGTATTGCAATTTTTTGCCATTTTGAGGCGAAATTGTTGCTTTGGGGGGTATTGCATCTTTTGGCCATTTTGAAGCGAAATTGTTCCTTTCGGGGGGTATTGCAACTTTTCGGCATTTTGAGGTGAAATTGTTCCTTTGGGGGGGTATTGCAACTTTTGGCCATTTTGAAGCGAAATTGTTCCTTTCGGGGGGTATTGCAACTTTTCGGCATTTTGAGGCGAAATTGTTCCATTGGGGGGGTATTGCAACTTTTGGCCATTTTGATGCGAAATTGTTCCTTGGGGGGGTATTGCAACTTTTCGGCATTTTGAGGCGAAATTGTTCCTTTGGGGGGGTATTGCAATTTTTTGCCATTTTGAGGCGAAATTGTTCCTTTGGGGGGGTATTGCAACTGTTGGCCATATTGAAGCGAAATTGTTCCTTTCGAGGGGTATTGCAACTTTTCGGCATTTTGAGGCGAAATTGTTCCTTTGGGGGGGTATTGCAACTTTTGGCCATTTTGAAGCGAAATTGTTCCTTTGGGGGGGTATTGCAATTTTTTTTCCATTTTGAGGCGAAATTGTTCCTTTGGGGGGGTATTGCAACTTTTGGCCATTTTGAAGCGAAATTGTTCCTTTCGGGGGGTATTGCAACTTTTCTGCATTTTGAAATGAAATTGTTCCTTTGGGGGGTATTGCAATTTTTTTTTCATTTTGAGGCGAAATTGTTGCTTTGGGGGGATATTGCATCTTTTGGCCATTTTGAAGCGAAATTGTTCCTTTCGAGGGGTATTGCAACTTTTCCATTTTGAGGCGAAATTGTTCCTTTGGGGGGGTATTGCAACTTTTGGCCATATTGAAGCGAAATTGTTCCTTTGGGGGGTATTACAATTTTTGGCCATTTTGAGGCGAAATTGTTCCTTTGGGGGGGTATTGCAATTTTTGGCCATTTTGAGGCGAAATTGTTCCTTTGGGGGGGTATTGCAACTTTTGGCCATTTTGAAGCGAAATTGATCCTTTCGGGGGGTATTGCAACTTTTCGGCATTTTGAGGTGAAATTGTTCCTTTGGGGGGGTATTGCAACTTTTCTGCATTTTGAAACGAAATTGTTCCTTTGGGGGGTATTGCAATTTTTTTTTCATTTTGAGGCGAAATTGTTGCTTTGGGGGGATATTGCATCTTTTGGCCATTTTGAAGCGAAATTGTTCCTTTCGGGGGGTATTGCAACTTTTCGGCATTTTGAAGCGAAATTGTTCCTTTCGGGGGGTATTGCAACTTTTGGCCATTTTGAAGCGAAATTGTTCCTTTCGGGGGGTATTGCAACTTTTCGGCATTTTGAGGCAAAATTGTTCCTTTGGGGGGGTATTGCAATTTTTTGCCATTTTGAGGCGAAATTGTTCCTTTGGGGGGGTATTGCAACTTTTGGCCATTTTGAAGCGAAATTGTTCCTTTCGGGGGGTATTGCAACTTTTCGGCATTTTGAGGCGAAATTGTTCCTTTGGGGAGGTATTGCAATTTTTTGCCATTTTGAGGCAAAATTGTTCCTTTGGGGGGGTATTGCAACTTTTGGCCATTTTGAAGCGAAATTGTTCCTTTCGGGGGGTATTGCAACTTTTCGGCATTTTGAGGCGAAATTGTTCCTTTGGGGGGGTATTGCAATTTTTTTTTCATTTTGAGGCGAAATTGTTGCTTTGGGGGGATATTGCATCTTTTGGCCATTTTGAAGCGAAATTGTTCCTTTCGGGGGGTATTGCAACTTTTCGGCATTTTGAGGCGAAATTGTTCCTTTGGGGGGGTATTGCAACTTTTCTGCATTTTGAAACGAAATTGTTCCTTTGGGGGGTATTGCAATTTTTTTTTCATTTTGAGGCGAAATTGTTGCTTTGGGGGGATATTGCATCTTTTGGCCATTTTGAAGCGAAATTGTTCCTTTCGGGGGGTATTGCAACTTTTCGGCATTTTGAGGCGAAATTGTTCCTTTGGGGGGGTATTGCAAATTTTGGCCATTTTGAAGCGAAATTGTTCCTTTGGGGGATATTGCAACTTTTCGGCATTTTGAGGCGAAATTGTTCCTTTGGGGAGTATTGCAATTTTTTGGCATTTTGAGGCAAAATTGTTCCTTTGAGGGGGTTATAACAACTTTTGGCCATTTTGAAGCGAAATTGTTCCTTTCGGGGGGTATTGCAACTTTTCGGCATTTTGAGGCAAAATTGTTCCTTTGGGGGGGTATTGCAATTTTTTGCCATTTTGAGGTGAAATTGTTCCTTTGGGGGGGTATTGCAATTGTTTGCCATTTTGAGGCGAAATTGTTCCTTTGGGGGAGTATTGCAACTTTTGGCCATTTTGAAGCGAAATTGTTCCTTTCGTGGGGTATTGCAACTTTTCGGCATTTTGAGGCGAAATTGTTCCTTTGGGGGGTATTGCAATTTTTTGCCATTTTGAGGCGAAATTGTTCCTTTGGGGGGGTATTGCAACTTTTGGCCATTTTGAAGCGAAATTGTTCCTTTGGGGGGTATTGCAACTTTTCGGTATTTTGAGGCGAAATTGTTCCTTTGTGGGGGTATTGCAACTTTTGACCATTTTGAAGCGAAATTGTTCCTTTGGGGGGTATTGCAATTTTTTGCCATTTTGAGGCGAAATTGTTCCTTTGGGGGGTATTGCAACTTTTGGCCATTTTGAAGCGAAAATGTTCCTTTGGGGGGGTATTGCAATTTTTTTTCCATTTTGAGGCGAAATTGTTCCTTTGGGGGGGTATTGCAACTTTTGGCCATTTTGAAGCGAAATTGTTCCTTTCGGGGGGTATTGCAACTTTTCGGCATTTTGAGGTGAAATTGTTCCTTTGGGGGGGTATTGCAATTTTTCTGCATTTTGAAACGAAATTGTTCCTTTGGGGGGTATTGCAATTTTTTTTTCATTTTGAGGCGAAATTGTGGCTTTGGGGGGATATTGCATCTTTTGGCCATTTTGAAGCGAAATTGTTCCTTTCGGGGGGTATTGCAACTTTTCGGCATTTTGAGGCGAAATTGTTCCTTTGGGGGGTATTGCAATTTTTTGCCATTTTGAGGCAAAATTGTTCCTTTGGGGGGGTATTGCAACTTTTGGCCATTTTGAAGCGAAATTGTTCCTTTGGGGGTATTGCAATTTTTTGCTTTGGGGGGGTATTGACACTTTTGGCCATTTTGAAGCAAAATTGTTCCTTTCGGGGGGTATTGCAACTTTTCGGCATTTTGAGGCGAAATTGTTCCTTTGGGGGGGTATTGCAATTTTTTGCCATTTTGAGGCGAAATTGTTCCTTTGGGGGGGTATTGCAACTTTTGGCCATATTGAAGCGAAATTGTTCCTTTCGGGGGGTATTGCAACTTTTCGGCATTTTGAGGCGAAATTGTTCCTTTGGGGGGTATTGCAACTTTTGGCCATTTTGAAGCGAAAATGTTCCTTTCGGGGGGTATTGCAACTTTTCGGCATTTTGAGGTGAAATTGTTCCTTTGGGGGGGTATTGCAACTTTTCTGCATTTTGAAACGAAATTGTTCCTTTGGGGGGTATTGCAATTTTTTTTTCATTTTGAGGCGAAATTGTTGCTTTTGGGGGATATTGCATCTTTTGGCCATTTTGAAGCGAAATTGTTCCTTTCGGGGGGTATTGCAACGTTTCGGCATTTTGAGGCGAAATTGTTCCTTTGGGGGGGTATTGCAACTTTTGGCCATTTTGAAGCGAAATTGTTCCTTTCGGGGGGTATTGCAACTTTTCGGCATTTTGAGGCGAAATTGTTCCTTTGGGGGGGTATTGCAACTTTTGGCCATTTTGAAGCGAAATTGTTCCTTTGGGGGGTATTGCAACTTTTCGGTATTTTGAGGCGAAATTGTTCCTTTGTGGGGGTATTGCAACTTTTGGCCATTTTGAAGCGAAATTGTTCCTTTGGGGGGTATTGCAATTTTTTGCCATTTTGAGGCGAAATTGTTCCTTTGGGGGGTATTGCAACTTTTGGCCATTTTGAAGCGAAAATGTTCCTTTGGGGGGGTATTGCAATTTTTTTTCCATTTTGAGGCGAAATTGTTCCTTTGTGGGGGTATTGCAACTTTTGGCCATTTTGAGGCGAAATTGTTCCTTTGGGGGGGTATTGCAACTTTTGGCCATTTTGAAGCGAAATTGTTCCTTTCGGGGGGTATTGCAACTTTTGGCCATTTTTAAGCGAAATTGTTCCTTTGGGGGGTATTGCAACTTTTCGGCATTTTGAGGCGAAATTGTTCCTTTGGGGGGGTATTGCAATTTTTTGCCATTTTGAGGCGAAATTGTGGGGGTATTGTATCTTTTGGCCATTTTGAAGCGAAATTGTTCCTTTCGGGGGGTATTGCAACTTTTCGGCATTTTGAGGTGAAATTGTTCCTTTGGGGGGGTATTGCAATTTTTTGCCATTTTGAGGCGAAATTGTTCCTTTGGGGGGGTATTGCAACTTTTGGCCATTTTGAAGCGAAATTGTTCCTTTCGGGGGGTATTGAAACTTTTCGTTATTTTGAGGCGAAATTGTTCCTTTGGGGGGGTATTGCAACTTTTGGCCATTTTAAAGCGAAATTGTTCCTTTCGGGGGGTATTGCAACTTTTCGGCATTTTGAGGCGAAATTGTTCCTTTGGAGGGTATTGCAACTTTTGGCCATTTTTAAGCGAAATTGTTCCTTTGGGGGGGTATTGCAACTTTTCGGCATTTTGAGGCGAAATTGTTCCTTTGGGGGGGTATTGCAATTTTTTTCCATTTTGAGGCGAAATTGTTCCTTTGGGGGGGTATTGCAACTTTTGGCCATATTGAAGCGAAATTGTTCCTTTGGGGGGTATTACAATTTTTGGCCATTTTGAGGCGAAATTGTTCCTTTGGGGGGGTATTGCAACTTTTCGGCATTTTGAGGTGAAATTGTTCCTTTGGGGGGGTATTGCAACTTTTGGCCACTTTGAAGCGATATTGTTCTTTTCGGGGGGTATTGCAACTTTTCGGCATTTTGAGGCGAAATTGTTCCATTGGGGGGGTATTGCAACTTTTGGCCATTTTGATGCGAAATTGTTCCTTTGGGGGGGGTATTGCAACTTTTCGGCATTTTGAGTCGAAATTGTTCCTTTGGGGGGTATTGCAATTTTTTGCCATTTTGAGGCGAAATTGTTCCTTTGGGGGGGTATTGCAACTTTTGGCCATATTGAAGCGAAATTGTTCCTTTCGAGGGGTATTGCAACTTTTCGGCATTTTGAGGCGAAATTGTTCCTTTGGGGGGTATTGCAATTTTTTGCCATTTTGAGGCGAAATTGTTCCTTTGGGGGGTATTGCAACATTTGGCCATTTTGAAGCGAAAATGTTCCTTTGGGGGGGTATTGCAATTTTTTTTCCATTTTGAGGCGAAATTGTTCCTTTGGGGGGGTATTGCAACTTTTGGCCATTTTGAAGCGAAATTGTTCCTTTCGGGGGGTATTGCAACTTTTCGGCATTTTGAGGTGAAATTGTTCCTTTGGGGGGGTATTGCAACTTTTCTGCATTTTGAAACGAAATTGTTCCTTTGGGGGGTATTGCAATTTTTTTTTCATTTTGAGGCGAAATTGTTGCTTTGGGGGGATATTGCATCTTTTGGCCATTTTGAAGCGAAATTGTTCCTTTCGGGGGGTATTGCAACTTTTCGGCATTTTGAGGCGAAATTGTTCCTTTGGGGGGTATTGCAACTTTTGGCCATTTTTAAGCGAAATTGTTCCTTATGGGGGGTATTGCAACTTTTCGGCATTTTGAGGCGAAATTGTTCCTTTGGGGGGGTATTGCAATTTTTTGCCATTTTGAGGCGAAATTGTTCCTTTGGGGGGTATTGCAACTTTTGGCCATTTTGAAGCGAAATTGTTCCTTTCGGGGGGTATTGCAACTTTTCGGCATTTTGAGGCGAAATTGTTCCTTTGGGGAGGTATTGCAATTTTTTGCCATTTTGAGGCGAAATTGTTCCTTTGGGGGGGTATTGCAACTTTTGGCCATTTTGAAGCGAAATTGTTCCTTTCGGGGGGTATTGCAACTTTTCGGCATTTTGAGGCGAAATTGTTCCTTTGGGGGGTATTGCAATTTTTTGCCATTTTGAGGCGAAATTGTTCCTTTGGGGGGGTATTGCAATTTTTTTTTCATTTTGAGGCGAAATTGTTGCTTTGGGGGGATATTGCATCTTTTGGCCATTTTGAAGCGAAATTGTTCCTTTCGGGGGGTATTGCAACTTTTCGGCATTTTGAGGCGAAATTGTTCCTTTGGGGGGGTATTGCAACTTTTGGCCATTTTGAAGCGAAATTGTTCCTTTGGGGGATATTGCAACTTTTCGGCATTTTGAGGCGAAATTGTTCCTTTGGGGAGTATTGCAATTTTTTGGCATTTTGAGGCAAAATTGTTCCTTTGAGGGGGTTATAACAACTTTTGGCCATTTTGAAGCGAAATTGTTCCTTTCGGGGGGTATTGCAACTTTTCGGCATTTTGAGGCAAAATTGTTCCTTTGGGGGGGTATTGCAATTTTTTGCCATTTTGAGGTGAAATTGTTCCTTTGGGGGGGTATTGCAACTTTTGGCCATTTTGAAGCGAAATTGTTCCTTTCGGGAGGTATTGCAACTTTTCGGCATTTTGAGGCGAAATTGTTCCTTTGGGGGGGTTTTGCAATTTTTTGCCATTTTGAGGCGAAATTGTTCCTTTGGGGGGGTATTGCAACTTTTGGCCATTTTGAAGCGAAATTGTTCCTTTCGGGGGGTATTGCAACTTTTCGGCATTTTGAGGCGAAATTGTTCCTTTGGGGAGGTATTGCAATTGTTTGCCATTTTGAGGCGAAATTGTTCCTTTGGGGGGGTATTGCAACTTTTGGCCATTTTGAAGCGAAATTGTTCCTTTCGGGGGGTATTGCAACTTTTCGGCATTTTGAGGCGAAATTGTTCCTTTGGGGGGGTATTGCAACTTTTGGCCATTTTGAAGCGAAATTGTTCCTTTGGGGGGTATTGCAACTTTTCGGTATTTTGAGGCGAAATTGTTCCTTTGTGGGGGTATTGCAACTTTTGGCCATTTTGAAGCGAAATTGTTCCTTTGGGGGGTATTGCAATTTTTTGCCATTTTGAGGCGAAATTGTTCCTTTGGGGGGTATTGCAACTTTTGGCCATTTTGAAGCGAAAATGTTCCTTTGGGGGGGTATTGCAATTTTTTTTCCATTTTGAGGCGAAATTGTTCCTTTGGGGGGGTATTGCAACTTTTTGCCATTTTGAAGCGAAATTGTTCCTTTCGGGGGGTATTGCAACTTTTCGGCATTTTGAGGTGAAATTGTTCCTTTGGGGGGGTATTGCAATTTTTCTGCATTTTGAAACGAAATTGTTCCTTTGGGGGGTATTGCAATTTTTTTTTCATTTTGAGGCGAAATTGTTGCTTTGGGGGGATATTGCATCTTTTGGCCATTTTGAAGCGAAATTGTTCCTTTCGGGGGGTATTGCAACTTTTCGGCATTTTGAGGCGAAATTGTTCCTTTGGGGGGTATTGCAACTTTTGGCCATTTTTAAGCGAAATTGTTCCTTTGGGGGGGTATTGCAACTTTTCGGCATTTTGAGGCGAAATTGTTCCTTTGGGGGGGTATTGCAATTTTTTGCCATTTTGAGGCGAAATTGTTCCTTTGGGGGGGTATTGCAACTTTTGTCCATTTTGAAGCGAAATTGTTCCTTTCGGGGGGTATTGCAACTTTTCGGCATTTTGAGGCGAAATTGTTCCTTTGGGGAGGTATTGCAATTTTTTGCCATTTTGAGGCGAAATTGTTCCTTTGGGGGGGTATTGCAACTTTTGGCCATTTTGAAGCGAAATTGTTCCTTTCGGGGGGTATTGCAACTTTTCGGCATTTTGAGGCGAAATTGTTCCTTTGGGGGGTATTGCAATTTTTTGCCATTTTGAGGCGAAATTGTTCCTTTGGGGGGGTATTGCAATTTTTTTTTCATTTTGAGGCGAAATTGTTGCTTTGGGGGGATATTGCATCTTTTGGCCATTTTGAAGCGAAATTGTTCCTTTCGGGGGGTATTGCAACTTTTCGGCATTTTGAGGCGAAATTGTTCCTTTGGGGGGGTATTGCAACTTTTCTGCATTTTGAAACGAAATTGTTCCTTTGGGGGGTATTGCAATTTTTTTTTCATTTTGAGGCGAAATTGTTGCTTTGGGGGGATATTGCATCTTTTGGCCATTTTGAAGCGAAATTGTTCCTTTCGGGGGGTATTGCAACTTTTCGGCATTTTGAGGCGAAATTGTTCCTTTGGGGGGGTATTGCAACTTTTGGCCATTTTGAAGCGAAATTGTTCCTTTGGGGGATATTGCAACTTTTCGGCATTTTGAGGCGAAATTGTTCCTTTGGGGAGTATTGCAATTTTTTGGCATTTTGAGGCAAAATTGTTCCTTTGAGGGGGTTATAACAACTTTTGGCCATTTTGAAGCGAAATTGTTCCTTTCGGGGGGTATTGCAACTTTTCGGCATTTTGAGGCAAAATTGTTCCTTTGGGGGGGTATTGCAATTTTTTGCCATTTTGAGGTGAAATTGTTCCTTTGGGGGGTATTGCAACTTTTGGCCATTTTGAAGCGAAATTGTTCCTTTCGGGAGGTATTGCAACTTTTCGGCATTTTGAGGCGAAATTGTTCCTTTGGGGGGGTTTTGCAATTTTTTGCCATTTTGAGGCGAAATTGTTCCTTTGGGGGGGTATTGCAACTTTTGGCCAATTTGAAGCGAAGTTGTTCCTTTCGGGGGGTATTGCAACTTTTCGGCATTTTGAGGCGAAATTGTTCCTTTGGGGAGGTATTGCAATTGTTTGCCATTTTGAGGCGAAATTGTTCCTTTGGGGGGGTATTGCAACTTTTGGCCATTTTGAAGCGAAATTGTTCCTTTCGGGGGGTATTGCAACTTTTCGGCATTTTGAGGCGAAATTGTTCCTTTGGGGGGTATTGCAATTTTTTGCCATTTTGAGGCGAAATTGTTCCTTTGGGGGGGTATTGCAGCTTTTGGCCATTTTGAAGCGAAATTGTTCCTTTCAGGGGGTATTGCAACTTTTCGGCATTTTGAGGCGAAATTGTTCCTTTGGGGGGGTATTGCAACTTTTGGCCATTTTGAAGCGAAATTGTTCCTTTGGGGGGTATTGCAACTTTTCGGTATTTTGAGGCGAAATTGTTCCTTTGTGGGGGTATTGCAACTTTTGGCCATTTTGAAGCGAAATTGTTCCTTTGGGGGGTATTGCAATTTTTTGCCATTTTGAGGCAAAATTGTTCCTTTGGGGGGTATTGCAACTTTTGGCCATTTTGAAGCGAAAATGTTCCTTTGGGGGGGTATTGCAATTTTTTTTCCATTTTGAGGCGAAATTGTTCCTTTGGGGGGGTATTGCAACTTTTGGCCATTTTGAAGCGAAATTGTTCCTTTCGGGGGGTATTGCAACTTTTCGGCATTTTGAGGTGAAATTGTTCCTTTGGGGGGGTATTGCAATTTTTCTGCATTTTGAAACGAAATTGTTCCTTTGGGGGGTATTGCAATTTTTTTTTCATTTTGAGGCGAAATTGTGGCTTTGGGGGGATATTGCATCTTTTGGCCATTTTGAAGCGAAATTGTTCCTTTCGGGGGGTATTGCAACTTTTCGGCATTTTGAGGCGAAATTGTTCCTTTGGGGGGTATTGCAATTTTTTGCCATTTTGAGGCAAAATTGTTCCTTTGGGGGGGTATTGCAACTTTTGGCCATTTTGAAGCGAAATTGATCCTTTGGGGGGTATTGCAATTTTTTTTCATTTTGAGGCGAAATTGTGGCTTTGGGGGGATATTGCATCTTTTGGCCATTTTGAAGCGAAATTGTTCCTTTCGGGGGGTATTGCAACTTTTCGGCATTTTGAGGCGAAATTGTTCCTTTGGGGGGGTATTGCAACTTTTGGCCATTTTGAAGCGAAATTGTTCCTTTGGGGGGTATTGCAATTTTTTGCAATTTTGAGGCGAAATTGTTGCTTTGGGGGGGTATTGACACTTTTGGCCATTTTGAAGCGAAATTGTTCCTTTGGGGGGTATTGCAATTTTTTGCAATTTTGAGGCGAAATTGTTGCTTTGGGGGGGTATTGACACTTTTGGCCATTTTGAAGCGAAATTGTTCCTTTCGGGGGGTATTGCAACTTTTCGGCATTTTGAGGCGAAATTGTTCCTTTGGGGGGTATTGCAATTTTTTGCCATTTTGAGGCGAAATTGTTCCTTTGGGGGGGTATTGCAACTTTTGGCCATATTGAAGCGAAATTGTTCCTTTCGGGGGGTATTGCAACTTTTCGGCATTTTGAGGCGGAATTGTTGCTTTCGGGGGATATTGCATCTTTTGGCCATTTTGAAGCGAAATTGTTCCTTTCGGGGGGTATTGCAACGTTTAGGCATTTTGAGGCGAAATTGTTCCTTTGGGGGGGTTTTGCAATTTTTTGCCATTTTGAGGCGAAATTGTTCCTTTGGGGGGGTATTGCAACTTTTGGCCATTTTGAAGCGAAATTGTTCCTTTCGGGGGGTATTGCAATTTTTCGGCATTTTGAGGCGAAATTGTTCCTTTGGGGAGGTATTGCAATTGTTTGCCATTTTGAGGCGAAATTGTTCCTTTGGGGGGGTATTGCAACTTTTGGCCATTTTGAAGCGAAATTGTTCCTTTCGGGGGGTATTGCAACTTTTCGGCATTTTGAGGCGAAATTGTTCCTTTGGGGGGTATTGCAATTTTTTGCCATTTTGAGGCGAAATTGTTCCTTTGGGGGGGTATTGCAACTTTTGGCCATTTTGAAGCGAAATTGTTTCTTTCGGGGGGTATTGCAACTTTTCGGCATTTTGAGGCGAAATTGTTCCTTTGGGGGGGTATTGCAACTTTTGGCCATTTTGAAGCGAAATTGTTCCTTTGGGGGGTATTGCAACTTTTCGGTATTTTGAGGCGAAATTGTTCCTTTGTGGGGGTATTGCAACTTTTGGCCATTTTGAAGCGAAATTGTTCCTTTGGGGGGTATTGCAATTTTTTGCCATTTTGAGGCGAAATTGTTCCTTTGGGGGGTATTGCAACTTTTGGCCATTTTGAAGCGAAAATGTTCCTTTGGGAGGGTATTGCAATTTTTTTTCCATTTTGAGGCGAAATTGTTCCTTTGTGGGGGTATTGCAACTTTTGGCCATTTTGAGGCGAAATTGTTCCTTTGGGGGGGTATTGCAACTTTTGGCCATTTTGAAGCGAAATTGTTCCTTTCGGGGGGTATTGCAACTTTTCGGCATTTTGAGGCGAAATTGTTCCTTGGGGGGGGGTATTGCAATTTTTTGCCATTTTGAGGCGAAATTGTGGGGGTATTGTATCTTTTGGCCATTTTGAAGCGAAATTGTTCCTTTCGGGGGGTATTGCAACTTTTCGGCATTTTGAGGTGAAATTGTTCCTTTGGGGGGGTATTGCAATTTTTTGCCATTTTGAGGCGAAATTGTTCCTTTGGGGGGGTATTGCAACTTTTGGCCATTTTGAAGCGAAATTGTTCCTTTCGGGGGGTATTGAAACTTTTCGTTATTTTGAGGCGAAATTGTTCCTTTGGGGGGGTATTGCAACTTTTGGCCATTTTAAAGCGAAATTGTTCCTTTCGGGGGGTATTGCAACTTTTCGGCATTTTGAGGCGAAATTGTTCCTTTGGGGGGTATTGCAACTTTTTGCCATTTTTAAGCGAAATTGTTCCTTTGGGGGGGTATTGCAACTTTTCGGCATTTTGAGGCGAAATTGTTCCTTTGGGGGGGTATTGCAATTTTTTTCCATTTTGAGGCGAAATTGTTCCTTTGGGGGGGTATTGCAACTTTTGGCCATATTGAAGCGAAATTGTTCCTTTGGGGGGTATTACAATTTTTGGCCATTTTGAGGCGAAATTGTTCCTTTGGGGGGGTAATGCAATTTTTTGCCATTTTGAGGCGAAATTGTTGCTTTGGGGGGTATTGCATCTTTTGGCCATTTTGAAGCGAAATTGTTCCTTTCGGGGGGTATTGCAACTTTTCGGCATTTTGAGGTGAAATTGTTCCTTTGGGGGGGTATTGCAACTTTTGGCCATTTTGAAGCGAAATTGTTCCTTTCGGGGGGTATTGCAACTTTTCGGCATTTTGAGGCGAAATTGTTCCATTGGGGGGGTATTGCAACTTTTGGCCATTTTGATGCGAAATTGTTCCTTTGGGGGGGGTATTGCAACTTTTCGGCATTTTGAGGCGAAATTGTTCCTTTGGGGGGTATTGCAATTTTTTGCCATTTTGAGGCGAAATTGTTCCTTTGGGGGGGTATTGCAACTTTTGGCCATATTGAAGCGAAATTGTTCCTTTCGAGGGGTATTGCAACTTTTCGGCATTTTGAGGCGAAATTGTTCCTTTGGGGGGGTATTGCAACTTTTGGCCATTTTGAAGCGAAATTGTTCCTTTGGGGGGTATTGCAATTTTTTGCCATTTTGAGGCGAAATTGTTCCTTTGGGGGGTATTGCAACTTTTGGCCATTTTGAAGCGAAAATGTTCCTTTGGGGGGGTATTGCAATTTTTTTTCCATTTTGAGGCGAAATTGTTCCTTTGGGGGGGTATTGCAACTTTTGGCCATTTTGAAGCGAAATTGTTCCTTTCGGGGGGTATTGCAACTTTTCGGCATTTTGAGGTGAAATTGTTCCTTTGGGGGGGTATTGCAACTTTTCTGCATTTTGAAACGAAATTGTTCCTTTGGGGGGTATTGCAATTTTTTTTTCATTTTGAGGCGAAATTGTTGCTTTGGGGGGATATTGCATCTTTTGGCCATTTTGAAGCGAAATTGTTCCTTTCGGGGGGTATTGCAACTTTTCGGCATTTTGAGGCGAAATTGTTCCTTTGGGGGGTATTGCAACTTTTGGCCATTTTTAAGCGAAGTTGTTCCTTTGGGGGGGTATTGCAACTTTTCGGCATTTTGAGGCGAAATTGTTCCTTCGGGGGGTATTGCAATTTTTTTCCATTTTGAGGCGAAATTGTTCCTTTGGGGGGGTATTGCAACTTTTGGCCATATTGAAGCGAAATTGTTCCTTTGGGGGGTATTACAATTTTTGGCCATTTTGAGGCGAAATTGTTCCTTTGGGGGTGTATTGCAATTTTTGGCCATTTTGAGGCGAAATTGTTCCTTTGGGGGGGTATTGCAACTTTTGGCCATTTTGAAGCGAAATTGTTCCTTTCGGGGGGTATTGCAACTTTTCGGCATTTTGAGGTGAAATTGTTCCTTTGGGGGGGTATTGCAACTTTTCTGCATTTTGAAACGAAATTGTTCCTTTGGGGGGTATTGCAATTTTTTTTTCATTTTGAGGCGAAATTGTTGCTTTGGGGGGATATTGCATCTTTTGGCCATTTTGAAGCGAAATTGTTCCTTTCGGGGGGTATTGCAACTTTTCGGCATTTTGAAGCGAAATTGTTCCTTTCGGGGGGTATTGCAACTTTTGGCCATTTTGAAGCAAAATTGTTCCTTTCGGGGGGTATTGCAACTTTTCGGCATTTTGAGGCGAAATTGTTCCTTTGGGGGGGTATTGCAACTTTTGGCCATTTTGAAGCGAAATTGTTCCTTTCGGGGGGTATTGCAACTTTTCATCATTTTGAGGCGAAATTGTTCCTTTGGGGAGGTATTGCAATTTTTTGCCATTTTGAGGCGAAATTGTTCCTTTGGGGGAGTATTGCAACTTTTGGCCATTTTGAAGCGAAATTGTTCCTTTCGGGGGGTATTGCAACTTTTCGGCATTTTGAGGCGAAATTGTTCCTTTGGGGGGTATTGCAATTTTTTGCCATTTTGAGGCGAAATTGTTCCTTTGGGGAGGTATTGCAATTTTTTTTTCATTTTGAGGCGAAATTGTTGCTTTGGGGGGATATTGCATCTTTTGGCCATTTTGAAGCGAAATTGTTCCTTTCGGGGAGTATTGCAACTTTTCGGCATTTTGAGGCGAAATTGTTCCTTTGGGGGGGTATTGCAACTTTTCTGCATTTTGAAACGAAATTGTTCCTTTGGGGGGTATTGCAATTTTTTTTTCATTTTGAGGCGAAATTGTTGCTTTGGGGGGATATTGCATCTTTTGGCCATTTTGAAGCGAAATTGTTCCTTTCGGGGGGTATTGCAACTTTTCGGCTTTTTGATGCGAAATTGTTCCTTTGGGGGGGTATTGCAACTTTTGGCCATTTTGAAGCGAAATTGTTCCTTTGGGGGATATTGCAACTTTTCGGCATTTTGAGGCGAAATTGTTCCTTTGGGGAGTATTGCAATTTTTTGCCATTTTGAGGCGAAATTGTTCCTTTGGGGGGGTATTGCAATTTTTTTTTCATTTTGAGGCGAAATTGTTGCTTTGGGGGGATATTGCATCTTTTGGCCATTTTGAAGCGAAATTGTTCCTTTCGGGGAGTATTGCAACTTTTCGGCATTTTGAGGCGAAATTGTTCCTTTGGGGGGGTATTGCAACTTTTCTGCATTTTGAAACGAAATTGTTCCTTTGGGGGGTATTGCAATTTTTTTTTCATTTTGAGGCGAAATTGTTGCTTTGGGGGGATATTGCATCTTTTGGCCATTTTGAAGCGAAATAGTTCCTTTCGGGGGGTATTGCAACTTTTCGGCATTTTGAGGCGAAATTGTTCCTTTGGGGGGGTATTGCAACTTTTGGCCATTTTGAAGCGAAATTGTTCCTTTGGGGGATATTGCAACTTTTCGGCATTTTGAGGCGAAATTGTTCCTTTGGGGAGTATTGCAATTTTTTGGCATTTTGAGGCAAAATTGTTCCTTTGAGGGGGTTATAACAACTTTTGGCCATTTTGAAGCGAAATTGTTCCTTTCGGGGGGTATTGCAACTTTTCGGCATTTTGAGGCAAAATTGTTCCTTTGGGGGGGTATTGCAATTTTTTGCCATTTTGAGGTGAAATTGTTCCTTTGGGGGGGTATTGCAACTTTTGGCCATTTTGAAGCGAAATTGTTCCTTTCGGGAGGTATTGCAACTTTTCGGCATTTTGAGGCGAAATTGTTCCTTTGGGGGGGTTTTGCAATTTTTTTGCCATTTTGAGGCGAAATTGTTCCTTTGGGGGGGTATTGCAACTTTTGGCCATTTTGAAGCGAAATTGTTCCTTTCGGGGGGTATTGCAACTTTTCGGCATTTTGAGGCGAAATTGTTCCTTTGGGGAGGTATTGCAATTGTTTGCTATTTTGAGGCGAAATTGTTCCTTTGGGGGGGTATTGCAACTTTTGGCCATTTTGAAGCGAAATTGTTCCTTTCCGGGGGTATTGCAACTTTTCGGCATTTTGAGGCGAAATTGTTCCTTTGGGGGGGTATTGCAACTTTTGGCCATTTTGAAGCAAAATTGTTCCTTTGGGGGGTATTGCAACTTTTCGGTATTTTGAGGCGAAATTGTTCCTTTGTGGGGGTATTGCAACTTTTGGCCATTTTGAAGCGAAATTGTTCCTTTGGGGGGTATTGCAATTTTTTGCCATTTTGAGGCGAAATTGTTTCTTTGGGGGGTATTGCAACTTTTGGCCATTTTGAAGCGAAAATGTTCCTTTGGGGGGGTATTGCAATTTTTTTTCCATTTTGAGGCGAAATTGTTCCTTTGGGGGGGTATTGCAACTTTTGGCCATTTTGAAGCGAAATTGTTCCTTTCGGGGGGTATTGCAACTTTTCGGCATTTTGAGGTGAAATTGTTCCTTTGGGGGGGTATTGCAATTTTTCTGCATTTTGAAACGAAATTGTTCCTTTGGGGGGTATTGCAATTTTTTTTTCATTTTGAGGCGAAATTGTGGCTTTGGGGGGATATTGCATCTTTTGGCCATTTTGAAGCGAAATTGTTCCTTTCGGGGGGTATTGCAACTTTTCGGCATTTTGAGGCGAAATTGTTCCTTTGGGGGGTATTGCAATTTTTTGCCATTTTGAGGCAAAATTGTTCCTTTGGGGGGGTATTGCAACTTTTGGCCATTTTGAAGCGAAATTGTTCCTTTGGGGGGTATTGCAATTTTTTTTTCATTTTGAGGCGAAATTGTGGCTTTGGGGGGATATTGCATCTTTTGGCCATTTTGAAGCGAAATTGTTCCTTTCGGGGGGTATTGCAACTTTTCGGCATTTTGAGGCGAAATTGTTCCTTTGGGGGGTATTGCAATTTTTTGCCATTTTGAGGCAAAATTGTTCTTTTGGGGGGGTATTGCAACTTTTGGCCATTTTGAAGCGAAATTGTTCCTTTGGGGGGTATTGCAATTTTTTGCAATTTTGAGGCGAAATTGTTGCTTTGGGGGGGTATTGACACTTTTGGCCATTTTGAAGCGAAATTGTTCCTTTTGGGGGGTATTGCAACTTTTCGGCATTTTGAGGCGAAATTGTTCCTTTGGGGGGTATTGCAATTTTTTGCCATTTTGAGGCAAAATTGTTCCTTTGGGGGGGTATTGCAACTTTTGGCCATTTTGAAGCGAAATTGTTCCTTTGGGGGGTATTGCAATTTTTTGCAATTTTGAGGCGAAATTGTTGCTTGGGGGGGTATTGACACATTTGGCCATTTTGAAGCGAAATTATTCCTTTCGGGGGGTATTGCAACTTTTCGGCATTTTGAGGCGAAATTGTTCCTTTGGGGGGGTATTGCAATTTTTTGCCATTTTGAGGCGAAATTGTTCCTTTGGGGGGGTATTGCAACTTTTGGCCATATTGAAGCGAAATTGTTCCTTTCGGGGGGTATTGAAACTTTTGGCCATTTTGAAGCGAAATTGTTCCTTTGGGGGGTATTGCAATTTTTTGCCATTTTGAGGCGAAATTGTTCCTTTCGGGGGGTATTGCAACTTTTCGGCATTTTGAGGTGAAATTGTTCCTTTGGGGGGGTATTGCAACTTTTCTGCATTTTGAAACGAAATTGTTCCTTTGGGGGGTATTGCAATTTTTTTTTCATTTTGAGGCGAAATTGTTGCTTTCGGGGGATATTGCATCTTTTGGCCATTTTGAAGCGAAATTGTTCCTTTCGGGGGGTATTGCAACGTTTCGGCATTTTGAGGCGAAATTGTTCCTTTGGGGGGGTATTGCAACTTTTGGCCATTTTGAAGCGAAATTGTTCCTTTGGGGGGGGTATTGCAACTTTTCGGCATTTTGAGGCAAAATTGTTCCTTTGGGGGGTATTGCAATTTTTTTTTCATTTTGAAGCGAAATTGTTCCTTTCGGGAGGTATTGCATCTTTTGGCAATTTTGAAGCGAAATTGTTCCTTTCGGGGGGTATTGCAACTTTTCGGCATTTTGAGTTGAAATTGTTCCTTTGGGGGGGTATTGCAATTTATTTTTCATTTTGAGGCGAAATTGTTCCTTTGGGGGGTATTGCAACTTTTGGCCATTTTGAAGCGAAATTGTTCCTTTGGGGGGGTATTGCAACTTTTCGGCATTTTGAGGCAAAATTGTTCCTTTGGGGGGGCATTGCAATTTTTTGCCATTTTGAGGTGAAATTGTTCCTTTGGGGGGGTATTGCAACTTTTGGCCATTTTGAAGCGAAATTGTTCCTTTCGGGGGGTATTGCAACTTTTCGGCATTTTGAGGCGAAATTGTTCCTTTGGGGGGGTATTGCAATTTTTTCCCATTTTGAGGCGAAATTGTTCCTTTGGGGGGGTATTGCAACTTTTGGCCATTTTGAAGCGAAATTGTTCCTTTCGGGGGGTATTGCAACTTTTCGGCATTTTGAGGCGAAATTGTTCCTTTGGGGGGGTATTGCAATTTTTTGCCATTTTGAGGCGAAATTGTTCCTTGGGGGGGTATTGCAACTTTTGGCCATTTTGAAGCGAAATTGTTCCTTTCGGGGGGTATTGCAACTTTTCGGCATTTTGAGGCGAAATTGTTCCTTTGGGGAGGTTTTGCAATTTTTTGCCATTTTGAGGCGAAATTGTTCCTTTGGGGGGGTATTGCAACTTTTGGCCATTTTGAAGCGAAATTGTTCCTTTCGGGGGGTATTGCAACTTTTCGGCATTTTGAGGCGAAATTGTTCCTTTGGGGGGGTATTGCAATTTTTTGCCATTTTGAGGCGAAATTGTTCCTTTGGGGGGGTATTGCAACTTTTGGCCATTTTGAAGCGAAATTGTTCCTTTCGGGGGTATTGCAACTTTTCGTCATTTTGAGGCGAAATTGTTCCTTTGGGGAGGTATTGCAATTTTTTGCCATTTTGAGGCGAAATTGTTCCTTTGGGGGGGTATTGCAACTTTTGGCCATTTTGAAGCGAAATTGTTCCTTTCGGGGGGTATTGCAACTTTTCGGCATTTTGTGGCGAAATTGTTCCTTTGGGGGGGTATTGCAATTTTTTGCCATTTTGAGGCGAAATTGTTCCTTTGGGGGGGTATTGCAACTTTTGGCCATATTGAAGCGAAATTGTTCCTTTGGGGGGGTATTACAATTTTTGGCCATTTTGAGGCGAAATTGTTCCTTTGGGGGGGTATTGCAACTTTTGGCCATTTTGAAGCGAAATTGTTCCTTTGGGGGGGTATTGCAACTTTTCGGCATTTTGAGGCAAAATTGTTCCTTTGGGGGGGCATTGCAATTTTTTGCCATTTTGAGGTGAAATTGTTCCTTTGGGGGGGTATTGCAACTTTTGGCCATTTTGAAGCGAAATTGTTCCTTTCGGGGGGTATTGCAACTTTTCGGCATTTTGAGGCGAAATTGTTCCTTTGGGGGGGTATTGCAATTTTTTCCCATTTTGAGGCGAAATTGTTCCTTTGGGGGGGTATTGCAACTTTTGGCCATTTTGAAGCGAAATTGTTCCTTTCGGGGGGTATTGCAACTTTTCGGCATTTTGAGGCGAAATTGTTCCTTTGGGGGGGTATTGCAATTTTTTGCCATTTTGAGGCGAAATTGTTCCTTGGGGGGGTATTGCAACTTTTGGCCATTTTGAAGCGAAATTGTTCCTTTCGGGGGGTATTGCAACTTTTCGGCATTTTGAGGCGAAATTGTTCCTTTGGGGAGGTTTTGCAATTTTTTGCCATTTTGAGGCGAAATTGTTCCTTTGGGGGGGTATTGCAACTTTTGGCCATTTTGAAGCGAAATTGTTCCTTTTCTGGGGGTATTGCAACTTTTCGGCATTTTGAGGCGAAATTGTTCCTTTGGGGGGGTATTGCAATTTTTTGCCATTTTGAGGCGAAATTGTTCCTTTGGGGGGGTATTGCAACTTTTGGCCATTTTGAAGCGAAATTGTTCCTTTCGGGGGTATTGCAACTTTTCGTCATTTTGAGGCGAAATTGTTCCTTTGGGGAGGTATTGCAATTTTTTGCCATTTTGAGGCGAAATTGTTCCTTTGGGGGGGTATTGCAACTTTTGGCCATTTTGAAGCGAAATTGTTCCTTTCGGGGGGTATTGCAACTTTTCGGCATTTTGTGGCGAAATTGTTCCTTTGGGGGGGTATTGCAATTTTTTGCCATTTTGAGGCGAAATTGTTCCTTTGGGGGGGTATTGCAACTTTTGGCCATATTGAAGCGAAATTGTTCCTTTGGGGGGGTATTACAATTTTTGGCCATTTTGAGGCGAAATTGTTCCTTTGGGGGGGTATTGCAACTTTTGGCCATTTTGAAGCGAAATTGTTCCTTTCGGGGGGTATTGCAACTTTTCGGCATTTTGAGGCGAAATTGTTCCTTTGGAAGGGTATTGCAATTTTTTACCATTTTGAGGTGAAAATGTTCCTTTGGGGGGGTATTGCAACTTTTGGCCGTTTTGAAGCAAAATTGTTCCTTTGGGGGGGTATTGCAACTTTTCGGCATTTTGAGGCAAAATTGTTCCTTTGGGGGGGTATTGCAATTTTTTGCCATTTTGAGGCGAAATTGTTCCTTTGGGGGGGTATTGCAACTTTTGGCCATTTTTAAGCGAAATTGTTCCTTTGGGTGGTATTGCAATTTTTTGCCATTTTGAGGCGAAATTGTTCCTTTCGGGGGGTATTGCAACTTTTGGCCATTTTGAAGCGAAATTGTTCCTTTCGGGGGGTATTGCAACTTTTCGGCATTTTGAGGCGAAATTGTTCCTTTGGGGGGGTATTGCAATTTTTTTCCATTTTGAGGCGAAATTGTTCCTTTGGGGGGGTATTGCAACTTTTGGCCATTTTGAAGCGAAATTGTTCCTTTCGGGGGGTATTGCAACTTTTCGGCATTTTGAGGCGAAATTGTTCCTTTGGGGGGGTATTGCAATTTTTTGCCATTTTGAGGCGAAATTGTTCCTTTGGGGGGGTATTGCAACTTTTGGCCATTTTGAAGCGAAATTGTTCCTTTCGGGTGGTATTGCAACTTTTCGGCATTTTGAGGCGAAATTGTTCCTTTGGGGAGGTATTGCAATTTTTTGCCATTTTGAGGCGAAATTGTTCCTTTGGGGGGGTATTGCAACTTTTGGCCATTTTGAAGCGAAATTGTTCCTTTCGGGGGGTATTGCAACTTTTCGGCATTTTGTGGCGAAATTGTTCCTTTGGGGGGGTATTGCAATTTTTTGCCATTTTGAGGCGAAATTGTTCCTTTGGGGGGGTATTGCAACTTTTGGCCATATTGAAGCGAAATTGTTCCTTTGGGGGGGTATTACAATTTTTGGCCATTTTGAGGCGAAATTGTTCCTTTGGGGGGGTATTGCAACTTTTGGCCATTTTGAAGCGAAATTGTTCCTTTCGGGGGGTATTGCAACTTTTCGGCATTTTGAGGCGAAATTGTTCCTTTGGAAGGGTATTGCAATTTTTTACCATTTTGAGGTGAAAATGTTCCTTTGGGGGGGTATTGCAACTTTTGGCCGTTTTGAAGCAAAATTGTTCCTTTGGGGGGGTATTGCAACTTTTCGGCATTTTGAGGCAAAATTGTTCCTTTGGGTGGTATTGCAATTTTTTGCCATTTTGAGGCGAAATTGATCCTTTCGGGGGGTATTGCAACTTTTGGCCATTTTGAAGCGAAATTGTTCCTTTCGGGGGGTATTGCAACTTTTCGGCATTTTGAGGCGAAATTGTTCCTTTGGGGGGGTATTGCAATTTTTTTCCATTTTGAGGCGAAATTGTTCCTTTGGGGGGTATTGCAACTTTTGGCCATTTTGAAGCGAAATTGTTCCTTTCGGGGGGTATTGCAACTTTTCGGCATTTTGAGGCGAAATTGTTCCTTTGGGGGGGTATTGCAATTTTTTGCCATTTTGAGGCGAAATTGTTCCTTTGGGGGGGTATTGCAACTTTTGGCCATATTGAAGCGAAATTGTTCCTTTCGGGGGGTATTGCAACTTTTCGGCATTTTGAGGCGAAATTGTTCCTTTGGGGGGGTATTGCAACTTTTGGCCATTTTGAAGCGAAATTGTTCCTTTGGGGGGTATTGCAATTTTTTGCCATTTTGAGGCGAAATTGTTCCTTTGGGGGGTATTGCAACTTTTGGCCATTTTGAAGTGAAAATGTTCCTTTCGGGGGGTATTGCAACTTTTCGGCATTTTGAGGTGAAATTGTTCCTTTGGGGGGGTATTGCAACTTTTCTGCATTTTGAAACGAAATTGTTCCTTTGGGGGGTATTGCAATTTTTTTTTCATTTTGAGGCGAAATTGTTGCTTTCGGGGGATATTGCATCTTTTGGCCATTTTGAAGCGAAATTGTTCCTTTCGGGGGGTATTGCAACGTTTCGGCATTTTGAGGCAAAATTGTTCCTTTGGGGGGGCATTGCAATTTTTTGCCATTTTGAGGTGAAATTGTTCCTTTGGGGGGTATTGCAACTTTTGGCCATTTTGAAGCGAAATTGTTCCTTTCGGGGGTTATTGCAACTTTTCGTCATTTTGAGGCGAAATTGTTCCTTTGGGGGGGTATTGCAATTTTTTCCCATTTTGAGGCGAAATTGTTCCTTTGGGGGGGTATTGCAACTTTTGGCCATTTTGAAGCGAAATTGTTCCTTTCGGGGGGTATTGCAACTTTTCGGCATTTTGAGGCGAAATTGTTCCTTTGGGGGGTATTGCAATTTTTTGCCATTTTGAGGCGAAATTGTTCCTTGGGGGGGTATTGCAACTTTTGGCCATTTTGAAGCGAAATTGTTCCTTTCGGGGGGTATTGCAACTTTTCGGCATTTTGAGGCGAAATTGTTCCTTTGGGGGGGTATTGCAACTTTTGGCCATTTTGAAGCGAAATTGTTCCTTTCGGGGGGTATTGCAACTTTTCGGCATTTTGAGGCGAAATTGTTCCTTTGGGGGGTATTGCAATTTTTTGCCATTTTGAGGCGAAATTGTTCCTTGGGGGGGTATTGCAACTTTTGGCCATTTTGAAGCGAAATTGTTCCTTTCGGGGGGTATTGCAACTTTTCGGCATTTTGAAACGAAATTGTTCCTTTGGGGGGTATTGCAATTTTTTTTTCATTTTGAGGCGAAATTGTTGCTTTCGGGGGATATTGCATCTTTTGGCCATTTTGAAGCGAAATTGTTCCTTTCGGGGGGTATTGCAACGTTTCGGCATTTTGAGGCAAAATTGTTCCTTTGGGGGGGCATTGCAATTTTTTGCCATTTTGAGGTGAAATTGTTCCTTTGGGGGGTATTGCAATTTTTTGCCATTTTGAGGCGAAATTGTTCCTTGGGGGGGTATTGCAACTTTTGGCCATTTTGAAGCGAAATTGTTCCTTTCGGGGGGTATTGCAACTTTTCGGCATTTTGAGGCGAAATTGTTCCTTTGGGGGGGTATTGCAACTTTTGGCCATTTTGAAGCGAAATTGTTCCTTTCGGGGGGTATTGCAACTTTTCGGCATTTTGAGGCGAAATTGTTCCTTTGGGGGGGTATTGCAATTTTTTGCCATTTTGAGGCGAAATTGTTCCTTTGGGGGGGTATTGCAACTTTTGGCCATTTTGAAGCGAAATTGTTCCTTTCGGGGGTATTGCAACTTTTCGTCATTTTGAGGCGAAATTGTTCCTTTGGGGAGGTATTGCAATTTTTTGCCATTTTGAGGCGAAATTGTTCCTTTGGGGGGGTATTGCAACTTTTGGCCATTTTGAAGCGAAATTGTTCCTTTCGGGGGGTATTGCAACTTTTCGGCATTTTGTGGCGAAATTGTTCCTTTGGGGGGGTATTGCAATTTTTTGCCATTTTGAGGCGAAATTGTTCCTTTGGGGGGGTATTGCAACTTTTGGCCATATTGAAGCGAAATTGTTCCTTTGGGGGGGTATTACAATTTTTGGCCATTTTGAGGCGAAATTGTTCCTTTGGGGGGGTATTGCAACTTTTGGCCATTTTGAAGCGAAATTGTTCCTTTCGGGGGGTATTGCAACTTTTCGGCATTTTGAGGCGAAATTGTTCCTTTGGAAGGGTATTGCAATTTTTTACCATTTTGAGGTGAAAATGTTCCTTTGGGGGGGTATTGCAACTTTTGGCCGTTTTGAAGCAAAATTGTTCCTTTGGGGGGGTATTGCAACTTTTCGGCATTTTGAGGCAAAATTGTTAATTTGGGGGGGTATTGCAATTTTTTGCCATTTTGAGGCGAAATTGTTCCTTTGGGGGGGTATTGCAACTTTTGGCCATTTTTAAGCGAAATTGTTCCTTTGGGGGGGTATTGCAATTTTTTGCCATTTTGAGGCGAAATTGTTCCTTTCGGGGGGTATTGCAACTTTTGGCCATTTTGAAGCGAAATTGTTCCTTTCGGGGGGTATTGCAACTTTTCGGCATTTTGAGGCGAAATTGTTCCTTTGGGGGGGTATTGCAATTTTTTGCCATTTTGAGGCGAAATTGTTCCTTTGGGGGGTATTGCAACTTTTGGCCATTTTGAAGCGAAATTGTTCCTTTCGGGGGGTATTGCAACTTTTCGGCATTTTGTGGCGAAATTGTTCCTTTGGGGGGGTATTGCAATTTTTTGCCATTTTGAGGCGAAATTGTTCCTTTGGGGGGGTATTGCAACTTTTGGCCATATTGAAGCGAAATTGTTCCTTTGGGGGGGTATTACAATTTTTGGCCATTTTGAGGCGAAATTGTTCCTTTGGGGGGGTATTGCAACTTTTGGCCATTTTGAAGCGAAATTGTTCCTTTCGGGGGGTATTGCAACTTTTCGGCATTTTGAGGCGAAATTGTTCCTTTGGAAGGGTATTGCAATTTTTTACCATTTTGAGGTGAAAATGTTCCTTTGGGGGGGTATTGCAACTTTTGGCCGTTTTGAAGCAAAATTGTTCCTTTGGGGGGGTATTGCAACTTTTCGGCATTTTGAGGCAAAATTGTTCCTTTGGGGGGGTATTGCAATTTTTTGCCATTTTGAGGCGAAATTGTTCCTTTGGGGGGGTATTGCAACTTTTGGCCATTTTTAAGCGAAATTGTTCCTTTGGGGGGTATTGCAATTTTTTGCCATTTTGAGGCGAAATTGTTCCTTTGGGGGGTATTGCAACTTTTGGCCATTTTGAAGCGAAAATGTTCCTTTCGGGGGGTATTGCAACTTTTCGGCATTTTGAGGTGAAATTGTTCCTTTGGGGGGGTATTGCAACTTTTCTGCATTTTGAAACGAAATTGTTCCTTTGGGGGGTATTGCAATTTTTTTTTCATTTTGAGGCGAAATTGTTGCTTTCGGGGGATATTGCATCTTTTGGCCATTTTGAAGCGAAATTGTTCCTTTCGGGGGGTATTGCAACGTTTCGGCATTTTGAGGCGAAATTGTTCCTTTGGGGGGGTATTGCAACTTTTGGCCATTTTGAAGCGAAATTGTTCCTTTGGGGGGGTATTGCAACTTTTCGGCATTTTGAGGCGAAATTGTTCCTTTGGGGGGGTATTGCAATTTTTTGCCATTTTGAGGCGAAATTGTTCCTTTGGGGGGGTATTGCAACTTTTGGCCATATTGAAGCGAAATTGTTCCTTTCGGGGGGTATTGCAACTTTTCGGCATTTTGAGGCGAAATTGTTCCTTTGGGGGGGTATTGCAACTTTTGGCCATTTTGAAGCGAAATTGTTCCTTTGGGGGGTATTGCAATTTTTTGCCATTTTGAGGCGAAATTGTTCCTTTGGGGGGTATTGCAACTTTTGGCCATTTTGAAGTGAAAATGTTCCTTTCGGGGGGTATTGCAACTTTTCGGCATTTTGAGGTGAAATTGTTCCTTTGGGGGGGTATTGCAACTTTTCTGCATTTTGAAACGAAATTGTTCCTTTGGGGGGTATTGCAATTTTTTTTTCATTTTGAGGCGAAATTGTTGCTTTCGGGGGATATTGCATCTTTTGGCCATTTTGAAGCGAAATTGTTCCTTTCGGGGGGTATTGCAACGTTTCGGCATTTTGAGGCAAAATTGTTCCTTTGGGGGGGCATTGCAATTTTTTGCCATTTTGAGGTGAAATTGTTCCTTTGGGGGGTATTGCAACTTTTGGCCATTTTGAAGCGAAATTGTTCCTTTCGGGGGTTATTGCAACTTTTCGTCATTTTGAGGCGAAATTGTTCCTTTGGGGGGGTATTGCAATTTTTTCCCATTTTGAGGCGAAATTGTTCCTTTGGGGGGGTATTGCAACTTTTGGCCATTTTGAAGCGAAATTGTTCCTTTCGGGGGGTATTGCAACTTTTCGGCATTTTGAGGCGAAATTGTTCCTTTGGGGGGTATTGCAATTTTTTGCCATTTTGAGGCGAAATTGTTCCTTGGGGGGGTATTGCAACTTTTGGCCATTTTGAAGCGAAATTGTTCCTTTCGGGGGGTATTGCAACTTTTCGGCATTTTGAGGCGAAATTGTTCCTTTGGGGGGGTATTGCAACTTTTGGCCATTTTGAAGCGAAATTGTTCCTTTCGGGGGGTATTGCAACTTTTCGGCATTTTGAGGCGAAATTGTTCCTTTGGGGGGGTATTGCAACTTTTGGCCATTTTGAAGCGAAATTGTTCCTTTCGGGGGGTATTGCAACTTTTCGGCATTTTGAGGCGAAATTGTTCCTTTGGGGGGGTATTGCAATTTTTTGCCATTTTGAGGCGAAATTGTTCCTTTGGGGGGGTATTGCAACTTTTGGCCATTTTGAAGCGAAATTGTTCCTTTCGGGGGTATTGCAACTTTTCGTCATTTTGAGGCGAAATTGTTCCTTTGGGGAGGTATTGCAATTTTTTGCCATTTTGAGGCGAAATTGTTCCTTTGGGGGGGTATTGCAACTTTTGGCCATTTTGAAGCGAAATTGTTCCTTTCGGGGGGTATTGCAACTTTTCGGCATTTTGTGGCGAAATTGTTCCTTTGGGGGGGTATTGCAATTTTTTGCCATTTTGAGGCGAAATTGTTCCTTTGGGGGGGTATTGCAACTTTTGGCCATATTGAAGCGAAATTGTTCCTTTGGGGGGGTATTACAATTTTTGGCCATTTTGAGGCGAAATTGTTCCTTTGGGGGGGTATTGCAACTTTTGGCCATTTTGAAGCGAAATTGTTCCTTTCGGGGGGTATTGCAACTTTTCGGCATTTTGAGGCGAAATTGTTCCTTTGGAAGGGTATTGCAATTTTTTACCATTTTGAGGTGAAAATGTTCCTTTGGGGGGGTATTGCAACTTTTGGCCGTTTTGAAGCAAAATTGTTCCTTTGGGGGGGTATTGCAACTTTTCGGCATTTTGAGGCAAAATTGTTAATTTGGGGGGGTATTGCAATTTTTTGCCATTTTGAGGCGAAATTGTTCCTTTGGGGGGGTATTGCAACTTTTGGCCATTTTTAAGCGAAATTGTTCCTTTGGGGGGGTATTGCAATTTTTTGCCATTTTGAGGCGAAATTGTTCCTTTCGGGGGGTATTGCAACTTTTGGCCATTTTGAAGCGAAATTGTTCCTTTCGGGGGGTATTGCAACTTTTCGGCATTTTGAGGCGAAATTGTTCCTTTGGGGGGGTATTGCAATTTTTTGCCATTTTGAGGCGAAATTGTTCCTTTGGGGGGTATTGCAACTTTTGGCCATTTTGAAGCGAAATTGTTCCTTTCGGGGGGTATTGCAACTTTTCGGCATTTTGTGGCGAAATTGTTCCTTTGGGGGGGTATTGCAATTTTTTGCCATTTTGAGGCGAAATTGTTCCTTTGGGGGGGTATTGCAACTTTTGGCCATATTGAAGCGAAATTGTTCCTTTGGGGGGGTATTACAATTTTTGGCCATTTTGAGGCGAAATTGTTCCTTTGGGGGGGTATTGCAACTTTTGGCCATTTTGAAGCGAAATTGTTCCTTTCGGGGGGTATTGCAACTTTTCGGCATTTTGAGGCGAAATTGTTCCTTTGGAAGGGTATTGCAATTTTTTACCATTTTGAGGTGAAAATGTTCCTTTGGGGGGGTATTGCAACTTTTGGCCGTTTTGAAGCAAAATTGTTCCTTTGGGGGGGTATTGCAACTTTTCGGCATTTTGAGGCAAAATTGTTCCTTTGGGGGGGTATTGCAATTTTTTGCCATTTTGAGGCGAAATTGTTCCTTTGGGGGGGTATTGCAACTTTTGGCCATTTTTAAGCGAAATTGTTCCTTTGGGGGGTATTGCAATTTTTTGCCATTTTGAGGCGAAATTGTTCCTTTGGGGGGTATTGCAACTTTTGGCCATTTTGAAGCGAAAATGTTCCTTTCGGGGGGTATTGCAACTTTTCGGCATTTTGAGGTGAAATTGTTCCTTTGGGGGGGTATTGCAACTTTTCTGCATTTTGAAACGAAATTGTTCCTTTGGGGGGTATTGCAATTTTTTTTTCATTTTGAGGCGAAATTGTTGCTTTCGGGGGATATTGCATCTTTTGGCCATTTTGAAGCGAAATTGTTCCTTTCGGGGGGTATTGCAACGTTTCGGCATTTTGAGGCGAAATTGTTCCTTTGGGGGGGTATTGCAACTTTTGGCCATTTTGAAGCGAAATTGTTCCTTTGGGGGGGTATTGCAACTTTTCGGCATTTTGAGGCAAAATTGTTCCTTTGGGGGGTATTGCAATTTTTTGCCATTTTGAGGCGAAATTGTTCCATTGGGGGGGTATTGCAACTTTTGGCCATTTTCATGCGAAATTGTTCCTTTGGGGGGGTATTGCAACTTTTCGGCATTTTGAGGCGAAATTGTTCCTTTTGGGGTATTGCAATTTTTTGCCATTTTGAGGTGAAATTGTTCCTTTGGGGGGGTATTGCAATTTATTTTTCATTTTGAGGCGAAATTGTTCCTTTGGGGGGTATTGCAACTTTTGGCCATTTTGAAGCGAAATTGTTCCTTTGGGGGGGTATTGCAACTTTTCGGCATTTTGAGGCAAAATTGTTCCTTTGGGGGGCATTGCAATTTTTTGCCATTTTGAGGTGAAATTGTTCCTTTGGGGGGGTATTGCAACTTTTTGAAATTTTGAGGCAAAATTGTTCCTTTGGGGGGTATTGCAATTTTTTGCCATTTTGAGGCAAAATTGTTCCTTTGGGGGGTATTGCCATTTTTTGCCATTTGAGGCGAAATTGTTCCTTTGGGGGGGTATTGCAACTTTTGGCCATTTTGAAGCGAAATTGTTCCTTTCGGGGGGTATTGCATCTTTTGGCCATTTTGAAGCGAAATTGTTCCTTTCGGGGGGTATTGCAACTTTTCGGCATTTTGAGTTGAAATTGTTCCTTTGGGGGGGTATTGCAACTTTTGGCCATTTTGAAGCGAAATTGTTCCTTTCGGGGGGTATTGCAACTTTTCGTCATTTTGAGGCGAAATTGTTCCATTGGGGGGGTATTGCAACTTTTGGCCATTTTCATGCGAAATTGTTCCTTTGGGGGGGTATTGCAACTTTTCGGCATTTTGAGGCGAAATTGTTCCTTTGGGGGGTATTGCAATTTTTTGCCATTTTGAGGCGAAATTGTTCCTTTGGGGGGGTATTGCAATTTATTTTTCATTTTGAGGCGAAATTGTTCCTTTGGGGGGGGTATTGCAACTTTTGGCCATTTTGAAGCGAAATTGTTCCTTTCGGGGGGTATTGCAACTTTTCGGCATTTTGAGGCGAAATTGTTCCTTTGGGGAGGTATTGCAATTTTTTGCCATTTTGAGGCGAAATTGTTCCTTTGGGGGGGTATTGCAACTTTTGGCCATTTTGAAGCGAAATTGTTCCTTTCGGGGGGTATTGCAACTTTTCGGCATTTTGAGGCGAAATTGTTCCTTTGGGGGGGTATTGCAATTTTTTGCCATTTTGAGGCGAAATTGTTCCTTTGGGGAGGTATTGCAATTTTTTGCCATTTTGAGGCGAAATTGTTCCTTTGGGGGGGTATTGCAATTTATTTTTCATTTTGAGGCGAAATTGTTCCTTTGGGGGGTATTGCAACTTTTGGCCATTTTGAAGCGAAATTGTTCCTTTGGGGGGGTATTGCAACTTTTCGGCATTTTGAGGCGAAATTGTTCCTTTGGGGAGGTATTGCAATTTTTTGCCATTTTGAGGCGAAATTGTTCCTTTGGGGGGGTATTGCAACTTTTGGCCATTTTGAAGCGAAATTGTTCCTTTCGGGGGGTATTGCAACTTTTCGGCATTTTGAGGCGAAATTGTTCCTTTGGGGGGGTATTGCAATTTTTTGCCATTTTGAGGCGAAATTGTTCCTTTGGGGGGGTATTGCAACTTTTGGCCATTTTGAAGCGAAATTGTTCCTTTCGGGGGGTATTGCAACTTTTCATCATTTTGAGGCGAAATTGTTCCTTTGGGGAGGTATTGCAATTTTTTGCCATTTTGAGGCGAAATTGTTCCTTTGGGGGGTATTGCAACTTTTGGCCATTTTGAAGCGAAATTGTTCCTTTCGGGGGGTATTGCAACTTTTCGGCATTTTGTGGCGAAATTGTTCCTTTGGGGGGGTATTGCAATTTTTGGCCATTTTGAGGCGAAATTGTTCCTTTGGGGGGGTATTGCAACTTTTGGCCATTTTGAAGCGAAATTGTTCCTTTCGGGGGGTATTGCAACTTTTCGGCATTTTGAGGCGAAATTGTTCCTTTGGAAGGGTATTGCAATTTTTTGCCATTTTGAGGTGAAAATGTTCCTTTGGGGGGGTATTGCAACTTTTGGCCGTTTTGAAGCAAAATTGTTCCTTTGGGGGGGTATTGCAACTTTTCGGCATTTTGAGGCAAAATTGTTCCTTTGGGGGGTATTGCAATTTTTTGCCATTTTGAGGCGAAATTGTTCCTTTGGGGGGGTATTGCAATTTTTTGCCATTTTGAGGCGAAATTGTTCCTTTCGGGGGGTATTGCAACTTTTGGCCATTTTGAAGCGAAATTGTTCCTTTCGGGGGGTATTGCAACTTTTCGGCATTTTGAGGCGAAATTGTTCCTTTGGGGGGGTATTGCAATTTTTTGCCATTTTGAGGCGAAATTGTTCCTTTGGGGGGTATTGCAACTTTTGGCCATTTTGAAGCGAAATTGTTCCTTTCGGGGGGTTTTGCAACTTTTCGGCATTTTGAGGCGAAATTGTTCCTTTGGGGAGGTATTGCAATTTTTTGCCATTTTGAGGCGAAATTGTTCCTTTGGGGGGGTATTGCAACTTTTGGCCATTTTGAAGCGAAATTGTTCCTTTCGGGGGGTATTGCAACTTTTGGCCATATTGAAGCGAAATTGTTCCTTTGGGGGGGTATTACAATTTTTGGCCATTTTGAGGCGAAATTGTTCCTTTGGGGGGGTACTGCAACTTTTGGCCATTTTGAAGCGAAATTATTCCTTTCGGGGGGTATTGCAACTTTTCGGCATTTTGAGACGAAATTGTTCCTTTGTGGGGGTATTGCAATTTTTTGCCATTTTGAGGTGAAATTGTTCCTTTGGGGGGGTATTGCAACTTTTGGCCATTTTGAAGCGAAATTGTTCCTTTGGGGGGGTATTGCAATTTTTTGCCATTTTGAGGCGAAATTGTTCCTTTGGGGGGGTATTGCAACTTTTAGCCATTTTGAGGCGAAATTGTTCCTTTGGGAGGGTATTGCAACTTTTGGCCATTTTGAAGCGAAATTGTTCCTTTCGGGGGGTATTGCAACTTTTCGGCATTTTGAGGCGAAATTGTTCCTTGGGGGGGTATTGCAATTTTTTGCCATTTTGAGGCGAAATTGTGGGGGTATTGTATCTTTTGGCCTTTTTGAAGCGAAATTGTTCCTTTCGGGGGGTATTGCAACTTTTCGGCATTTTGAGGCGAAATTGTTCCTTTGGGGAGTATTGCAATTTTTTGGCATTTTGAGGCAAAATTGTTCCTTTGAGGGGGTTATAACAACTTTTGGCCATTTTGAAGCGAAATTTTTCCTTTCGGGGGGTATTGCAACTTTTCGGCATTTTGAGGCGAAATTGTTCCTTTGGGGGGGTATTGCAATTTTTTGCCATTTTGAGGCGAAATTGTTCCTTTGGGGGGTATTGCAACTTTTGGCCATTTTGAAGCGAAATTGTTCCTTTCGGGGGGTATTGCAACTTTTCGGCATTTTGAGGCGAAATTGTTCCTTTGGGGAGGTATTGCAATTTTTTGCCATTTTGAGGCGAAATTGTTCCTTTGGGGGGGTATTGCAACTTTTGGCCATTTTGAAGCGAAATTGTTCCTTTCGGGGGGTATTGCAACTTTTGGCCATATTGAAGCGAAATTGTTCCTTTGGGGGGGTATTACAATTTTTGGCCATTTTGAGGCGAAATTGTTCCTTTGGGGGGGTATTGCAACTTTTGGCCATTTTGAAGTGAAATTATTCCTTTCGGGGGGTATTGCAACTTTTGGCCATTTTGAAGCGAAATTGTTCCTTTGGGGGGGTATTGCAATTTTTTTCCATTTTGAGGCGAAATTGTTCCTTTGGGGGGGTATTGCAACTTTTGGCCATTTTGAAGCGAAATTGTTCCTTTCGGGGGGTATTGCAACTTTTCGGCATTTTGAGGCGAAATTGTTCCTTTGGGGGGGTATTGCAACTTTTGGCCATTTTGAAGCGAAATTGTTCCTTAGGGGGGTATTGCAACTTTTCGGCATTTTGAGGCGAAATTGTTCCTTTGGGGAGGTATTGCAATTTTTTGCCATTTTGAGGCGAAATTGTTCCTTTGGGAGGGTATTGCAACTTTTGGCCATTTTGAAGCGAAATTGTTCCTTTCGGGGGGTATTGCAACTTTTCGGCATTTTGAGGCGAAATTGTTCCTTGGGGGGGTATTGCAATTTTTTGCCATTTTGAGGCGAAATTGTGGGGGTATTGTATCTTTTGGCCTTTTTGAAGCGAAATTGTTCCTTTCGGGGGGTATTGCAACTTTTCGGCATTTTGAGGCGAAATTGTTCCTTTGGGGAGTATTGCAATTTTTTGGCATTTTGAGGCAAAATTGTTCCTTTGAGGGGGTTATAACAACTTTTGGCCATTTTGAAGCGAAATTTTTCCTTTCGGGGGGTATTGCAACTTTTCGGCATTTTGAGGCAAAATTGTTCCTTTGGGGGGGTATTGCAATTTTTTTTTCATTTTGAGGCGAAATTGTTCCTTTGGAGGGTATTGCAACTTTTGGCCATTTTGAAGTGAAATTGTTCCTTTGGGGGGGTATTGCAACTTTTCGGCATTTTGAGGCAAAATTGTTCCTTTGGGGGGGCATTGCAATTTTTTGCCATTTTGAGGTGAAATTGTTCCTTTGGGGGGGTATTGCAACTTTTGGCCATTTTGAAGCGAATTTGTTCCTTTCGGGGGGTATTGCAACTTTTCGGCATTTTGAGGCGAAATTGTTCCTTTGGGGAGATATTGCAATTTTTTGCCATTTTGAGGCGAAATTGTTCCTTTGGGGGGGTATTGCAACTTTTGGCCATTTTGAAGCGAAATTGTTCCTTTCGGGGGGTATTGCAACTTTTCGGCATTTTGAGGCGAAATTGTTCCTTTGGGGGGGTATTGCAATTTTTTGCCATTTTGAGGTGAAATTGTTCCTTTGGGGGGTATTGCAACTTTTGGCCATTTTGAAGCGAAATTGTTCCTTTCGAGGGGTATTGCAACTTTTCGGCATTTTGAGGCGAAATTGTTCCTTTGGGGAGGTATTGCAATTTTTTGCCATTTTGAGGCGAAATTGTTCCTTTGGGGGGGTATTGCAACTTTTGGCCATTTTGAAGCGAAATTGTTCCTTTCGGGGGGTATTGCAACTTTTCGGCATTTTGAGACGAAATTGTTCCTTTGTGGGGGTATTGCAATTTTTTGCCATTTTGAGGCGAAATTGTTCCTTTGGGGGGGTATTGCAACTTTTGGCCATTTTGAAGCGAAATTGTTCCTTTCGGGGGGTATTGCAACTTTTCGGCATTTTGAGGCGAAATTGTTCCTTTGGGGGGGTATTGCAATTTTTTGCCATTTTGAGGCGAAATTGTTCCTTTGGGGGGTATTGCAACTTTTGGCCATTTTGAAGCGAAATTGTTCCTTTCGAGGGGTATTGCAACTTTTCGGCATTTTGAGGCGAAATTGTTCCTTTGGGGAGGTATTGCAATTTTTTGCCATTTTGAGGCGAAATTGTTCCTTTGGGGGGGTATTGCAACTTTTGGCCATTTTGAAGCGAAATTGTTCCTTTCGGGGGGTATTGCAACTTTTCGGCATTTTGAGACGAAATTGTTCCTTTGTGGGGGTATTGCAATTTTTTGCCATTTTGAGGTGAAATTGTTCCTTTGGGGGGGTATTGCAACTTTTTGGCATTTTGAGGCGAAATTGTTCCTTTGGGGGGTATTGCAAGTTTTGGCCATTTTGAAGCGAAATTGTTCCTTTGGGGGGGTATTGCAATTTTTTGCCATTTTGAGGCGAAATTGTTCCTTTGGGGGTATTGCAACTTTTGGCCATTTTGAAGCGAAAATGTTCCTTTCGGGGGGTATTGCAACTTTTCGGCATTTTGAGGTGAAATTGTTCCTTTGGGGGGGTATTGCAACTTTTCTGCATTTTGAAACGAAATTGTTCCTTTGGGGGGTATTGCAATTTTTTTTTCATTTTGAGGCGAAATTGTTGCTTTCGGGGGATATTGCATCTTTTGGCCATTTTGAAGCGAAATTGTTCCTTTCGGGGGGTATTGCAACGTTTCGGCATTTTGAGGCGAAATTGTTCCTTTGGGGGGGTATTGCAACTTTTGGCCATTTTGAAGCGAAATTGTTCCTTTAGGGGGGTATTGCAACTTTTCGGCATTTTGAGGCAAAATTGTTCCTTTGGGGGGTATTGCAATTTTTTGCCATTTTGAGGCGAAATTGTTCCTTTGGGGGGGTATAGCAACTTTTGGCCATTTTTAAGCGAAATTGTTCCTTTGGGGGGGGTATTGCAATTTTTTGCCATTTGAGGCGAAATTGTTCCTTTGGGGGGGTATTGCAACTTTTGGCCATTTTGAAGCGAAATTGTTCCTTTCGGGGGGTATTGCATCTTTTGGCCATTTTGAAGCGAAATTGTTCCTTTCGGGGGGTATTGCAACTTTTCGGCATTTTGAGTTGAAATTGTTCCTTTGGGGGGGTATTGCAACTTTTCGGCATTTTGAGGCGAAATTGTTCCTTTGGGGGGTATTGCAATTTTTTGCCATTTTGAGGCGAAATTGTTCCTTTGGGGGGGTATTGCAATTTATTTTTCATTTTGAGGCGAAATTGTTCCTTTGGGGGTATTGCAACTTTTGGCCATTTTGAAGCGAAATTGTTCCTTTGGGGGGGTATTGCAACTTTGCGGCATTTTGAGCCAAAATTGTTCCTTTGGGGGGGCATTGCAATTTTTTGCCATTTTGAGGTGAAATTGTTCCTTTGGGGGGGTATTGCAACTTTTGGCCATTTTGAAGCGAAATTGTTCCTTTCGGGGGGTATTGCAACTTTTCGGCATTTTGAGGCGAAATTGTTCCTTTGGGGGGGTATTGCAATTTTTTCCCATTTTGAGGCGAAATTGTTCCTTTGGGGGGGTATTGCAACTTTTGGCCATTTTGAAGCGAAATTGTTCCTTTCGGGGGGTATTGCAACTTTTCGGCATTTTGAGGCGAAATTGTTCCTTTGGGGGGGTATTGCAATTTTTTGCCATTTTGAAGCGAAATTGTTCCTTTGGGGGGGTATTGCAACTTTTGGCCATTTTGAAGCGAAATTGTTCCTTTCGGGGGGTATTGCAACTTTTCGGCATTTTGAGGCGAAATTGTTCCTTTGGGGAGGTATTGCAATTTTTTGCCATTTTGAGGCGAAATTGTTCCTTTGGGGGGGTATTGCAACTTTTGGCCATTTTGAAGCGAAATTGTTCCTTTCGGGGGGTATTGCAACTTTTCGGCATTTTGAGGCGAAATTGTTCCTTTGGGGGGGTATTGCAATTTTTTGCCATTTTGAGGCGAAATTGTTCCTTTGGGGGGTATTGCAACTTTTGGCCATTTTGAAGCGAAATTGTTCCTTTCGGGGGGTATTGCAACTTTTCGTCATTTTGAGGCGAAATTGTTCCTTTGGGGAGGTATTGCAATTTTTTGCCATTTTGAGGCGAAATTGTTCCTTTGGGGGGGTATTGCAACTTTTGGCCATTTTGAAGCGAAATTGTTCCTTTCGGGGGGTATTGCAACTTTTCGGCATTTTGTGGCGAAATTGTTTCTTTGGGGGGGTATTGCAATTTTTTGCCATTTTGAGGCGAAATTGTTCCTTTGGGGGGGTATTGCAACTTTTGGCCATTTTTAAGCGAAATTGTTCCTTTAGGGGGGTATTGCAATTTTTTGCCATTTTGAGGCGAAATTGTTCCTTTCGGGGGGTATTGCAACTTTTGGCCATTTTGAAGCGAAATTGTTCCTTTCGGGGGGTATTGCAACTTTTGGCCATTTTGAAGCGAAATTGTTCCTTTGGGGGGGTATTGCAACTTTTCGGCATTTTGAGGCGAAATTGTTCCTTTGGGGAGGTATTGCAATTTTTTGTCATTTTGAGGCGAAATTGTTCCTTTGGGAGGGTATTGCAACTTTTGGCCATTTTGAAGCGAAATTGTTCCTTTCGGGGGGTATTGCAACTTTTCGGCATTTTGAGGCGAAATTGTTCCTTGGGGGGGTATTGCAATTTTTTGCCATTTTGAGGCGAAATTGTGGGGGTATTGTATCTTTTGGCCTTTTTGAAGCGAAATTGTTCCTTTCGGGGGGTATTGCAACTTTTCGGCATTTTGAGGCGAAATTGTTCCTTTGGGGAGTATTGCAATTTTTTGGCATTTTGAGGCAAAATTGTTCCTTTGAGGGGGTTATAACAACTTTTGGCCATTTTGAAGCGAAATTTTTCCTTTCGGGGGGTATTGCAACTTTTCGGCATTTTGAGGCAAAATTGTTCCTTTGGGGGGGTATTGCAATTTTTTTTTCATTTTGAGGCGAAATTGTTCCTTTGGAGGGTATTGCAACTTTTGGCCATTTTGAAGTGAAATTGTTCCTTTGGGGGGGTATTGCAACTTTTCAGCATTTTGAGGCAAAATTGTTCCTTTGGGGGGGCATTGCAATTTTTTGCCATTTTGAGGTGAAATTGTTCCTTTGGGGGGGTATTGCAACTTTTGGCCATTTTGAAGCGAAATTGTTCCTTTCGGGGGGTATTGCAACTTTTCGTCATTTTGAGGCGAAATTGTTCCTTTGGGGAGGTATTGCAATTTTTTGCCATTTTGAGGCGAAATTGTTCCTTTGGGGGGGTATTGCAACTTTTGGCCATTTTGAAGCGAAATTGTTCCTTTCGGGGGGTATTGCAACTTTTCGGCATTTTGTGGCGAAATTGTTCCTTTGGGGGGGTATTGCAATTTTTTGCCATTTTGAGGCGAAATTGTTCCTTTGGGGGGGTATTGCAACTTTTGGCCATTTTTAAGCGAAATTGTTCCTTTAGGGGGGTATTGCAATTTTTTGCCATTTTGAGGCGAAATTGTTCCTTTCGGGGGGTATTGCAACTTTTGGCCATTTTGAAGCGAAATTGTTCCTTTCGGGGGGTATTGCAACTTTTCGGCATTTTGAGGCGAAATTGTTCCTTTGGGGGGGTATTGCAACTTTTGGCCATTTTGAAGCGAAATTGTTCCTTTGGGGGGGTATTGCAACTTTTCGGCATTTTGAGGCGAAATTGTTCCTTTGGGGAGGTATTGCAATTTTTTGCCATTTTGAGGCGAAATTGTTCCTTTGGGAGGGTATTGCAACTTTTGGCCATTTTGAAGCGAAATTGTTCCTTTCGGGGGGTATTGCAACTTTTCGGCTTTTTTAGGCGAAATTGTTCCTTGGGGGGGTATTGCAATTTTTTGCCATTTTGAGGCGAAATTGTGGGGGTATTGTATCTTTTGGCCTTTTTGAAGCGAAATTGTTCCTTTCGGGGGGTATTGCAACTTTTCGGCATTTTGAGGCGAAATTGTTCCTTTGGGGAGTATTGCAATTTTTTGGCATTTTGAGGCAAAATTGTTCCTTTGAGGGGGTTATAACAACTTTTGGCCATTTTGAAGCGAAATTTTTTTTTTCGGGGGGTATTGCAACTTTTCGGCATTTTGAGGCAAAATTGTTCCTTTGGGGGGGTATTGCAATTTTTTTTTCATTTTGAGGCGAAATTGTTCCTTTGGAGGGTATTGCAACTTTTGGCCATTTTGAAGTGAAATTGTTCCTTTGGGGGGGTATTGCAACTTTTCGGCATTTTGAGGCAAAATTGTTCCTTTGGGGGGGCATTGCAATTTTTTGCCATTTTGAGGTGAAATTGTTCCTTTGGGGGGGTATTGCAACTTTTGGCCATTTTGAAGCGAATTTGTTCCTTTCGGGGGGTATTGCAACTTTTCGGCATTTTGAGGCGAAATTGTTCCTTTGGGGAGATATTGCAATTTTTTGCCATTTTGAGGCGAAATTGTTCCTTTGGGGGGGTATTGCAACTTTTGGCCATTTTGAAGCGAAATTGTTCCTTTCGGGGGGTATTGCATCTTTTGGCCATTTTGAAGCGAAATTGTTCCTTTCGGGGGGTATTGCAACTTTTCGGCATTTTGAGTTGAAATTGTTCCTTTGGGGGGGTATTGCAACTTTTGGCCATTTTGAAGTGAAATTGTTCCTTTCGGGGGGTATTGCAACTTTTCGGCATTTTGAGGCGAAATTGTTCCTTTGGGGGGTATTGCAATTTTTTGCCATTTTGAGGCGAAATTGTTCCTTTGGGGGGGTATTGCAATTTATTTTTCATTTTGAGGCGAAATTGTTCCTTTGGGGGGTATTGCAACTTTTGGCCATTTTGAAGCGAAATTGTTCCTTTGGGGGGGTATTGCAACTTTGCGGCATTTTGAGCCAAAATTGTTCCTTTGGGGGGGCATTGCAATTTTTTGCCATTTTGAGGTGAAATTGTTCCTTTGGGGGGGTATTGCAACTTTTGGCCATTTTGAAGCGAAATTGTTCCTTTCGGGGGGTATTGCAACTTTTCGGCATTTTGAGGCGAAATTGTTCCTTTGGGGGGGTATTGCAATTTTTTCCCATTTTGAGGCGAAATTGTTCCTTTGGGGGGGTATTGCAACTTTTGGCCATTTTGAAGCGAAATTGTTCCTTTCGGGGGGTATTGCAACTTTTCGGCATTTTGAGGCGAAATTGTTCCTTTGGGGGGGTATTGCAATTTTTTGCCATTTTGAGGCGAAATTGTTCCTTTGGGGGGGTATTGCAACTTTTGGCCATTTTGAAGCGAAATTGTTCCTTTCGGGGGGTATTGTAACTTTTGGCCATATTAAAGCGAAATTGTTCCTTTGGGGGGGTATTACAATTTTTGGCCATTTTGAGGCGAAATTGTTCCTTTGGGGGGGTATTGCAACTTTTGGCCATTTTGAAGCGAAATTGTTCCTTTCGGGGGGTATTGCAACTTTTCGGCATTTTGAGACGAAATTGTTCCTTTGTGGGGGTATTGCAATTTTTTGCCATTTTGAGGTGAAATTGTTCCTTTGGGGGGGTATTGCAACTTTTGGCCATTTTGAAGCGAAATTGTTCCTTTGGGGGGGTATTGCAACTTTTTGGCATTTTGAGGCGAAATTGTTCCTTTGGGGGGTATTGCAAGTTTTGGCCATTTTGAAGCGAAATTGTTCCTTTGGGGGGGTATTGCAATTTTTTGCCATTTTGAGGCGAAATTGTTCCTTTGGGGGTATTGCAACTTTTAGCCATTTTGAAGCGAAAATGTTCCTTTCGGGGGGTATTGCAACTTTTCGGCATTTTGAGGTGAAATTGTTCCTTTGGGGGGGTATTGCAACTTTTCTGCATTTTGAAACGAAATTGTTCCTTTGGGGGGTATTGCAATTTTTTTTTCATTTTGAGGCGAAATTGTTGCTTTCGGGGGATATTGCATCTTTTGGCCATTTTGAAGCGAAATTGTTCCTTTCGGGGGGTATTGCAACGTTTCGGCATTTTGAGGCGAAATTGTTCCTTTGGGGAGATATTGCAATTTTTTGCCATTTTGAGGCGAAATTGTTCCTTTGGGGGGGTATAGCAACTTTTGGCCATTTTTAAGCGAAATTGTTCCTTTGGGGGGGTATTGCAATTTTTTGCCATTTGAGGCGAAATTGTTCCTTTGGGGGGGTATTGCAACTTTTGGCCATTTTGAAGCGAAATTGTTCCTTTCGGGGGGTATTGCATCTTTTGGCCATTTTGAAGCGAAATTGTTCCTTTCGGGGGGTATTGCAACTTTTCGGCATTTTGAGTTGAAATTGTTCCTTTGGGGGGGTATTGCAACTTTTGGCCATTTTGAAGTGAAATTGTTCCTTTCGGGGGGTATTGCAACTTTTCGGCATTTTGAGGCGAAATTGTTCCTTTGGGGGGTATTGCAATTTTTTGCCATTTTGAGGCGAAATTGTTCCTTTGGGGGGGTATTGCAATTTATTTTTCATTTTGAGGCGAAATTGTTCCTTTGGGGGGTATTGCAACTTTTGGCCATTTTGAAGCGAAATTGTTCCTTTGGGGGGGTATTGCAACTTTGCGGCATTTTGAGCCAAAATTGTTCCTTTGGGGGGGCATTGCAATTTTTTGCCATTTTGAGGTGAAATTGTTCCTTTGGGGGGGTATTGCAACTTTTGGCCATTTTGAAGCGAAATTGTTCCTTTCGGGGGGTATTGCAACTTTTCGGCATTTTGAGGCGAAATTGTTCCTTTGGGGGGGTATTGCAATTTTTTCCCATTTTGAGGCGAAATTGTTCCTTTGGGGGGGTATTGCAACTTTTGGCCATTTTGAAGCGAAATTGTTCCTTTCGGGGGGTATTGCAACTTTTCGGCATTTTGAGGCGAAATTGTTCCTTTGGGGGGGTATTGCAATTTTTTGCCATTTTGAGGCGAAATTGTTCCTTTGGGGGGGTATTGCAACTTTTGGCCATTTTGAAGCGAAATTGTTCCTTTCGGGGGGTATTGCAACTTTTCGGCATTTTGAGGCGAAATTGTTCCTTTGGGGAGGTATTGCAATTTTTTGCCATTTTGAGGCGAAATTGTTCCTTTGGGGGGGTATTGCAACTTTTGGCCATTTTGAAGCGAAATTGTTCCTTTCGGGGGGTATTGCAACTTTTCGGCATTTTGAGGCGAAATTGTTCCTTTGGGGGGGTATTGCAATTTTTTGCCATTTTGAGGCGAAATTGTTCCTTTGGGGGGTATTGCAACTTTTGGCCATTTTGAAGCGAAATTGTTCCTTTCGGGGGGTATTGCAACTTTTCGGCATTTTGAGGCGAAATTGTTCCTTTGGGGAGGTATTGCAATTTTTTGCCATTTTGAGGCGAAATTGTTCCTTTGGGGGGGTATTGCAACTTTTGGCCATTTTGAAGCGAAATTGTTCCTTTCGGGGGGTATTGCAACTTTTCGGCATTTTGTGGCGAAATTGTTCCTTTGGGGGGGTATTGCAATTTTTTGCCATTTTGAGGCGAAATTGTTCCTTTGGGTGGTATTGCAACTTTTGGCCATATTGAAGCGAAATTGTTCCTTTGGGGGGGTATTACAATTTTTGGCCATTTTGAGGCGAAATTGTTCCTTTGGGGGGGTATTGCAACTTTTGGCCATTTTGAAGCGAAATTGTTCCTTTCGGGGGGTATTGCAACTTTTCGGCATTTTGAGGCGAAATTGTTCCTTTGGAAGGGTATTGCAATTTTTTGCCATTTTGAGGTGAAAATGTTCCTTTGGGGGGGTATTGCAACTTTTGGCCGTTTTGAAGCAAAATTGTTCCTTTGGGGGGGTATTGCAACTTTTCGGCATTTTGAGGCAAAATTGTTCCTTTGGGGGGGTATTGCAATTTTTTGCCATTTTGAGGCGAAATTGTTCCTTTGGGGGGGTATTGCAACTTTTGGCCATTTTTAAGCGAAATTGTTCCTTTAGGGGGGTATTGCAATTTTTTGCCATTTTGAGGCGAAATTGTTCCTTTCGGGGGGTATTGCAACTTTTGGCCATTTTGAAGCGAAATTGTTCCTTTAGGGGGGTATTGCAACTTTTCGGCATTTTGAGGCGAAATTGTTCCTTTGGGGGGGTATTGCAATTTTTTGCCATTTTGAGGCGAAATTGTTCCTTTGGGGGTATTGCAACTTTTGGCCATTTTGAAGCGAAATTGTTCCTTTCGGGGGGTATTGCAACTTTTCGGCATTTTGAGGCGAAATTGTTCCTTTGGGGAGGTATTGCAATTTTTTGCCATTTTGAGGCGAAATTGTTCCTTTGGGGGGGTATTGCAACTTTTGGCATTTTGAAGCGAAATTGTTCCTTTCGGGGGGTATTGCAACTTTTGGCCATATTGAAGCGAAATTGTTCCTTTGGGGGGGTATTACAATTTTTGGCCATTTTGAGGCGAAATTGTTCCTTTGGGGGGGTATTGCAACTTTTGGCCATTTTGAAGCGAAATTGTTCCTTTCGGGGGGTATTGCAACTTTTCGGCATTTTGAGACGAAATTGTTCCTTTGGGGGGGTATTGCAATTTTTTGCCATTTTGAGGCGAAATTGTTCCTTTGGGGGGTATTGCAACTTTTGGCCATTTTGAAGCGAAATTGTTCCTTTCGGGGGGTATTGCAACTTTTCGGCATTTTGAGGCGAAATTGTTCCTTTGGGGAGGTATTGCAATTTTTTGCCATTTTGAGGCGAAATTGTTCCTTTGGGGGGGTATTGCAACTTTTGGCATTTTGAAGCGAAATTGTTCCTTTCGGGGGGTATTGCAACTTTTGGCCATATTGAAGCGAAATTGTTCCTTTGGGGGGGTATTACAATTTTTGGCCATTTTGAGGCGAAATTGTTCCTTTGGGGGGGTATTGCAACTTTTCGGCATTTTGAGACGAAATTGTTCCTTTGTGGGGGTATTGCAATTTTTTGCCATTTTGAGGTGAAATTGTTCCTTTGGGGAGTATTGCAATTTTTTGGCATTTTGAGGCAAAATTGTTCCTTTGAGGGGGTTATAACAACTTTTGGCCATTTTGAAGCGAAATTTTTCCTTTCGGGGGGTATTGCAACTTTTCGGCATTTTGAGGCAAAGATGTTCCTTTGGGGGGGTATTGCAATTTTTTTTTCATTTTGAGGCGAAATTGTTCCTTTGGGGGGTATTGCAACTTTTGGCCATTTTGAAGCGAAATTGTTCCTTTGGGGGGGTATTGCAACTTTTCGGCATTTTGAGGCAAAATTGTTCCTTTGGGGGGGCATTGCAATTTTTTGCCATTTTGAGGTGAAATTGTTCCTTTGGGGGGGTATTGCAACTTTTGGCCATTTTGAAGCGAAATTGTTCCTTTCGGGGGGTATTGCAACTTTTCGGCATTTTGAGGCGAAATTGTTCCTTTGGGGGGTATTGCAATTTTTTGCCATTTTGAGGCGAAATTGTTCCTTTGGGGGGGTATTGCAACTTTTGGCCATTTTGAAGCGAAATTGTTCCTTTCGGGGGGTATTGCAACTTTTCGTCATTTTGAGGCGAAATTGTTCCTTTGGGGAGGTATTGCAATTTTTTGCCATTTTGAGGCGAAATTGTTCCTTTGGGGGGGTATTGCAACTTTTGGCCATTTTGAAGCGAAATTGTTCCTTTCGGGGGGTATTGCAACTTTGCGGCATTTTGTGGCGAAATTGTTCCTTTGGGGGGGTATTGCAATTTTTTGCCATTTTGAGGCGAAATTGTTCCTTTGGGGGGGTATTGCAACTTTTGGCCATCTTGAAGCGAAATTGTTCCTTTGGGGGGGTATTACAATTTTTGGCCATTTTGAGGCGAAATTGTTCCTTTGGGGGGGTATTGCAACTTTTGGCCATTTTGAAGCGAAATTGTTCCTTTCGGGGGGTATTGCAACTTTTCGGCATTTTGAGGCGAAATTGTTCCTTTGGAAGGGTATTGCAATTTTTTGCCATTTTGAGGTGAAATTGTTCCTTTGGGGGGTATTGCAACTTTTGGCCATTTTGAAGCGAAATTGTTCCTTTCGGGGGGTATTGCAACTTTTCGGCATTTTGAGGCGAAATTGTTCCTTTGGAGAGGTATTGCAATTTTTTGCCATTTTGAGGCGAAATTGTTCCTTTGGGGGGGTATTGCAACTTTTGGCCATTTTGAAGCGAAATTGTTCCTTTCGGGGGGTATTGCAACTTTTGGCCATATTGAAGCGAAATTGTTCCTTTCGGGGGGTATTGCAACTTTTCGGCATTTTGAGGCGAAATTGTTCCTTTGGAAGGGTATTGCAATTTTTTGCCATTTTGAGGTGAAATTGTTCCTTTGGGGGGGTATTGCAACTTTTGGCCGTTTTGAAGCAAAATTGTTCCTTTGGGGGGGTATTGCAACTTTTCGGCATTTTGAGGCAAAATTGTTCCTTTGGGGGGGTATTGCAACTTTTGGCCATTTTTAAGCGAAATTGTTCCTTTGGGGGGGTATTGCAATTTTTTGCCATTTTGAGGCGAAATTGTTCCTTTGGGGGGGTATTGCAACTTTTGGCCATTTTTAAGCGAAATTGTTCCTTTGGGGGGGTATTGCAATTTTTTGCCATTTTGAGGCGAAATTGTTCCTTTCGGGGGGTATTGCAATTTTTTGGCCATTTTGAAGCGAAATTGTTCCTTTCGGGTGGTATTGCAACTTTTCGGCATTTTGAGGCGAAATTGTTCCTTTGGGGGGGTATTGCAATTTTTTGCCATTTTGAGGCGAAATTGTTCCTTTGGGGGGGTATTGCAACTTTTGGCCATTTTGAAGCGAAATTGTTCCTTTCGGGGGGTATTGCAACTTTTCGTCATTTTGAGGCGAAATTGTTCCTTTGGGGAGGTATTTCAATTTTTTGCCATTTTGAGGCGAAATTGTTCCTTTGGGGGGGTATTGCAACTTTTGGCCATTTTGAAGCGAAATTGTTCCTTTCGGGGGGTATTGCAACTTTTCGGCATTTTGTGGCGAAATTGTTCCTTTGGGGGGGTATTGCAATTTTTTGCCATTTTGAGGCGAAATTGTTCCTTTGGGGGGGTATTGCAACTTTTGGCCATATTGAAGCGAAATTGTTCCTTTGGGGGGGTATTACAATTTTTGGCCATTTTGAGGCGAAATTGTTCCTTTGGGGGGGTATTGCAACTTTTGGCCATTTTGAAGCGAAATTGTTCCTTTCGGGGGGTATTGCAACTTTTCGGCATTTTGAGGCGAAATTGTTCCTTTGGAAGGGTATTGCAATTTTTTGCCATTTTGAGGTGAAATTGTTCCTTTGGGGGGTATTGCAACTTTTGGCCATTTTGAAACGAAATTGTTCCTTTCGGGGGGTATTGCAACTTTTCGGCATTTTGAGGCGAAATTGTTCCTTTGGAGAGGTATTGCAATTTTTTGCCATTTTGAGGCGAAATTGTTCCTTTGGGGGGGTATTGCAACTTTTGGCCATTTTGAAGCGAAATTGTTCCTTTCGGGGGGTATTGCAACTTTTGGCCATATTGAAGCGAAATTGTTCCTTTGGGGGGGTATTGCAACTTTTCGGCATTTTGAGGCGAAATTGTTCCTTTGGGGAGGTATTGCAATTTTTTGCCATTTTGAGGCGAAATTGTTCCTTTTTGGGGGGTATTGCAACTTTTGGCCATTTTGAAGCGAAATTGTTCCTTTCGGGGGGTATTGCAACTTTTCGGCATTTTGAGGCGAAATTGTTCCTTTGGAAGGGTATTGCAATTTTTTGCCATTTTGAGGTGAAATTGTTCCTTTGGGGGGGTATTGCAACTTTTGGCCGTTTTGAAGCAAAATTGTTCCTTTGGGGGGGTATTGCAACTTTTCGGCATTTTGAGGCAAAATTGTTCCTTTGGGGGGGTATTGCAACTTTTGGCCATTTTTAAGCGAAATTGTTCCTTTGGGGGGGTATTGCAATTTTTTGCCATTTTGAGGCGAAATTGTTCCTTTGGGGGGGTATTGCAACTTTTGGCCATTTTTAAGCGAAGTTGTTCCTTTGGGGGGGTATTGCAATTTTTTGCCATTTTGAGGCGAAATTGTTCCTTTCGGGGGGTATTGCAACTTTTGGCCATTTTGAAGCGAAATTGTTCCTTTCGGGTGGTATTGCAACTTTTCGGCATTTTGAGGCGAAATTGTTCCTTTGGGGGGGTATTGCAATTTTTTGCCATTTTGAGGCGAAATTGTTCCTTTGGGGGGTATTGCAACTTTTGGCCATTTTGAAGCGAAATTGTTCCTTTCGGGGGGTATTGCAACTTTTCGGCATTTTGAGGCGAAATTGTTCCTTTGGGGAGGTATTGCAATTTTTTGCCATTTTGAGGCGAAATTGTTCCTTTGGGGGGGTATTGCAACTTTTGGCCATTTTGAAGCGAAATTGTTCCTTTCGGGGGGTATTGCAACTTTTGGCCATATTGAAGCGAAATTGTTCCTTTGGGGGGGTATTACAATTTTTGGCCATTTTGAGGCGAAATTGTTCCTTTGGGGGGGTATTGCAACTTTTGGCCATTTTGAAGCGAAATTGTTCCTTTCGGGGGGTATTGCAACTTTTCGGCATTTTGAGACGAAATTGTTCCTTTGGGGGGGGTATTGCAATTTTTTGCCATTTTGAGGTGAAATTGTTCCTTTGGGGGGGTATTGCAACTTTTGGGCATTTTGAAGCGAAATTATTCCTTTCGGGGGGTATTGCAACTTTTCGGCATTTTGAGGCGAAATTGTTCCTTTGGGGGGGTATTGCAACTTTTGGCCATTTTGAAGCGAAATTGTTCCTTTGGGGGGGTATTGCAATTTTTTGCCATTTTGAGGTGAAATTAATCCTTTGGGGGGGTATTGCAACTTTTGGCCATTTTGAAGCGAAATTGTTCCTTTGGGGGGGTATTGCAATTTTTTGCCATTTTGAGGCGAAATTGTTCCTTTGGGGGGGTATTGCAACTTTTGGCCATTTTGAAGCGAAATTGTTCCTTTGGGGGGGTATTGCAACTTTTCGGCATTTTGAGGCGAAATTGTTCCTTTGGGGAGCTATTGCAATTTTTTGCCATTTTGAGGCGAAATTGTTCCTTTGGGGGGGTATTGCAACTTTTGGCCATTTTGAAGCGAAATTGTTCCTTTCGGGGGGTATTGCAACTTTTCGGCATTTTGAGGCGAAATTGTTCCTTGGGGGGGGGTATTGCAATTTTTTGCCATTTTGAGGCGAAATTGTGGGGGTATTGTATCTTTTGGCCATTTTGAAGCGAAATTGTTCCTTTCGGGGGGTATTGCAACTTTTCGGCATTTTGAGGTGAAATTGTTCCTTTGGGAAGGTATTGCAATTTTTTGCCATTTTGAGGCGAAATTGTTCCTTTGGGGGGGTATTGCAACTTTTGGCCATTTTGAAGCGAAATTGTTCCTTTCGGGGGGTATTGAAACTTCGTTATTTTGAGGCGAAATTGTTCCTTTGGGGGGGTATTGCAACTTTTGGCCATTTATAGCGAAATTGTTCCTTTCGGGGGGTATTGCAACTTTTCAGGATTTTGAGGCGAAATTGTTCCTTTGGGGGGTATTGCAACTTTTGGCCATTTTTAAGCGAAATTGTTCCTTTGGGGGGGTATTGCAACTTTTCGGCATTTTGAGGCGAAATTGTTCCTTTGGGGGGGTATTGCAATTTTTTTCCATTTTGAGGCGAAATTGTTCCTTTGGGGGGGTATTGCAACTTTTGGCCATATTGAACCGAAATTGTTCCTTTGGGGGGTATTACAATTTTTGGCCATTTTGAGGCGAAATTGTTCCTTTGGGGGGGTATTGCAATTTTTTGCCATTTTGAGGCGAAATTGTTGCTTTGGGGGGGTATTGCATCTTTTGGCCATTTTGAAGCGAAATTGATCCTTTCGGGGGGTATTGCAACTTTTCGGCATTTTGAGGTGAAATTGTTCCTTTGGGGGGGTATTGCAACTTTTGGCCATTTTGAAGCGAAATTGTTCCTTTCGGGGGGTATTGCAACTTTTCGGCATTTTGAGGCGAAATTGTTCCTTTGGGGAGGTATTGCAATTTTTTGCCATTTTGAGGCGAAATTGTTCCTTTGGGGGGGTATTGCAACTTTTGGCCATTTTGAAGCGAAATTGTTCCTTTCGGGGGGTATTGCAACTTTTGGCCATATTGAAGCGAAATTGTTCCTTTGGGGGGGTATTACAATTTTTGGCCATTTTGAGGCGAAATTGTTCCTTTGGGGGGGTATTGCAACTTTTGGCCATTTTGAAGCGAAATTGTTCCTTTCGGGGGGTATTGCAACTTTTCGGCATTTTGAGACGAAATTGTTCCTTTGGGGGGGGTATTGCAATTTTTTGCCTTTTTGAGGTGAAATTGTTCCTTTGGGGGGGTATTGCAACTTTTGGGCATTTTGAAGCGAAATTGTTCCTTTGGGGGGGTATTGCAACTTTTGGCCATTTTGAAGCGAAATTATTCCTTTCGGGGGGTATTGCAACTTTTCGGCATTTTGAGGCGAAATTGTTCCTTTGGGGGGGTATTGCAACTTTTGGCCATTTTGAAGCGAAATTGTTCCTTTGGGGGGTATTGCAATTTTTTGCCATTTTGAGGTGAAATTGTTCCTTTGGGGGGGTATTGCAACTTTTAGCCATTTTGAAGCAAAATTGTTCCTTTGGGGGGGTATTGCAATTTTTTGCCATTTTGAGGCGAAATTGTTCCTTTGGGGGGTATTGCAACTTTTGGCCATTTTGAAGCGAAATTGTTCCTTTGGGGGGGTATTGCAACTTTTCGGCATTTTGAGGCGAAATTGTTCCTTTGGGGAGCTATTGCAATTTTTTGCCATTTTGAGGCGAAATTGTTCCTTTGGGGGGGTATTGCAACTTTTGGCCATTTTGAAGCGAAATTGTTCCTTTCGGGGGGTATTGCAACTTTTCGGCATTTTGAGGCGAAATTGTTCCTTGGGGGGGGGTATTGCAATTTTTTGCCATTTTGAGGCGAAATTGTGGGGGTATTGTATCTTTTGGCCATTTTGAAGCGAAATTGTTCCTTTCGGGGGGTATTGCAACTTTTCGGCATTTTGAGGTGAAATTGTTCCTTTGGGGGGGTATTGCAATTTTTTGCCATTTTGAGGCGAAATTGTTCCTTTGGGGGGGTATTGCAACTTTTGGCCATTTTGAAGCGAAATTGTTCCTTTCGGGGGGTATTGAAACTTTTCGTTATTTTGAGGCGAAATTGTTCCTTTGGGGGGGTATTGCAACTTTTGGCCATTTATAGCGAAATTGTTCCTTTCGGTGGGTATTGCAACTTTTCAGGATTTTGAGGCGAAATTGTTCCTTTGGGGGGTATTGCAACTTTTGGCCATTTTTAAGCGAAATTGTTCCTTTGGGGGGGTATTGCAACTTTTCGGCATTTTGAGGCGAAATTGTTCCTTTGGGGGGGTATTGCAATTTTTTTCCATTTTGAGGCGAAATTGTTCCTTTGGGGGGGTATTGCAACTTTTGGCCATATTGAACCGAAATTGTTCCTTTGGGGGGTATTACAATTTTTGGCCATTTTGAGGCGAAATTGTTCCTTTGGGGGGGTATTGCAATTTTTTGCCATTTTGAGGCGAAATTGTTGCTTTGGGGGGGTATTGTATCTTTTGGCCATTTTGAAGCGAAATTGTTCCTTTCGGGGGGTATTGCAACTTTTCGGCATTTTGAGGTGAAATTGTTCCTTTGGGGGGGTATTGCAACTTTTGGCCATTTTGAAGCGAAATTGTTCCTTTCGGGGGGTATTGCAACTTTTCGGCATTTTGAGGCGAAATTGTTCCATTGGGGGGGTATTGCAACTTTTGGCCATTTTGATGCGAAATTGTTCCTTTGGGGGGGGTATTGCAACTTTTCGGCATTTTGAGGCGAAATTGTTCCTTTGGGGGGGTATTGCAATTTTTTGCCTTTTTGAGGCGAAATTGTTCCTTTGGGGGGGTATTGCAACTTTTGGCCATATTGAATAGAAATTGTTCCTTTGGGGGGTATTGCAATTTTTTGCCATTTTGAGGCGAAATTGTTCCTTTGGGGGGTATTGCAACTTTTGGCCATTTTGAAGCGAAAATGTTCCTTTGGGGGGTATTGCAATTTTTTGCCATTTTGAGGCGAAATTGTTCCTTTGGGGGGTATTGCAACTTTTGGCCATTTTGAAGCGAAAATGTTCCTTTGGGGAGGTATTGCAATTTTTTTTCCATTTTGAGGCGAAATTGTTCCTTTGGGGGGGTATTGCAACTTTTGGCCATTTTGAAGCGAAATTGTTCCTTTCGGGGGGTATTGCAACTTTTCCTCATTTTGAGACGAAATTAATCCTTTGGGGGGGGTATTGCAATTTTTTGCCATTTTGAGGTGAAATTGTTCCTTGGGGGGGTATTGCAACTTTTGGGCATTTTGAAGCGAAATTGTTCCTTTGGGGGGGTATTGCAACTTTTGGCCATTTTGAAGCGAAATTGTTCCTTTCGAGGGGTATTGCAACTTTTCGGCATTTTGAGGCGAAATTGTTCCTTTGGGGGGGTATTGCAACTTTTGGCCATTTTGAAGCGAAATTGTTCCTTTGGGGGGGTATTGCAATTTTTTGCCATTTTGAGGTGAAATTGTTCCTTTGGGGGGGTATTGCAACTTTTGGCCATTTTGAAGCGAAATTGTTCCTTTGGGGGGGTATTGCAATTTTTTGCCATTTTGAGGCGAAATTGTTTCTTTGGGGGGGTATTGCAACTTTTGGCCATTTTGAAGCTAAATTGTTCCTTTGGGGGGGTATTGCAACTTTTCGGCATTTTGAGGCGAAATTGTTCCTTTGGGGAGCTATTGCAATTTTTTGCCATTTTGAGGCGAAATTGTTCCTTTGGGGGGGTATTGCAACTTTTGGCCATTTTGAAGCGAAATTGTTCCTTTCGGGGGGTATTGCAACTTTTCGGCATTTTGAGGCGAAATTGTTCCTTGGGGGGGGTTTGCAATTTTTTGCCATTTTGAGGCGAAATTGTGGGGGTATTGTATCTTTTGGCCATTTTGAAGCGAAATTGTTCCTTTCGGGGGGTATTGCAACTTTTCGGCATTTTGAAGCGAAATTGTTCCTTTCGGGGGGTATTGAAACTTTTCGTTATTTTGAGGCGAAATTGTTCCTTTGGGGGGGTATTGCAATTTTTTGCCATTTTGAGGCGAAATTGTTCCTTTGGGGGGGTATTGCAACTTTTGGCCATTTTGAAGCGAAATTGTTCCTTTCGGGGGGTATTGAAACTGTTCGTTATTTTGAGGCGAAATTGTTCCTTTGGGGGGGTATTGCAACTTTTGGCCATTTTAAAGCGAAATTGTTCCTTTCGGGGGGTATTGCAACTTTTCAGGATTTTGAGGCGAAATTGTTCCTTTGGGGGGTATTGCAACTTTTGGCCATTTTTAAGCGAAATTGTTCCTTTGGGGGGGTATTGCAACTTTTCGGCATTTTGAGGCGAAATTGTTCCTTTGGGGGGGTATTGCAACTTTTGGCCATATTGAAGCGAAATTGTTCCTTTGGGGGGTATTACAATTTTTGGCCATTTTGAGGCGAAATTGTTCCTTTGGGGGGGTATTGCAATTTTTTGCCATTTTGAGGCGAAATTGTTGCTTTGGGGGGTATTGCATCTTTTGGCCATTTTGAAGCGAAATTGTTCCTTTCGGGGGGTATTGCAACTTTTCGGCATTTTGAGGTGAAATTGTTCCTTTGGGGGGGTATTGCAACTTTTGGCCATTTTGAAGCGAAATTGTTCCTTTCGGGGGGTATTGCAACTTTTCGGCATTTTAAGGCGAAATTGTTCCTTTGGGGAGCTATTGCAATTTTTTGCCATTTTGAGGCGAAATTGTTCCTTTGGGGGGGTATTGCAACTTTTGGCCATTTTGAAGCGAAATTGTTCCTTTCGGGGGGTATTGCAACTTTTCGGCATTTTGAGGCGAAATTGTTCCTTGGGGGGGGTATTGCAATTTTTTGCCATTTTGAGGCGGAATTGTGGGGGTATTGTATCTTTTGGCCATTTTGAAGCGAAATTGTTCCTTTCGGGGGGTATTGCAACTTTTCGGCATTTTGAGGTGAAATTGTTCCTTTGGGGGGGTATTGCAACTTTTGGCCATTTTGAAGCGAAATTGTTCCTTTCGGGGGGTATTGAAACTTTTCGTTATTTTGAGGCGAAATTGTTCCTTTGGGGGGGTATTGCAACTTTTGGCCATTTTAAAGCGAAATTGTTCCTTTCGGGGGGTATTGCAACTTTTCAGGATTTTGAGGCGAAATTGTTCCTTTGGAGGGTATTGCAACTTTTGGCCATTTTTAAGCGAAATTGTTCCTTTGGGGGGGTATTGCAACTTTTCGGCATTTTGAGGCGAAATTGTTCCTTTGGGGGGGTATTGCAATTTTTTTCCATTTTGAGGTGAAATTGTTCCTTTGGGGGGGTATTGCAACTTTTGGCCATATTGAAGCGAAATTGTTCCTTTGGGGGGTATTACAATTTTTGGCCATTTTGAGGCGAAATTGTTCCTTTGGGGGGGTATTGCAATTTTTTACCATTTTGAGGCGAAATTGTTGCTTTGGGGGGGTATTGCATCTTTTGGCCATTTTGAAGCGAAATTGTTCCTTTCGGGGGGTATTGCAACTTTTCGGCATTTTGAGGTGAAATTGTTCCTTTGGGGGGGTATTGCAACTTTTGGCCATTTTGAAGCGAAATTGTTCCTTTCGGGGGGTATTGCAACTTTTCGGCATTTTGAGGCGAAATTGTTCCATTGGGGGGGTATTGCAACTTTTGGCCATTTTGATGCGAAATTGTTCCTTTGGGGGGGTATTGCAACTTTTCGGCATTTTGAGGCGAAATTGTTCCTTTGGGGGGATATTGCAATTTTTTGCCATTTTGAGGCGAAATTGTTCCTTTGGGGGGTATTGCAACTTTTGGCCATATTGAAGCGAAATTGTTCCTTTGGGGGGTATTGCAATTTTTTGCCATTTTGAGGCGAAATTGTTCCTTTGGGGGGTATTGCAACTTTTGGCCATTTTGAAGCAAAAATGTTCCTTTGGGGGGTATTGCAATTTTTTTTCCATTTTGAGGCGAAATTGTTCCTTTGGGGGGGTATTGCAACTTTTGGCCATTTTGAAGCGAAATTGTTCCTTTCGGGGGGTATTGCAACTTTTCGGCATTTTGAGGTGAAATTGTTCCTTTGGGGGGGTATTGCAACTTTTCTGCATTTTGAAACGAAATTGTTCCTTTGGGGGGTATTGCAATTTTTTTTTCATTTTGAGGCGAAATTGTTGCTTTGGGGGGATATTGCATCTTTTGGCCATTTTGAAGCGAAATTGTTCCTTTCGGGGGGTATTGCAACTTTTCGGCATTTTGAGGCGAAATTGTTCCTTTGGGGAGGTATTGCAATTTTTTGCCATTTTGAGGCGAAATTGTTCCTTTGGGTGGGTATTGCAACTTTTGGCCATTTTGAAGCGAAATTGTTCCTTTCGGAGGGTATTGCAACTTTTCGGCATTTTGAGGCGAAATTGTTCCTTTGGGGGGTATTGCAATTTTTTGCCATTTTGAGGCGAAATTGTTCCTTTGGGGGGGTATTGCAATTTTTTTTTCATTTTGAGGCGAAATTGTTGCTTTGGGGGGATATTGCATCTTTTGGCCATTTTGAAGCGAAATTGTTCCTTTCGGGGGGTATTGCAACTTTTCGGCATTTTGAGGCGAAATTGTTCCTTTGGGGGGGTATTGCAACTTTTCTGCATTTTGAAACGAAATTGTTCCTTTGGGGGGTATTGCAATTTTTTTTTCATTTTAAGGCGAAATTGTTGCTTTGGGGGATATTGCATCTTTTGGCCATTTTGAAGCGAAATTGTTCCTTTCGGGGGGTATTGCAACTTTTCGGCATTTTGAGGCGAAATTGTTCCTTTGGGGGGGTATTGCAACTTTTGGCCATTTTGAAGCGAAATTGTTCCTTTGGGGGATATTGCAACTTTTCGGCATTTTGAGGCGAAATTGTTCCTTTGGGGAGTATTGCAATTTTTTGGCATTTTGAGGCAAAATTGTTCCTTTGAGGGGGTTATAACAACTTTTGGCCATTTTGAAGCGAAATTGTTCCTTTCGGGGGGTATTGCAACTTTTCGGCATTTTGAGGCAAAATTGTTCCTTTGGGGGGGTATTGCAATTTTTTGCCATTTTGAGGTGAAATTGTTCCTTTGGGGGGGTATTGCAACTTTTGGCCATTTTGAAGCGAAATTGTTCCTTTCGGGGGGTATTGCAACTTTTCGGCATTTTGAAGCGAAATTGTTCCTTTGGGGGGGTTTTGCAATTTTTTGCCATTTTGAGGCGAAATTGTTCCTTTGGGGGGGTATTGCAACTTTTGGCCATTTTGAAGCGCAATTGTTCCTTTCGGGGGGTATTGCAACTTTTCGGCATTTTGAGGCGAAATTGTTCCTTTGGGGGGTATTGCAACTTTTGGCCATTTTGAAGCGAAATTGTTCCTTTGGGGGGGTATTGCAATTTTTTTTCCATTTTGAGGCGAAATTGTTCCTTTGGGGGGGTATTGCAACTTTTGGCCATTTTGAAGCGAAATTGTTCCTTTCGGGGGGTATTGCACCTTTTCGGCATTTTGAGGTGAAATTGTTCCTTTGGGGGGGTATTGCAATTTTTCTGCATTTTGAAACGAAATTGTTCCTTTGGGGGGTATTGCAATTTTTTTTTCATTTTGAGGCGAAATTGTGGCTTTGGGGGGATATTGCATCTTTTGGCCATTTTGAAGCGAAATTGTTCCTTTCGGGGGGTATTGCAACTTTTCGGCATTTTGAGGCGAAATTGTTCCTTTGGGGGGTATTGGAATTTTTTGCCATTTTGAGGCAAAATTGTTCCTTTGGGGGGGTATTGCAACTTTTGGCCATTTTGAAGCGAAATTGTTCCTTTGGGGGGTATTGCAATTTTTTTTTCATTTTGAGGCGAAATTGTGGCTTTGGGGGGATATTGCATCTTTTGGCCATTTTGAAGCGAAATTGTTCCTTTCGGGGGGTATTGCAACTTTTCGGCATTTTGAGGCGAAATTGTTCCTTTGGGGGGTATTGCAATTTTTTGCCATTTTGAGGCAAAATTGTTCCTTTGGGGGGGTATTGCAACTTTTGGCCATTTTTAAGCGAAATTGTTCCTTTGGGGGGTATTGCAATTTTTTGCAATTTTGAGGCGAAATTGTTGCTTTGGGGGGGTATTGACACTTTTGGCCATTTTGAAGCGAAATTGTTCCTTTCGGGGGGTATTGCAACTTTTCGGCATTTTGAGGCGAAATTGTTCCTTTGGGGGGGTATTGCAATTTTTTGCCATTTTGAGGCGAAATTGTTCCTTTGGGGGGGTATTGCAACTTTTGGCCATATTGAAGCGAAATTGTTCCTTTCGGGGGGTATTGCAACTTTTCGGCATTTTGAGGCGAAATTGTTCCTTTGGGGGGGTATTGCAACTTTTGGCCATTTTGAAGCGAAATTGTTCCTTTGGGGGGTATTGCAATTTTTTGCCATTTTGAGGCGAAATTGTTCCTTTGGGGGGTATTGCAACTTTTGGCCATTTTGAAGCGAAAATGTTCCTTTCGGGGGGTATTGCAACTTTTCGGCATTTTGAGGTGAAATTGTTCCTTTGGGGGGGTATTGCAACTTTTCTGCATTTTGAAACGAAATTGTTCCTTTGGGGGGTATTGCAATTTTTTTTTCATTTTGAGGCGAAATTGTTGCTTTCGGGGGATATTGCATCTTTTGGCCATTTTGAAGCGAAATTGTTCCTTTTGGGGGGTATTGCAACGTTTCGGCATTTTGAGGCGAAATTGTTCCTTTGGGGGGGTATTGCAACTTTTGGCCATTTTGAAGCGAAATTGTTCCTTTGGGGGGGTATAGCAACTTTTGGCCATTTTTAAGCGAAATTGTTCCTTTGGGGGGGTATTGCAATTTTTTGCCATTTGAGGCGAAATTGTTCCTTTGGGGGGGTATTGCAACTTTTGGCCATTTTGAAGCGAAATTGTTCCTTTCAGGGGGTATTGCATCTTTTGGCCATTTTGAAGCGAAATTGTTCCTTTCGGGGGGTATTGCAACTTTTCGGCATTTTGAGTTGAAATTGTTCCTTTGGGGGGGTATTGCAACTTTTGGCCATTTTGAAGCGAAATTGTTCCTTTGGGGGGTATTGCAATTTTTTTTTCATTTTGAGGCGAAATTGTGGCTTTGGGGGGGATATTGCATCTTTTGGCCATTTTGAAGCGAAATTGTTCCTTTCGGGGGGTATTGCAACTTTTCGGCATTTTGAGGCGAAATTGTTCCTTTGGGGGGTATTGCAATTTTTTGCCATTTTGAGGCAAAATTGTTCCTTTGGGGGGGTATTGCAACTTTTGGCCATTTTGAAGCGAAATTGTTCCTTTGGGGGGTATTGCAATTTTTTGCAATTTTGAGGCGAAATTGTTGCTTTGGGGGGGTATTGACACTTTTGGCCATTTTGAAGCGAAATTGTTCCTTTCGGGGGGTATTGCAACTTTTCGGCATTTTGAGGCGAAATTGTTCCTTTGGGGGGGTATTGCAATTTTTTGCCATTTTGAGGCGAAATTGTTCCTTTGGGGGGGTATTGCAACTTTTGGCCATATTGAAGCGAAATTGTTCCTTTCGGGGGGTATTGCAACTTTTCGGCATTTTGAGGCGAAATTGTTCCTTTGGGGGGGTATTGCAACTTTTGGCCATTTTGAAGCGAAAATGTTCCTTTCGGGGGGTATTGCAACTTTTCGGCATTTTGAGGTGAAATTGTTCCTTTGGGGGGGTATTGCAACTTTTCTGCATTTTGAAACGAAATTGTTCCTTTGGGGGGTATTGCAATTTTTTTTTCATTTTGAGGCGAAATTGTTGCTTTCGGGGGATATTGTATCTTTTGGCCATTTTGAAGCGAAATTGTTCCTTTTGGGGGGTATTGCAACGTTTCGGCATTTTGAGGCGAAATTATTCCTTTGGGGGGGTATTGCAACTTTTGGCCATTTTGAAGCGAAATTGTTCCTTTGGGGGGGTATAGCAACTTTTGGCCATTTTTAAGCGAAATTGTTCCTTTGGGGGGGTATTGCAATTTTTTGCCATTTGAGGCGAAATTGTTCCTTTGGGGGGGTATTGCAACTTTTGGCCATTTTGAAGCGAAATTGTTCCTTTCGGGGGATATTGCATCTTTTGGCCATTTTGAAGCGAAATTGTTCCTTTCGGGGGGTATTGCAACTTTTCGGCATTTTGAGTTGAAATTGTTCCTTTGGGGGGGTATTGCAACTTTTGGCCATTTTGAAGCGAAATTGTTCCTTTCGGGGGGTATTGCAACTTTTCGGCATTTTGAGGCAAAATTGTTCCATTGGGGGGGTATTGCAACTTTTGGCCATTTTCATGCGAAATTGTTCCTTTGGGGGGGTATTGCAACTTTTCGGCATTTTGAGGCGAAATTGTTCCTTTGGGGGGTATTGCAATTTTTTGCCATTTTGAGGCGAAATTGTTCCTTTGGGGGGGTATTGCAACTTTTGGCCATTTTGAAGGGAAATTGTTCCTTTGGGGGGGTATTGCAATTTGTTGCCATTTTGAGGCGAAATTGTTGCTTTGGGGGGGGTATTGACACTTTTGGCCATTTTGAAGCGAAATTGTTCCTTTCGGGGGGTATTGCAACTTTTCGGCAATTTGAGGCGAAATTGTTCCTTTGGGGGGGTATTGCAATTTTTTGCCATTTTGAGGCGAAATTGTTCCTTTGGGGGGGTATTGCAACTTTTGGCCATATTGAAGCGAAATTGTTCCTTTCGGGGGGTATTGCAACTTTTCGGCATTTTGAGGCGAAATTGTTCCTTTGGGGGGGTATTGCAACTTTTGGCCATTTTGAAGCGAAATTGTTCCTTTGGGGGGTATTGCAATTTTTTGCCATTTTGAGGCGAAATTGTTCCTTTGGGGGGTATTGCAACTTTTGGCCATTTTGAAGCGAAAATGTTCCTTTGGGGGGGTATTGCAATTTTTTTTCCATTTTGAGGCGAAATTGTTCCTTTGGGGGGGTATTGCAACTTTTGGCCATTTTGAAGCGAAATTGTTCCTTTCGGGGGGTATTGCAACTTTTCGGCATTTTGAGGCGAAATTGTTCCTTTGGGGAGGTATTGCAAATTTTTGCCATTTTGAGGCGAAATTGTTCCTTTGGGGGGGTATTGCAACTTTTGGCCATTTTGAAGCGAAAATGTTCCTTTCGGGGGGTATTGCAACTTTTCGGCATTTTGAGGTGAAATTGTTCCTTTGGGGGGGTATTGCAACTTTTCTGCATTTTGAAACGAAATTGTTCCTTTGGGGGGTATTGCAATTTTTTTTTCATTTTGAGGCGAAATTGTTGCTTTCGGGGGATATTGCATCTTTTGGCCATTTTGAAGCGAAATTGTTCCTTTCGGGGGGTATTGCAACGTTTCGGCATTTTGAGGCGAAATTGTTCCTTTGGGGGGGTATTGCAACTTTTCGGCATTTTGAGGCAAAATTGTTCCTTTGGGGGGTATTGCAATTTTTTGCCATTTTGAGGCGAAATTGTTCCTTTGGGGGGGTATAGCAACTTTTGGCCATTTTTAAGCGAAATTCTTCCTTTGGGGGGGTATTGCAATTTTTTGCCATTTGAGGCGAAATTGTTCCTTTGGGGGGGTATTGCAACTTTTGGCCATTTTGAAGCGAAATTGTTCCTTTCGGGGGGTATTGCATCTTTTGGCCATTTTGAAGCGAAATTGTTCCTTTCGGGGGGTATTGCAACTTTTCGGCATTTTGAGTTGAAATTGTTCCTTTGGGGGGGTATTGCAACTTTTGGCCATTTTGAAGCGAAATTGTTCCTTTCGGGGGGTATTGCAACTTTTCGGCATTTTGAGGCAAAATTGTTCCATTGGGGGGGTATTGCAACTTTTGGCCATTTTCATGCGAAATTGTTCCTTTGGGGGGGTATTGCAACTTTTCGGCATTTTGAGGCGAAATTGTTCCTTTGGGGGGTATTGCAATTTTTTGCCATTTTGAGGCGAAATTGTTGCTTTGGGGGGGTATTGCAACTTTTGGCCATTTTGAAGGGAAATTGTTCCTTTGGGGGGGTATTGAAATTTTTTGCCATTTTGAGGCGAAATTGTTGCTTTGGGGGGGGGTATTGACACTTTTGGCCATTTTGAAGCGAAATTGTTCCTTTCGGGGGGTATTGCAACTTTTCGGCATTTTGAGGCGAAATTGTTCCTTTGGGGGGGTATTGAATATTTTTGCCATTTTGACGCGAAATTGTTGCTTTGGGGGGGGTATTGCAACTTTTGGCCATATTGAAGCAAAATTGTTCCTTTCGGGGGGTATTGCAACTTTTCGGCATTTTGAGGTGAAATTGTTCGTTTGGGGGGGTATTGCAACTTTTCTGCATTTTGAAACGAAATTGTTCCTTTGGGGGGTATTGCAATTTTTTTTTCATTTTGAGGCGAAATTGTTGCTTTGGGGGATATTGCATCTTTTGGCCATTTTGAAGCGAAATTGTTCCTTTCGGGGGGTATTGCAACTTTTCGGCATTTTGAGGTGAAATTGTTCCTTTGGGGGGTATTGCAACTTTTGGCCATTTTGAAGCGAAATTGTTCCTTTGGGGGGTATTGCAACTTTTCGGCATTTTGAGGCGAAATTGTTCCTTTGGGGAGCATTGCAATATTTTGGCATTTTGAGGCAAAATTGTTCCTTTGAGGGGGTTATAACAACTTTTGGCCATTTTGAAGCGAAATTGTTCCTTTCGGGGGGTATTACAACTTTTCGGCATTTTGAGGCAAAATTGTTCCTTTGGGGGGGGTATTGCAATTTTTTTTTCATTTTGAGGCGAAATTGTTCCTTTGGGGGATATTGCAACTTTTGGCCATTTTGAAGCGAAAATGTTCCTTTCGGGGGTATTGCAACTTTTCGGCATTTTGAGGCGAAATTGTTCCTTTGGGAGGGTATTGCAATTTTTGGCCATTTTGAGGCGAAATTGTTCCTTTGGGGGGGTATAGCAACTTTTGGCCATTTTTAAGCGAAATTGTTCCTTTGGGGGGGTATTGCAATTTTTTGCCATTTGAGGCGAAATTGTTCCTTTGGGGGGGTATTGCAACTTTTGGCCATTTTGAAGCGAAATTGTTCCTTTCGGGGGGTATTGCATCTTTTGGCCATTTTGAAGCGAAATTGTTCCTTTCGGGGGGTATTGCAACTTTTCGGCATTTTGAGTTGAAATTGTTCTTTTGGGGGGGTATTGCAACTTTTGGCCATTTTGAAGAGAAATTGTTCCTTTCGGGGGGTATTGCAACTTTTCGGCATTTTGAGGCGAAATTGTTCCATTGATGGGGTATTGCAACTTTTGGCCATTTTCATGCGAAATTGTTCCTTTGGGGGGGTATTGCAACTTTTCGGCATTTTGAGGCGAAATTGTTCCTTTGGGGGGTATTGCAATTTTTTGCCATTTTGAGGCGAAATTGTTCCTTTGGGGGGTATTGCAACTTTTGGCCATTTTGAAGGGAAATTGTTCCTTTCGGGGGGTATTGCAACTTTTCGGCATTTTGAGGCGAAATTGTTCCTTTGGGGGGGTATTGCAATTTTTTGCCATTTTGAGGCGAAATTGTTCCTTTGGGGGGGTATTGCAACTTTTGGCCATATTGAAGCGAAATTGTTCCTTTCGGGGGGTATTGCAACTTTTCGGCATTTTGAGGCGAAATTGTTCCTTTGGGGGGGTATTGCAACTTTTGGCCATTTTGAAGCGAAATTGTTCCTTTGGGGGGTATTGCAATTTTTTGCCATTTTGAGGCGAAATTGTTACTTTTGGCCATTTTGAAGCGAAAATGTTCCTTTGGGGGGTATTGCAATTTTTTTTCCATTTTGAGGCGAAATTGTTCCTTTGGGGGGGTATTGCAACTTTTGGCCATTTTGAAGCGAAATTGTTCCTTTCGGGGGGTATTGCAACTTTTCGGCATTTTGAGGCGAAATTGTTCCTTTTGGGGGTATTGCAATTTTTTGCCATTTTGAGGCGAAATTGTTCCTTTGGGGGGGTATTGCAACTTTTCGGCATTTTGAGGCGAAATTGTTCCTTTGGGGGGTATTGCAATTTTTTGCCATTTTGAGGCGAAATTGTTCCTTTGCGGGGGTATTGCAACTTTTGGCCATTTTGAAGGGAAATTGTTCCTTTCGGGGGGTATTGCAACTTTTCGGCATTTTGAGGCGAAATTGTTCCTTTGGGGGGGTATTGCAATTTTTTGCCATTTTGAGGCGAAATTGTTCCTTTGGGGGGGTATTGCAACTTTTGGCCATATTGAAGCGAAATTGTTCCTTTCGGGGGGTATTGCAACTTTTCGGCATTTTGAGGCGAAATTGTTCCTTTGGGGGGGTATTGCAACTTTTGGCCATTTTGAAGCGAAATTGTTCCTTTGGGGGGTATTGCAATTTTTTGCCATTTTGAGGCGAAATTGTTCCTTTGGGGGGTATTGCAACTTTTGGCCATTTTGAAGCGAAAATGTTCCTTTGGGGGGTATTGCAATTTTTTTTCCATTTTGAGGCGAAATTGTTCCTTTGGGGGGGTATTGCAACTTTTGGCCATTTTGAAGCGAAATTGTTCCTTTCGGGGGGTATTGCAACTTTTCGGCATTTTGAGGCGAAATTGTTCCTTTTGGGGGTATTGCAATTTTTTGCCATTTTGAGGCGAAATTGTTCCTTTGGGGGGGTATTGCAACTTTTGGCCATTTTGAAGCGAAATTGTTCCTTTCGGGGGGTATTGCAACTTTTCGGCATTTTGAGGCGAAATTGTTCCTTTTGGGGGGTATTGCAATTTTTTGCCATTTTGAGGCGAAATTGTTCCTTTGGGGGGGTATTGCAACTTTTGGCCATTTTGAAGCGAAATTGTTCCCTTGGGGGGTATTGCAATTTTTTGCAATTTTGAGGCGAAATTGTTGCTTTGGGGGGGTATTGACACTTTTGGCCATTTTGAAGCGACATTGTTCCTTTCGGGGGGTATTGCAACTTTTCGGCATTTTGAGGCGAAATTGTTCCTTTGGGGGGGTATTGCAATTTTTTGCCATTTTGAGGCGAAATTGTTCCTTTGGGGGGGTATTGCAACTTTTGGCCATATTGAAGCGAAATTGTTCCTTTCGGGGGGTATTGCAACTTTTCGGCATTTTGAGGCGAAATTGTTCCTTTGGGGGGGTATTGCAACTTTTGGCCATTTTGAAGCGAAATTGTTCCTTTGGGGGTATTGCAATTTTTTGCCATTTTGAGGCGAAATTGTTCCTTTGGGGGGTATTGCAACTTTTGGCCATTTTGAAGCGAAAATGTTCCTTTCGGGGGGTATTGCAACTTTTCGGCATTTTGAGGTGAAATTGTTCCTTTGGGGGGGTATTGCAACTTTTCTGCATTTTGAAACGAAATTGTTCCTTTGGGGGGTATTGCAATTTTTTTTTCATTTTGAGGCGAAATTGTTGCTTTCGGGGGATATTGCATCTTTTGGCCATTTTGAAGCAAAATTGTTCCTTTCGGGGGGTATTGCAACGTTTCGGCATTTTGAGGCAAAATTGTTCCTTTGGGGGGTATTGCAATTTTTTGCCATTTTGAGGCGAAATTGTTCCTTTGGGGGGGTATAGCAACTTTTGGCCATTTTTAAGCGAAATTGTTTCTTTGGGGGGGTATTGCAATTTTTTGCCATTTGAGGCGAAATTGTTCCTTTGGGGGGGTATTGCAACTTTTGGCCATTTTGAAGCGAAATTGTTCCTTTCGGGGGGTATTGCATCTTTTGGCCATTTTGAAGCGAAATTGTTCCTTTCGGGGGGTATTGCAACTTTTCGGCATTTTGAGGCGAAATTGTTCCTTTGGGGGGTATTGCAATTTTTTGCCATTTTGAGGCGAAATTGTTGCTTTGGGGGGGTATTGACACTTTTGGCCATTTTGAAGCGAAATTGTTCCTTTCGGGGGGTATTGCAACTTTTCGGCATTTTGAGGCGAAATTGTTCCTTTGGGGGGGTATTGCAATTTTTTGCCATTTTGAGGCGAAATTGTTCCTTTGGGGGGGTATTGCAACTTTTGGCCATATTGAAGCGAAATTGTTCCTTTCGGGGGGTATTGCAACTTTTCGGCATTTTGAGGCGAAATTGTTCCTTTGGGGGGGTATTGCAACTTTTGGCCATTTTGAAGCGAAATTGTTCCTTTGGGGGTATTGCAATTTTTTGCCATTTTGAGGCGAAATTGTTCCTTTGGGGGGTATTGCAACTTTTGGCCATTTTGAAGCGAAAATGTTCCTTTCGGGGGGTATTGCAACTTTTCGGCATTTTGAGGTGAAATTGTTCCTTTGGAGGGTATTGCAATTTTTTTTTCATTTTGAGGCGAAATTGTTGCTTTCGGGGGATATTGCATCTTTTGGCCATTTTGAAGCAAAATTGTTCCTTTCGGGGGGTATTGCAACGTTTCGGCATTTTGAGGCAAAATTGTTCCTTTGGGGGGTATTGCAATTTTTTGCCATTTTGAGGCGAAATTGTTCCTTTGGGGGGGTATAGCAACTTTTGGCCATTTTTAAGCGAAATTGTTTCTTTGGGGGGTATTGCAATTTTTTGCCATTTGAGGCGAAATTGTTCCTTTGGGGGGGTATTGCAACTTTTGGCCATTTTGAAGCGAAATTGTTCCTTTCGGGGGGTATTGCATCTTTTGGCCATTTTGAAGCGAAATTGTTCCTTTCGGGGGGTATTGCAACTTTTCGGCATTTTGAGTTGAAATTGTTCCTTTGGGGGGGTATTGCAACTTTTGGCCATTTTGAAGCGAAATTGTTCCTTTCGGGGGGTATTGCAACTTTTCGGCATTTTGAGGCGAAATTGTTCCATTGGGGGGGTATTGCAACTTTTGGCCATTTTCATGCGAAATTGTTCCTTTGGGGGGGTATTGCAACTTTTCGGCATTTTGAGGCGAAATTGTTCCTTTGGGGGGTATTGCAATTTTTTGCCATTTTGAGGCGAAATTGTTCCTTTGGGGGGGTATTGCAACTTTTGGCCATTTTGAAGGGAAATTGTTCCTTTGGGGGGGTATTGCAATTTTTTGCCATTTTGAGGCGAAATTGTTGCTTTGGGGGGGTATTGACACTTTTGGCCATTTTGAAGCGAAATTGTTCCTTTCGGGGGGTATTGCAACTTTTCGGCATTTTGAGGCGAAATTGTTCCTTTGGGGGGGTATTGCAATTTTTTGCCATTTTGAGGCGAAATTGTTCCTTTGGGGGGGTATTGCAAATTTTGGCCATATTGAAGCGAAATTGTTCCTTTCGGGGGGTATTGCAACTTTTCGGCATTTTGAGGCGAAATTGTTCCTTTGGGGGGGTATTGCAACTTTTGGCCATTTTGAAGCGAAATTGTTCCTTTGGGGGGTATTTCAATTATTTGCCATTTTGAGGCGAAATTGTTCCTTTGGGGGGTATTGCAACTTTTGGCCATTTTGAAGCGAAAATGTTCCTTTGGGGGGGTATTGCAATTTTTTTTCCATTTTGAGGCGAAATTGTTCCTTTGGGGGGGTATTGCAACTTTTGGCCATTTTGAAGCGAAATTGTTCCTTTCGGGGGGTATTGCAACTTTTCGGCATTTTGAGGTGAAATTGTTCGTTTGGGGGGGTATTGCAACTTTTCTGCATTTTGAAACGAAATTGTTCCTTTGGGGGGTATTGCAATTTTTTTTCATTTTGAGGCGAAATTGTTGCTTTGGGGGATATTGCATCTTTTGGCCATTTTGAAGCGAAATTGTTCCTTTCGGGGGGTATTGCAACTTTTCGGCATTTTGAGGCGAAATTGTTCCTTTGGGGGGGTATTGCAACTTTTGGCCATTTTGAAGCGAAATTGTTCCTTTGGGGGATATTGCAACTTTTCGGCATTTTGAGGCGAAATTGTTCCTTTGGGGAGTATTGCAATTTTTTGGCATTTTGAGGCAAAATTGTTCCTTTGAGGGGGTTATAACAACTTTTGGCCATTTTGAAGCGAAATTGTTCCTTTCGGGGGGTATTGCAACTTTTCGGCATTTTGAGGCAAAATTGTTCTTTTGGGGGGGTATTGCAATTTTTTGCCATTTTGAGGTGAAATTGTTCCTTTGGGGGGTATTGCAACTTTTGGCCATTTTGAAGCGAAATTGTTCCTTTCGGGAGGTATTGCAACTTTTCGGCATTTTGAGGCGAAATTGTTCCTTTGGGGGGTATTGCAATTTTTTGCCATTTTGAGGCGAAATTGTTCCTTTGGGGGGGTATTGCAACTTTTGGCCATTTTGAAGCGAAATTGTTCCTTTCGGGGGGTATTGCAACTTTTCGGCATTTTGAGACGAAATTGTTCCTTTGGGGAGGTATTGCAATTTTTTGCCATTTTGAGGCGAAATTGTTCCTTTGGGGGGGTATTGCAACTTTTGGCCATTTTGAAGCGAAATTGTTCCTTTCGGGGGGTATTGCAACTTTTCGGCATTTTGAGGTGAAATTGTTCGTTTGGGGGGGTATTGCAACTTTTCTGCATTTTGAAACGAAATTGTTCCTTTGGGGGGTATTGCAATTTTTTTTTCATTTTGAGGCGAAATTGTTGCTTTGGGGTATATTGCATCTTTTGGCCATTTTGAAGCGAAATTGTTCCTTTTGGGGGGTATTGCAACTTTTCGGCATTTTGAGGCGAAATTGTTCCTTTGGGGGGTATTGCAACTTTTGGCCATTTTGAAGCGAAATTGTTCCTTTGGGGGATATTGCAACTTTTCGGCATTTTGAGGCGAAATTGTTCCTTTGGGGAGTATTGCAATTTTTTGGCATTTTGAGGCAAAATTGTTCCTTTGAGGGGGTTCTAACAACTTTTGGCCATTTTGAAGCGAAATTGTTCCTTTCGGGGGGTATTGCAACTTTTCGGCATTTTGAGGCAAAATTGTTCCTTTGGGGGGGTATTGCAATTTTTTGCCATTTTGAGGTGAAATTGTTCCTTTGGGGGGGTATTGCAACTTTTGGCCATTTTGAAGCGAAATTGTTACTTTCGGAAGGTATTGCAACTTTTCGGCATTTTGAGGCGAAATTGTTCCTTTGGGGAGGTATTGCAATTTTTTGCCATTTTGAGGCGAAATTGTTCCTTTGGGGGGGTATTGCAACTTTTGGCCATTTTGAAGCGAAATTGTTCCTTTCGGGAGGTATTGCAACTTTTCGGCATTTTGAGGCGAAATTGTTCCTTTGGGGGGTATTGCAATTTTTTGCCATTTTGAGGCGAAATTGTTCCTTTGGGGGGGTATTGCAACTTTTGGCCATTTTGAAGCGAAATTGTTCCTTTCGGGGGGTATTGCAACTTTTCGGCATTTTGAGACGAAATTGTTCCTTTGGGGAGGTATTGCAATTTTTTGCCATTTTGAGGCGAAATTGTTCCTTTGGGAGGGTATTGCAACTTTTGGCCATTTTGAAGCGAAATTGTTCCTTTCGGGGGGTATTGCAACTTTTCGGCATTTTGAGGTGAAATTGTTCGTTTGGGGGGGTATTGCAACTTTTCTGCATTTTGAAACGAAATTGTTCCTTTGGGGGGTATTGCAATTTTTTTTTCATTTTGAGGCGAAATTGTTGCTTTGGGGGATATTGCATCTTTTGGCCATTTTGAAGCGAAATTGTTCCTTTCGGGGGGTATTGCAACTTTTCGGCATTTTGAGGCGAAATTGTTCCTTTGGGGGGGTATTGCAACTTTTGGCCATTTTGAAGCGAAATTGTTCCTTTGGGGGATATTGCAACTTTTCGGCATTTTGAGGCGAAATTGTTCCTTTGGGGAGTATTGCAATTTTTTGGCATTTTGAGGCAAAATTGTTTCTTTGAGGGGGTTATAACAACTTTTGGCCATTTTGAAGCGAAATTGTTCCTTTCGGGGGGTATTGCAACTTTTCGGCATTTTGAGGCAAAATTGTTCTTTGGGGGGGTATTGCAATTTTTTGCCATTTTGAGGTGAAATTGTTCCTTTGGGGGGGTATTGCAACTTTTGGCCATTTTGAAGCGAAATTGTTACTTTCGGGAGGTATTGCAACTTTTCGGCATTTTGAGGCGAAATTGTTCCTTTGGGGGGTATTGCAATTTTTTGCCATTTTGAGGCGAAATTGTTCTTTTGGGGGGGTATTGCAACTTTTGGCCATTTTGAAGCGAAATTGTTCCTTTCGGGGGGTATTGCAACTTTTCGGCATTTTGAGACGAAATTGTTCCTTTGGGGAGGTATTGCAATTTTTTGCCATTTTGAGGCGAAATTGTTCCTTTGGGGGGGTATTGCAACTTTTGGCCATTTTGAAGCGAAATTGTTCCTTTCGGGGGGTATTGCAACTTTTCGGCATTTTGAGGCGAAATTGTTCCTTTGGGGGGTATTGCAATTTTTTGCCATTTTGAGGCGAAATTGTTCCTTTGGGGGGTATTGCAACTTTTGGCCATTTTGAAGCGAAATTGTTCCTTTGGGGGGTATTGCAATTTTTTGCCATTTTGAGGCGAAATTGTTGCTTTGGGGGGGTATTGCAACTTTTGGCCATATTGAAGCGAAATTGTTCCTTTCGGGGGTATTGCAACTTTTCGGCATTTTGAGGCGAAATTGTTCCTTTGGGGGGGTATTGCAACTTTTGGCCATTTTGAAGCGAAATTGTTCCTTTGGGGGGTATTGCAACTTTTCGGTATTTTGAGGCGAAATTGTTCCTTTGGGGGGTATTGCAATTTTTTGCCATTTTGAGGCGAAATTGTTCCTTTGGGGGGTATTGCAACTTTTGGCCATTTTGAAGCGAAAATGTTCCTTTGGGGGGGTATTGCAATTTTTTTTCCATTTTGTGGCGAAATTGTTCCTTTGGGGGGGTATTGCAACTTTTGGCCATTTTGAAGCGAAATTGTTCCTTTCGGGGGGTATTGCAACTTTTCGGCATTTTGAGGCGAAATTGTTCCTTTGGGGGGTATTGCAACTTTTGGCCATTTTTAAGCGAAATTGTTCCTTTGGGGGGGTATTGCAATTTTTTTCCATTTTGAGGCGAAATTGTTCCTTTGGGGGGGTATTGCAACTTTTGGCCATATTGAAGCGAAATTGTTCCCTTGGGGGGTATTACAATTTTTGGCCATTTTGAGGCGAAATTATTCCTTTGGGGGGGTATTGCAATTTTTTGCCATTTTGAGGCGAAATTGTTCCTTTGGGGGGGTTTTGCAACTTTTGGCCATTTTGAAGCGAAATTGTTCCTTTCGGGGGGTATTGCAACTTTTCGGCATTTTGAGGTGAAATTGTTCCTTTGGGGGGGTATTGCAACTTTTCTGCATTTTGAAACGAAATTGTTCCTTTGGGGGGGTATTGCAATTTTTTTTTCATTTTGAGGCGAAATTGTTGCTTTGGGGGATATTGCATCTTTTGGCCATTTTGAAGCAAAATTGTTCCTTTCGGGGGGTATTGCAACTTTTCGGCATTTTGAGGCGAAATTGTTCCTTTGGGGGGGTATTGCAACTTTTGGCCATTTTGAAGCGAAATTGTTCCTTTGGGGGGTATTGCAACTTTTCGGCATTTTGAGGCGAAATTGTTCCTTTGGGGAGTATTGCAATTTTTTGGCATTTTGAGGCAAAATTGTTCCTTTGAGGGGGTTATAACAACTTTTGGCCATTTTGAAGCGAAATTGTTCCTTTCGGGGGGTATTGCAACTTTTCGGCATTTTGAGGCAAAATTGTTCCTTTGGGGGGGTATTGCAATTTTTTTTTCATTTTGAGGCGAAATTGTTCCTTTGGGGGGTATTGCAACTTTTGGCAATTTTGAAGCGAAATTGTTCCTTTGGGGGGGTATTGCAACTTTTCGGCATTTTGAGGCAAAATTGTTCCTTTGGGGGGGTATTGCAATTTTTTGCCATTTTGAGGCGAAATTGTTCCTTTTGGGGGGTATTGCAACTTTTGGCCATTTTGAAGCGAAATTGTTCCTTTCGGGGGGTATTGCAACTTTTCGGCATTTTGAGGCGAAATTGTTCCTTTGGGGAGGTATTGCAATTTTTTGCCATTTTGAGGCGAAATTGTTCCTTTGGGGGGTTATTGCAACTTTTGGCCATTTTGAAGCGAAATTGTTCCTTTCGGGGGGTATTGCAACTTTTCGGCATTTTGAGGCGAAATTGTTCCTTTGGGGGGTATTGCAATTTTTTGCCATTTTGAGGCGAAATTGTTCCTTTGGGGGGGTATTGCAACTTTTGGCCATTTTGAAGCGAAATTGTTCCTTTGGGGGGTATTGCAATTTTTTGCAATTTTGAGGCGAAATTGTTGCTTTGGGGGGGTATTGACACTTTTGGCCATTTTGAAGCGAAATTGTTCCTTTCGGGGGGTATTGCAACTTTTCGGCATTTTGAGGCGAAATTGTTCCTTTGGGGGGGTATTGCAATTTTTTGCCATTTTGAGGCGAAATTGTTCCTTTGGGGGGGTATTGCAACTTTTGGCCATATTGAAGCGAAATTGTTCCTTTCGGGGGGTATTGCAACTTTTCGGCATTTTGAGGCGAAATTGTTCCTTTGGGGGGGTATTGCAACTTTTGGCCATTTTGAAGCGAAATTGTTCCTTTGGGGGGTATTGCAATTTTTTTTTCATTTTGAGGCGAAATTGTTGCTTTCGGGGGATATTGCATCTTTTGGCCATTTTGAAGCGAAATTGTTCCTTTCGGGGGGTATTGCAACGTTTCGGCATTTTGAGGCGAAATTGTTCCTTTGGGGGGGTATTGCAACTTTTCGGCATTTTGAGGCAAAATTGTTCCTTTGGGGGGTATTGCAATTTTTTGCCATTTTGAGGCGAAATTGTTCCTTTGGGGGGGTATAGCAACTTTTGGCCATTTTTAAGCGAAATTGTTCCTTTGGGGGGGTATTGCAATTTTTTGCCATTTGAGGCGAAATTGTTCCTTTGGGGGGGTATTGCAACTTTTGGCCATTTTGAAGCGAAATTGTTCCTTTCGGGGGGTATTGCATCTTTTGGCCATTTTGAAGCGAAATTGTTCCTTTCGGGGGGTATTGCAACTTTTCGGCATTTTGAGTTGAAATTGTTCCTTTGGGGGGGTATTGCAACTTTTGGCCATTTTGAAGCGAAATTGTTCCTTTCGGGGGGTATTGCAAGTTTTCGGCATTTTGAGGCAAAATTGTTCCATTGGGGGGGTATTGCAACTTTTGGCCATTTTCATGCGAAATTGTTCCTTTGCGGGGGTATTGCAACTTTTCGGCATTTTGAGGCGAAATTGTTCCTTTGGGGGGTATTGCAATTTTTTGCCATTTTGAGGCGAAATTGTTCCTTTTGGGGGAGTATTGCAACTTTTGGCCATTTTGAAGGGAAATTGTTCCTTTCGGGGGGTATTGCAACTTTTCGGCATTTTGAGGCGAAATTGTTCCTTTGGGGGGGTATTGCAATTTTTTGCCATTTTGAGGCGAAATTGTTCCTTTGAGGGGGTATTGCAACTTTTGGCCATATTGAAGCGAAATTGTTCCTTTCGGGGGGTATTGCAACTTTTCGGCATTTTGAGGCGAAATTGTTCCTTTGGGGGGGTATTGCAACTTTTGGCCATTTTGAAGCGAAATTGTTCCTTTGGGGGGTATTGCAATTTTTTGCCATTTTGAGGCGAAATTGTTCCTTTGGGGGGTATTGCAACTTTTGGCCATTTTGAAGCGAAAATGTTCCTTTGGGGGGGTATTGCAATTTTTTTTCCATTTTGAGGCGAAATTGTTCCTTTGGGGGGTATTGCAACTTTTGGCCATTTTGAAGCGAAATTGTTCCTTTCGGGGGGTATTGCAACTTTTCGGCATTTTGAGGTGAAATTGTTCGTTTGGGGGGGTATTGCAACTTTTCTGCATTTTGAAACGAAATTGTTCCTTTGGGGGGTATTGCAATTTTTTTTTCATTTTGAGGCGAAATTGTTGCTTTGGGGGATATTGCATCTTTTGGCCATTTTGAAGCGAAATTGTTCCTTTCGGGGGGTATTGCAACTTTTCGGCATTTTGAGGCGAAATTGTTCCTTTGGGGGGGTATTGCAACTTTTGGCCATTTTGAAGCGAAATTGTTCCTTTGGGGGGTATTGCAACTTTTCGGCATTTTGAGGCGAAATTGTTCCTTTGGGGAGCATTGCAATATTTTGGCATTTTGAGGCAAAATTGTTCCTTTGAGGGGGTTATAACAACTTTTGGCCATTTTGAAGCGAAATTGTTCCTTTCGGGGGGTATTGCAACTTTTCGGCATTTTGAGGCAAAATTGTTCCTTGGGGGGGTATTGCAATTTTTTTTTCATTTTGAGGCGAAATTGTTCCTTTGGGGGGTATTGCAACTTTTGGTCATTTTGAAGCGAAATTGTTGCTTTGGGGAGCATTGCAATATTTTGGCATTTTGAGGCAAAATTGTTCCTTTGAGGGGGTTATAACAACTTTTGGCCATTTTGAAGCGAAATTGTTCCTTTCGGGGGGTATTGCAACTTTTCGGCATTTTGAGGCAAAATTGTTCCTTTGGGGGGTATTGCAACTTTTGGCCATTTTGAAGCGAAAATGTTCCTTTGGGGGGGTATTGCAATTTTTTTTCCATTTTGTGGCGAAATTGTTCCTTTGGGGGGGTATTGCAACTTTTGGCCATTTTGAAGCGAAATTGTTCCTTTCGGGGGGTATTGCAACTTTTCGGCATTTTGAGGCGAAATTGTTCCTTTGGGGGGTATTGCAACTTTTGGCCATTTTTAAGCGAAATTGTTCCTTTGGGGGGGTATTGCAATTTTTTTCCATTTTGAGGCGAAATTGTTCCTTTGGGGGGGTATTGCAACTTTTGGCCATATTGAAGCGAAATTGTTCCCTTGGGGGGTATTACAATTTTTGGCCATTTTGAGGCGAAATTATTCCTTTGGGGGGGTATTGCAATTTTTTGCCATTTTGAGGCGAAATTGTTCCTTTGGGGGGGTTTTGCAACTTTTGGCCATTTTGAAGCGAAATTGTTCCTTTCGGGGGGTATTGCAACTTTTCGGCATTTTGAGGTGAAATTGTTCCTTTGGGGGGGTATTGCAACTTTTCTGCATTTTGAAACGAAATTGTTCCTTTGGGGGGGTATTGCAATTTTTTTTTCATTTTGAGGCGAAATTGTTGCTTTGGGGGATATTGCATCTTTTGGCCATTTTGAAGCAAAATTGTTCCTTTCGGGGGGTATTGCAACTTTTCGGCATTTTGAGGCGAAATTGTTCCTTTGGGGGGGTATTGCAACTTTTGGCCATTTTGAAGCGAAATTGTTCCTTTGGGGGGTATTGCAACTTTTCGGCATTTTGAGGCGAAATTGTTCCTTTGGGGAGTATTGCAATTTTTTGGCATTTTGAGGCAAAATTGTTCCTTTGAGGGGGTTATAACAACTTTTGGCCATTTTGAAGCGAAATTGTTCCTTTCGGGGGGTATTGCAACTTTTCGGCATTTTGAGGCAAAATTGTTCCTTTGGGGGGGTATTGCAATTTTTTTTTCATTTTGAGGCGAAATTGTTCCTTTGGGGGGTATTGCAACTTTTGGCCATTTTGAAGCGAAATTGTTCCTTTGGGGGGGTATTGCAACTTTTCGGCATTTTGAGGCAAAATTGTTCCTTTGGGGGGGTATTGCAATTTTTTGCCATTTTGAGGTGAAATTGTTCCTTTGGGGGGGTATTGCAACTTTTGGCCATTTTGAAGCGAAATTGTTCCTTTCGGGGGGTATTGCAACTTTTCGGCATTTTGAGGCGAAATTGTTCCTTTGGGGGGGTATTGCAATTTTTTGCCATTTTGAGGCGAAATTGTTCCTTTGGGGGGGTATTGCAACTTTTGGCCATTTTGAAGCGAAATTGTTCCTTTCGGGGGGTATTGCAACTTTTCGGCATTTTGAGGCGAAATTGTTCCTTTGGGGAGGTATTGCAATTTTTTGCCATTTTGAGGCGAAATTGTTCCTTTGGGGGGTTATTGCAACTTTTGGCCATTTTGAAGCGAAATTGTTCCTTTCGGGGGGTATTGCAACTTTTCGGCATTTTGAGGCGAAATTGTTCCTTTGGGGGGTATTGCAATTTTTTGCCATTTTGAGGCGAAATTGTTCCTTTGGGGGGGTATTGCAACTTTTGGCCATTTTGAAGCGAAAGTGTTCCTTTCGGGGGGTATTGCAACTTTTCGGCATTTTGAGGCGAAATTGTTCCTTTGGGGGGGTATTGCAACTTTTGGCCATTTTGAAGCGAAATTGTTCCTTTGGGGGGTATTGCAATTTTTTGCCATTTTGAGGCGAAATTGTTCCTTTGGGATGTATTGCAACTTTTGGCCATTTTGAAGCGAAAATGTTCCTTTGGGGGGGTATTGCAATTTTTTTTCCATTTTGAGGCGAAATTGTTCCTTTGGGGGGGTATTGCAACTTTTGGCCATTTTGAAGCGAAATTGTTCCTTTCGGGGGGTATTGCAACTTTTCGGCATTTTGAGGTGAAATTGTTCGTTTGGGGGGGTATTGCAACTTTTCTGCATTTTGAAACGAAATTGTTCCTTTGGGGGGTATTGCAATTTTTTTTTCATTTTGAGGCGAAATTGTTGCTTTGGGGGATATTGCATCTTTTGGCCATTTTGAAGCGAAATTGTTCCTTTCGGGGGGTATTGCAACTTTTCGGCATTTTGAGGCGAAATTGTTCCTTTGGGGGGGTATTGCAACTTTTGGCCATTTTGAAGCGAAATTGTTCCTTTGGGGGGTATTGCAACTTTTCGGCATTTTGAGGCGAAATTGTTCCTTTGGGGAGCATTGCAATATTTTGGCATTTTGAGGCAAAATTGTTCCTTTGAGGGGGTTATAACAACTTTTGGCCATTTTGAAGCGAAATTGTTCCTTTCGGGGGGTATTGCAACTTTTCGGCATTTTGAGGCAAAATTGTTCCTTGGGGGGGTATTGCAATTTTTTTTTCATTTTGAGGCGAAATTGTTCCTTTGGGGGGTATTGCAACTTTTGGTCATTTTGAAGCGAAATTGTTGCTTTGGGGAGCATTGCAATATTTTGGCATTTTGAGGCAAAATTGTTCCTTTGAGGGGGTTATAACAACTTTTGGCCATTTTGAAGCGAAATTGTTCCTTTCGGGGGGTATTGCAACTTTTCGGCATTTTGAGGCAAAATTGTTCCTTTGGGGGGGTATTGCAATTTTTTGCCATTTTGAGGCGAAATTGTTCCTTTGGGGGGGTATTGCAACTTTTGGCCATTTTGAAGCGAAATTGTTCCTTTCGGGGGGTATTGCAACTTTTCGGCATTTTGAGGCGAAATTGTTCCTTTGGGGGGTATTGCAATTTTTTGCCATTTTGAGCGAAATTGTTCCTTTGGGGGGGTATTGCAACTTTTGGCAATTTTGAAGCGAAATTGTTCCTTTGGGGGGTATTGCAATTTTTTGCCATTTTGAGGCGAAATTGTTGCTTTGGGGGGGTATTGACACTTTTGGCCATTTTGAAGCGAAATTGTTCCTTTCGGGGGGTATTGCAACTTTTCGGCATTTTGAGGCGAAATTGTTCCTTTGGGGGGGTATTGCAATTTTTTGCCATTTTGAGGCGAAATTGTTCCTTTGGGGGGGTATTGCAACTTTTGGCCATATTGAAGCGAAATTGTTCCTTTCGGGGGGTATTGCAACTTTTCGGCATTTTGAGGCGAAATTGTTCCTTTGGGGGGGTATTGCAACTTTTGGCCATTTTGAAGCGAAATTGTTCCTTTGGGGGGTATTGCAATTTTTTGCCATTTTGAGGCGAAATTGTTCCTTTGGGGGGTATTGCAACTTTTGGCCATTTTGAAGCGAAAATGTTCCTTTCGGGGGGTATTGCAACTTTTCGGCATTTTGAGGTGAAATTGTTCCTTTGCGGGGGTTTTGCAACTTTTCGGCATTTTGAGGCGAAATTGTTCCTTTGGGGGGTATTGCAATTTTTTGCCATTTTGAGGCGAAATTGTTCCTTTGGGGGAGTATTGCAACTTTTGGCCATTTTGAAGGGAAATTGTTCCTTTCGGGGGGTATTGCAACTTTTCGGCATTTTGAGGCGAAATTGTTCCTTTGGGGGGGTATTGCAATTTTTTGCCATTTTGAGGCGAAATTGTTCCTTTGAGGGGGTATTGCAACTTTTGGCCATATTGAAGCGAAATTGTTCCTTTCGGGGGGTATTGCAACTTTTCGGCATTTTGAGGCGAAATTGTTCCTTTGGGGGGGTATTGCAACTTTTGGCCATTTTGAAGCGAAATTGTTCCTTTGGGGGGTATTGCAATTTTTTGCCATTTTGAGGCGAAATTGTTCCTTTGGGGGGTATTGCAACTTTTGGCCATTTTGAAGCGAAAATGTTCCTTTGGGGGGGTATTGCAATTTTTTTTCCATTTTGAGGCGAAATTGTTCCGTTGGGGGGGTATTGCAACTTTTGGCCATTTTGAAGCGAAATTGTTCCTTTCGGGGGGTATTGCAACTTTTCGGCATTTTGAGGTGAAATTGTTCGTTTGGGGGGGTATTGCAACTTTTCTGCATTTTGAAACGAAATTGTTCCTTTGGGGGGTATTGCAATTTTTTTTTCATTTTGAGGCGAAATTGTTGCTTTGGGGGATATTGCATCTTTTGGCCATTTTGAAGCGAAATTGTTCCTTTCGGGGGGTATTGCAACTTTTCGGCATTTTGAGGCGAAATTGTTCCTTTGGGGGGGTATTGCAACTTTTGGCCATTTTGAAGCGAAATTGTTCCTTTGGGGGGTATTGCAACTTTTCGGCATTTTGAGGCGAAATTGTTCCTTTGGGGAGCATTGCAATATTTTGGCATTTTGAGGCAAAATTGTTGCTTTGGAGGGGTTATAACAACTTTTGGCCATTTTGAAGCTAAATTGTTCCTTTCGGGGGGTATTGCAACTTTTCGGCATTTTGAGGCAAAATTGTTCCTTTGGGGGGGTATTGCAATTTTTTTTTCATTTTGAGGCGAAATTGTTCCTTTGGGGGGTATTGCAACTTTTGGCCATTTTGAAGCGAAATTGTTCCTTTGGGGGGGTATTGCAACTTTTCGCCATTTTGAGGCGAAATTGTTCCTTGGGGGGGTATTGCAACTTTTGGCCATTTTTAAGCGAAATTGTTCCTTTGGGGGGGTATTGCAATTTTTTGCCATTTTTAGGCGAAATTGTTCCTTTGGGGGGGTATTGCAACTTTTGGCCATTTTGAAGCGAAATTGTTCCTTTCGGGGGGTATTGCAACTTTTCGGCATTTTGAGGCGAAATTGTTCCTTTGGGGGGTATTGCAATTTTTTGCCATTTTGAGGCGAAATTGTTCCTTTGGGGGGGTATTGCAACTTTTGGCAATTTTGAAGCGAAATTGTTCCTTTGGGGGGTATTGCAATTTTTTGCCATTTTGAGGCGAAATTGTTGCTTTGGGGGGGTATTGACACTTTTGGCCATTTTGAAGCGAAATTGTTCCTTTCGGGGGGTATTGCAACTTTTCGGCATTTTGAGGCGAAATTGTTCCTTTGGGGGGGTATTGCAATTTTTTGCCATTTTGAGGCGAAATTGTTCCTTTGGGGGGGTATTGCAACTTTTGGCCATATTGAAGCGAAATTGTTCCTTTCGGGGGGTATTGCAACTTTTCGGCATTTTGAGGCGAAATTGTTCCTTTGGGGGGGTATTGCAACTTTTGGCCATTTTGAAGCGAAATTGTTCCTTTGGGGGGTATTGCAACTTTTGGCCATTTTGAAGCGAAAATGTTCCTTTCGGGGGGTATTGCAACTTTTCGGCATTTTGAGGTGAAATTGTTCCTTTGGGGGGGTATTGCAACTTTTCTGCATTTTGAAACGAAATTGTTCCTTTGGGTTGTATTGCAATGTTTTTTTTCATTTTGAGGCGAAATTGTTGCTTTCGGGGGATATTGCATCTTTTGGCCATTTTGAAGCGAAATTGTTCCTTTCGGGGGGTATTGCATTTTGAGGCGAAATTGTTCCTTTTGGGGGGTATTGCAACTTTTGGCCATTTTGAAGTGAAATTGTTCCTTTGGGGGGGTATTGCAACTTTTCGGCATTTTGAGGCAAAATTGTTCCTTTGGGGGGGTATTGCAATTTTTTGCCATTTTTAAGCGAAATTGTTCCTTTATGGGGGGTATTGCAACTTTTCGGCATTTTGAGTTGAAATTGTTCCTTTGGTGGGGTATTACAACTTTTGGCTATTTTGAAGCGAAATTGTTCCTTTCGAGGGGTATTGCAACTTTTCGGCATTTTGAGGCGAAATTGTTCCATTGGGGGGGTATTGCAACTTTTGGCCATTTTGAAGCGAAATTGTTCCTTTCGGGGGGTATTGCAACTTTTCGGCATTTTGAGGTGAAATTGTTCGTTTGGGGGGGTATTGCAACTTTTCTGCATTTTGAAACGAAATTGTTCCTTTGGGGGGTATTGCAATTTTTTTTTCATTTTGAGGCGAAATTGTTGCTTTGGGGGATATTGCATCTTTTGGCCATTTTGAAGCGAAATTGTTCCTTTCGGGGGGTATTGCAACTTTTCGGCATTTTGAGGCGAAATTGTTCCTTTGGGGGGTATTGCAACTTTTGGCCATTTTGAAGCGAAATTGTTCCTTTGGGGGGTATTGCAACTTTTCGGCATTTTGAGGCGAAATTGTTCCTTTGGGGAGCATTGCAATATTTTGGCATTTTGAGGCAAAATTGTTCCTTTGGAGGGGTTATAACAACTTTTGGCCATTTTGAAGCGAAATTGTTGCTTTGGGGGGGTATTGCAATTTTCTTTTCATTTTGAGGCGAAATTGTTCCTTTGGGGGTATTGCAACTTTTGGCCATTTTGAAGCGAAATTGTTCCTTTGGGGGGGTATTGCAACTTTTCGGCATTTTGAGGCAAAATTGTTCCTTTGGGGGTATTGCAATTTTTTGCCATTTTGAGGCGAAATTGTTCCTTGGGGGGGTATTGCAACTTTTGGCCATTTTTAAGCTAAATTGTTCCTTTCGGGGGGTATTCAAACTTTTCGGCATTTTGAGGTGAAATTGTTCGTTTGGGGGGTATTGCAACTTTTCTGCATTTTGAAACGAAATTGTTCCTTTGGGGGGTATTGCAATTTTTTTTTCATTTTGAGGCGAAATTGTTGCTTTGGGGGATATTGCATCTTTTGGCCATTTTGAAGCGAAATTGTTCCTTTCGGGGGGTATTGCAACTTTTCGGCATTTTGAGGCGAAATTGTTCCTTTGGGGGGTATTGCAACTTTTGGCCATTTTGAAGCGAAATTGTTCCTTTGGGGGGTATTGCAACTTTTCGGCATTTTGAGGCGAAATTGTTCCTTTGGGGAGCATTGCAATATTTTGGCATTTTGAGGCAAAATTGTTCCTTTGAGGGGGTTATAACAACTTTTGGCCATTTTAAAGCGAAATTGTTCCTTTCGGGGGGTATTGCAACTTTTCAGCATTTTGAGGCAAAATTGTTCCTTTGGGGGGGTATTGCAATTTTTTTTTCATTTTGAGGCGAAATTGTTCCTTTGGGGGTATTGCAACTTTTGGCCATTTTGAAGCGAAATTGTTCCTTTCGGGGGGTATTGCAACTTTTCGGCATTTTGAGGCAAAATTGTTCCTTTGGGGGGTGTTGCAATTTTTTGCCATTTTGAGGCGAAATTGTTTCTTTGGGGGGGTATTGCAACTTTTGGAAATTTTGAAGCGAAATTGTTCCTTTGGGGGGTATTGCAATTTTTTGCCATTTTGAGGCGAAATTGTTGCTTTGGGGGGGTATTGACACTTTTGGCCATTTTGAAGCGAAATTTTTCCTTTCGGGAAGTATTGCAACTTTTCGGCATTTTGAGGCGAAATTGTTTCTTTGGGGGGGTATTGCAATTTTTTGCCATTTTGAGGCGAAATTGTTCCTTTGGGGGGTATTGCAACTTTTGGCCATGTTGAAGCGAAATTGTTCCTTTCGGGGGGTATTGCAACTTTTCGGCATTTTGAGGCGAAATTGTTCCTTTGGGGGGGTATTGCAACTTTTGGCCATTTTGAAGCGAAATTGTTCCTTTGGGGGGTATTGCAACTTTTGGCCATTTTGAAGCGAAAATGTTCCTTTCGGGGGGTATTGCAACTTTTCGGCATTTTGAGGTGAAATTGTTCCATTGGGGGGGTATTGCAACTTTTGGCCATTTTGAAGCGAAATTGTTGCTTTCGGGGGGTATTGCAACTTTTCGGCATTTTGAGGCGAAATTGTTCCTTTTGGGGGGTATTGCAATTTTTTGCCATTTTGAGGCGAAATTGTTCCTTTGGGGGGGTATTGCAACTTTTGGCCATATTGAATCGAAATTGTTCCTTTTGGGGGGTATTACAATTTTTGGCCATTTTGAGGCGAAATTGTTCCTTTGGGCGGGTATTGCAACTTTTGGCCATTTTGAAGCGAAATTATTCCTTTCGGGGGGTATTGCAACTTTTCGGCATTTTGAGGCGAAATTGTTCCTTTGGGGGGGTATTGCAATTTTTTGCCATTTTGAGGTGAAATTGTTCCTTTGGGGGGTATTGCAACTTTTGGCCATTTTGAAGCGAAATTGTTCCTTTGGGGGGGTAGTGCAACTTTTCGGCATTTTGAGGCAAAATTTTTCCTTTGGGGGGATATTGCAATTTTTTGCCATTTTGAGGCGAAATTGTTCCTTTGGGGGGGTATTGCAATTTTTTGCCATTTTGAGGCGAAATTTTTCCTTTGGGGGGGTATTGCAACTTTTCGCCATTTTGAAGCGAAATGGTTGCTTTCGGGGGGTATTGCAACTTTTCGGCATTTTGAGGCGAAATTGTTCCTTTCGGGGGGTATTGCAACTTTTGGCCATTTTGAAACGAAATTGTTCGTTTGGGGGGTATTGCAATTTTTTTTTTCATTTTGAGGCGAAATTGTTTCTTTCGGGGGATATTGCATCTTTTGGCCATTTTGAAGCGAAATTGTTCCTTTCGAGGGGTATTGCAACTTTTCGGCATTTTGAGGCGAAATTGTTCCTTTGGGGGGGTATTGCAACTTTTCGGCATTTTGAGGCGAAATTGTTCCTTTCGGGGGATATTGCAACTTTTGGCCATTTTGAAACGAAATTGTTCGTTTGGGGGGTATTGCAATTTTTTTTTCATTTTGAGGCGAAATTGTTTCTTTCGAGGGGTATTGCAACTTTTGGCCATTTTGAAGCGAAATTGTTCCTTTGGGGGGTATTGCAACTTTTCGTCATTTTGAGGCAAAATTGTTCCTTTGGGGTGGGTATTGCAATTTTTTGCCATTTCGAGGCAAAATTGTTCCTTTGGGGGGGTATTCCAACTTTTGGCCATTTTTAAGCGAAATTGTTCCTTTGGGGGGGTATTGCAATTTTTTGCCATTTTGAGGCGAAATTGTTCCTTTGGGGGGGTATTGCAACTTTTGGCCATTTTGAAGCGAAATTGTTCCTTTCGGGGGGTATTGCATCTTTTGGCCATTTTGAAGCGAAATTGTTCCTTTCGGGGGGTATTGCAACTTTTCGGCATTTTGAGTTGAAATTGTTCCTTTGGGGGGGTATTGCAACTTTTGGCCATTTTGAAGCGAAATTGTTCCTTTCGGGGGGTATTGCAACTTTTCGGCATTTTGAGGCGAAATTGTTCCATTGGGGGGTATTGCAACTTTTGGCCATTTTGAAGCGAAATTGATCCTTTGGGGGGGTATTGCAACTTTTCGGCATTTTGAGGCAAAATTGCTCCTTTGGGGGGGTATTGCAATTTTTTGCCATTTTGAGGCGAAATTTTTCCTTTGGGGGGTATTGCAACTTTTGGCCATTTTTAAGCGAAATTGTTCCTTTGGGGGGGTATTGCAATTTTTTGCCATTTTGAGGCGAAATTGTTCCTTTGGGGGGGTATTGCAACTTTTGGCCATTTTGAAGCGAAATTGTTCCTTTCGGGGGTATTGCATCTTTTGGCCATTTTGAAGCGAAATTGTTCCTTTCGGGGGGTATTGCAACTTTTCGGCATTTTGAGTTGAAATTGTTCCTTTGGGGGGGTATTGCAACTTTTGGCCATTTTGAAGCGAAATTGTTGCTTTCGGGGGGTATTGCAACTTTTCGGCATTTTGAGGCGAAATTGTTCCATTGGGGGGGTATTGCAACTTTTGGCCATTTTGATGCGAAATTGTTCCTTTGGGGGGGTATTGCAACTTTTGGCCATTTTGAAGCGAAATTGTTCCTTTGGGGGGTATTGCAATTTTTTGCCATTTTGAGGCGAAATTGTTGCTTTGGGGGGGGTATTGACACTTTTGGCCATTTTGAAGCGAAATTGTTCCTTTCGGGGGGTATTGCAACTTTTCGGCATTTTGAGGCGAAATTGTTCCTTTGGGGGGGTATTACAATTTTTGGCCATTTTGAGGCGAAATTGTTCCTTTGGGCGGGTATTGCAACTTTTGGCCATTTTGAAGCGAAATTATTCCTTTCGGGGGGTATTGCAACTTTTCGGCATTTTGAGGCGAAATTGTTCCTTTGGGGGGGTATTGCAATTTTTTGCCATTTTGAGGTGAAATTGTTCCTTTGGGGGGTATTGCAACTTTTGGCCATTTTGAAGCGAAATTGTTCCTTTGGGGGGGTAGTGCAACTTTTCGGCATTTTGAGGCAAAATTTTTCCTTTGGGGGGATATTGCAGTTTTTTGCCATTTTGAGGCGAAATTGTTCCTTTGGGGGGGTATTGCAATTTTTTGCCATTTTGAGGCGAAATTTTTCCTTTGGGGGGGTATTGCAACTTTTCGCCATTTTGAAGCGAAATGGTTGCTTTCGGGGGGTATTGCAACTTTTCGGCATTTTGAGGCGAAATTGTTCCTTTCGGGGGTATTGCAACTTTTGGCCATTTTGAAGCGAAATTGTTCCTTTGGGGGGGTATTGCAATTTTTTGCCATTTTGAGGCGAAATTGTTCCTTTGGGGGGGTATTGCAACTTTTGGCCATTTTGAAGCGAAATTGTTCCTTTCGGGGGGTATTGCAACTTTTCGGCATTTTGAGGCGAAATTGTTCCTTTGGGGGGGTATTGCAACTTTTGGCCATTTTGAAGCGAAATTGTTCCTTTGGGGGGGTATTGCAACTTTTCGGCATTTTGAGGCGAAATTGTTCCTTTGGGGGGTATTGCAATTTTTTGCCATTTTGAGGCGAAATTTTTCCTTTGGGGGGGTATTGCAACTTTTTGCCATTTTGAAGCGAAATTGTTCCTTTCGGGGGGTATTGCAACTTTTCGGCATTTTGAGGCGAAATTGTTCCTTGGGGGGTATTGCAATTTTTTGCCATTTTTAGGCGAAATTGTGAGGGTATTGTATCTTTTGGCCATTTTGAAGCGAAATTGTTCCTTTCGGGGGGTATTCCAACTTTTCGGCATTTTGAGGTGAAATTGTTCCTTCGGGGGGTATTGCAATTTTTTGCCATTTTGAGGCGAAATTGTTCCTTTGGGGGGGTATTGCAACTTTTGGCCATTTTGAAGCGAAATTGTTCCTTTCGGGGGTATTGCAACTTTTCGGCATTTTGAGGCGAAATTGTTCCTTTGGGGGGTATTGCAATTTTTTGCCATTTTGAGGCGAAATTGTTCCTTTGGGGGGGTATTGCAACTTTTGGCCATTTTGAAGCGAAATTGTTCCTTTCGGGGGGTATTGCAACTTTTCGGCATTTTGAGGCGAAATTGTTCCTTTGGGGGTGTATTGCAACTTTTGGCCATTTTGAAGCGAAATTGTTCCTTTGGGGGGTATTGCAACTTTTCGGTATTTTGAGGCGAAATTGTTCCTTTGTGGGGGTATTGCAACTTTTGGCCATTTTGAAGCGAAATTGTTCCTTTGGGGGGTATTGCAATTTTTTGCCATTTTGAGGCGAAATTGTTTCTTTGGGGGGTATTGCAACTTTTCGGCATTTTGAGGCGAAATTGTTCCTTTGGGGGGGTATTGCAATTTTTTGCCATTTTGAGGCGAAATTGTTCCTTTGGGGGGGTATTGCAACTTTTGGCCATATTGAAGCGAAATTGTTCCTTTTGGGGGGTATTACAATTTTTGGCCATTTTGAGGCGAAATTGTTCCTTTGGGCGGGTATTGCAACTTTTGTCCATTTTGAAGCGAAATTATTCCTTTCGGGGGGTATTGCAACTTTTCGGCATTTTGAGGCGAAATTGTTCCTTTGGGGGGGTATTGCAATTTTTTGCCATTTTGAGGTGAAATTGTTCCTTTGGGGGGTATTGCAACTTTTGGCCATTTTGAAGCGAAATTGTTCCTTTGGGGGGTAGTGCAACTTTTCGGCATTTTGAGGCAAAATTTTTCCTTTGGGGGGATATTGCAATTTTTTGCCATTTTGAGGCGAAATTATTCCTTTGGGGGGGTATTGCAATTTTTTGCCATTTTGAGGCGAAATTTTTCCTTTGGGGGGGTATTGCAACTTTTCGGCATTTTGAGGCGAAATTGTTCCTTTCGGGGGGTATTGCAACTTTTGGCCATTTTGAAGCGAAATTGTTCCTTTGGGGGGGTATTGCAATTTTTTGCCATTTTGAGGCGAAATTGTTCCTTTGGGGGGGTATTGCAACTTTTGGCCATTTTGAAGCGAAATTGTTCCTTTCGGGGGGTATTGCAACTTTTCGGCATTTTGAGGCGAAATTGTTCCTTTGGGGGGGTATTGCAACTTTTGGCCATTTTGAAGCGAAATTGTTCCTTTGGGGGGGTATTGCAACTTTTCGGCATTTTGAGGCGAAATTGTTCCTTTGGGGGGTATTGCAATTTTTTGCCATTTTGAGGCGAAATTTTTCCTTTGGGGGGTATTGCAACTTTTTGCCATTTTGAAGCGAAATTGTTCCTTTCGGGGGGTATTGCAACTTTTCGGCATTTTGAGGCGAAATTGTTCCTTGGGGGGTATTGCAATTTTTTGCCATTTTTAGGCGAAATTGTGAGGGTATTGTATCTTTTGGCCATTTTGAAGCGAAATTGTTCCTTTCGGGGGGTATTCCAACTTTTCGGCATTTTGAGGTGAAATTGTTCCTTCGGGGGGTTTTGCAATTTTTTGCCATTTTGAGGCGAAATTGTTCCTTTGGGGGGTATTGCAACTTTTGGCCATTTTGAAGCGAAATTGTTCCTTTCGGGGGGTATTGCAACTTTTCGTTATTTTGAGGCGAAATTGTTCCTTTGGGGGGGTATTGCAACTTTTGGCCATTTTAAAGCGAAATTATTACTTTCGGGGGGTATTGCAACTTTTCGGCATTTTGAGGCGAAATTGTTCCTTTGGGGGGGTATTGCAACTTTTGGCCATTTTTAAGCGAAATTGTTCCTTTGGGGGGTATTGCAACTTTTCGGCATTTTGAGGCGAAATTGTTCCTTTGGGGGGGTATTGCAATTTTTTTCCATTTTGAGGCGAAATTGTTCCTTTGGGGGGTATTGCAATTTTTTGCCATTTTGATGCGAAATTGTTGCTTTGGGGGGTATTGCATCTTTTGGCCATTTTGAAGCGAAATTGTTCCTTTCGGGGGGTATTGCAACTTTTCGGCATTTTGAGGTGAAATTGTTCCTTTGGGGGGGTATTGCAACTTTTGGCCATTTTGAAGCGAAATTGTTCCTTTCGGGGGGTATTGCAACTTTTCGGCATTTTGAGGCGAAATTGTTCCATTGGGGGGGTATTGCAACTTTTGGCCATTTTGATGCGAAATTGTTCCTTTGGGGGGGTATTGCAACTTTTCGGCATTTTGAGGCGAAATTGTTCCTTTGGGGGGTATTGCAATTTTTTGCCATTTTGAGGCGAAATTGTTCCTTTGGGGGGGTATTGCAACTTTTGGCCATTTTGAAGCGAAATTGTTCCTTTGGGGGGTATTGCAATTTTTTGCATTTTGAGGCGAAATTGTTGCTTTGGGGGGGGTATTGACACTTTTGGCCATTTTGAGGCGAAATTGTTCCTTTCGGGGGGTATTGCAACTTTTCGGCATTTTGAGGCGAAATTGCTCCTTTGGGGGGGTATTGCAATTTTTTGCCATTTTGAGGCGAAATTGTTCCTTTGGGGGGGTATTGCAACTTTTGGCCATATTGAAGCGAAATTGTTACTTTCGGGGGGTATTGAAACTTTTCGGCATTTTGAGGCGAAATTGTTCCTTTGGGGGTGTATTGCAACTTTTGGCCATTTTGAAGCGAAATTGTTCCTTTGGGGGGTATTGCAACTTTTGGCCATTTTGAAGCGAAAATGTTCCTTTGGGGGGGTATTGCAATTTTTTTTCCATTTTGAGGCGAAATTGTTCCTTTGGGGGGTATTGCAACTTTTGGCCATTTTGAAGCGAAATTGTTCCTTTCGGGGGGTATTGCAACTTTTCTGCATTTTGAAACAAAATTGTTCCTTTGGGGGTATTGCAATTTTTTTTTTCATTTTGAGGCGAAATTGTTGCTTTGGGGGGATATTGCATCTTTTGGCCATTTTGAAGCGAAATTGTTCCTTTCGGGGGGGTATTGCAACTTTTCGGCATTTTGAGGCGAAATTGTTCCTTTGGGGGGGGTATTGCAACTTTTGGCCATTTTGAAGCGAAATTGTTCCTTTGTGGGGGTATTGCAACTTTTCGGCATTTTGAGGCAAAATTGTTCCTTTGGGGGGGTATTGCAATTTTTTGCCATTTTGAGGCGAAATTGTTCCTTTGGGGGGGTATTGCAACTTTTGGCCATTTTGAAGCGAAATTGTTCCTTTCGGGGGGTATTGCAACCTTTCGGCATTTTGAGGCGAAATTGTTCCTTTGGGGGGTATTGCAATTTTTTGCCATTTTGAGGCGAAATTGTTCCTTTGGGGGGGTATTGCAACTTTTGGCCATTTTGAAGCGAAATTGTTCCTTTCGGGGGGTATTGCAACTTTTCGGCATTTTGAGGCGAAATTGTTCCTTTGGGGGTGTATTGCAACTTTTGGCCATTTTGAAGCGAAATTGTTCCTTTGGGGGGTATTGCAACTTTTCGGTATTTTGAGGCGAAATTGTTCCTTTGTGGGGGTATTGCAACTTTTGGCCATTTTGAAGCGAAATTGTTCCTTTGGGGGGTATTGCAATTTTTTGCCATTTTGAGGCGAAATTGTTTCTTTGGGGGGTATTGCAACTTTTCGGCATTTTGAGGCGAAATTGTTCCTTTGGGGGGTATTGCAATTTTTTGCCATTTTGAGGCGAAATTGTTCCTTTGGGGGGGTATTGCAACTTTTGGCCATATTGAAGCGAAATTGTTCCTTTTGGGGGGTATTACAATTTTTGGCCATTTTGAGGCGAAATTGTTCCTTTGGGCGGGTATTGCAACTTTTGGCCATTTTGAAGCGAAATTATTCCTTTCGGGGGGTATTGCAACTTTTCGGCATTTTGAGGCAAAATTTTTCCTTTGGGGGGATATTGCAATTTTTTGCCATTTTGAGGCGAAATTATTCCTTTGGGGGGGTATTGCAATTTTTTGCCATTTTGAGGCGAAATTTTTCCTTTGGGGGGGTATTGCAACTTTTCGGCATTTTGAGGCGAAATTGTTCCTTTCGGGGGGTATTGCAACTTTTGGCCATTTTGAAGCGAAATTGTTCCTTTGGGGGGGTATTGCAATTTTTTGCCATTTTGAGGCGAAATTGTTCCTTTGGGGGGGTATTGCAACTTTTGGCCATTTTGAAGCGAAATTGTTCCTTTCGGGGGGTATTGCAACTTTTCGGCATTTTGAGGCGAAATTGTTCCTTTGGGGGGGTATTGCATCTTTTGGCCATTTTGAAGCGAAATTGTTCCTTTGGGGGGGTATTGCAACTTTTCGGCATTTTGAGGCGAAATTGTTCCTTTGGGGGGTATTGCAATTTTTTGCCATTTTGAGGCGAAATTTTTCCTTTGGGGGGGTATTGCAACTTTTTGCCATTTTGAAGCGAAATTGTTCCTTTCGGGGGGTATTGCAACTTTTCGGCATTTTGAGGCGAAATTGTTCCTTGGGGGGTATTGCAATTTTTTGCCATTTTTAGGCGAAATTGTGAGGGTATTGTATCTTTTGGCCATTTTGAAGCGAAATTGTTCCTTTCGGGGGGTATTCCAACTTTTCGGCATTTTGAGGTGAAATTGTTCCTTCGGGGGGTTTTGCAATTTTTTGCCATTTTGAGGCGAAATTGTTCCTTTGGGGGGTATTGCAACTTTTGGCCATTTTGAAGCGAAATTGTTCCTTTCGGGGGGTATTGCAACTTTTCGTTATTTTGAGGCGAAATTGTTCCTTTGGGGGGGTATTGCAACTTTTGGCCATTTTAAAGCGAAATTATTACTTTCGGGGGGTATTGCAACTTTTCGGCATTTTGAGGCGAAATTGTTCCTTTGGGGGGGTATTGCAACTTTTGGCCATTTTTAAGCGAAATTGTTCCTTTGGGGGGTATTGCAACTTTTCGGCATTTTGAGGCGAAATTGTTCCTTTGGGGGGGTATTGCAATTTTTTTCCATTTTGAGGCGAAATTGTTCCTTTGGGGGGTATTGCAATTTTTTGCCATTTTGATGCGAAATTGTTGCTTTGGGGGGTATTGCATCTTTTGGCCATTTTGAAGCGAAATTGTTCCTTTCGGGGGGTATTGCAACTTTTCGGCATTTTGAGGTGAAATTGTTCCTTTGGGGGGGTATTGCAACTTTTGGCCATTTTGAAGCGAAATTGTTCCTTTCGGGGGGTATTGCAACTTTTGGCCATATTGAAGCGAAATTGTTCCTTTTGGGGGGTATTACAATTTTTGGCCATTTTGAGGCGAAATTGTTCCTTTGGGCGGGAATTGCAACTTTTGGCCATTTTGAAGCGAAATTATTCCTTTCGGGGGGTATTGCAACTTTTCGGCATTTTGAGGCGAAATTGTTCCTTTGGGGGGGTATTGCAATTTTTTGCCATTTTGAGGTGAAATTGTTCCTTTGGGGGGTATTGCAACTTTTGGCCATTTTGAAGCGAAATTGTTCCTTTGGGGGGTAGTGCAACTTTTCGGCATTTTGAGGCAAAATTTTTCCTTTGGGGGGATATTGCAATTTTTTGCCATTTTGAGGCGAAATTATTCCTTTGGGGGGGTATTGCAATTTTTTGCCATTTTGAGGCGAAATTTTTCCTTTGGGGGGGTATTGCAACTTTTCGGCATTTTGAGGCGAAATTGTTCCTTTCGGGGGGTATTGCAACTTTTGGCCATTTTGAAGCGAAATTGTTCCTTTGGGGGGTTATTGCAATTTTTTGCCATTTTGAGGCGAAATTGTTCCTTTGGGGGGGTATTGCAACTTTTGGCCATTTTGAAGCGAAATTGTTCCTTTCGGAGGGTATTGCAACTTTTCGGCATTTTGAGGCGAAATTGTTCCTTTGGGGGGGTATTGCAACTTTTGGCCATTTTGAAGCGAAATTGTTCCTTTGGGGGGGGGTATTGCAACTTTTCGGCATTTTGAGGCGAAATTGTTCCTTTGGGGGGTATTGCAATTTTTTGCCATTTTGAGGCGAAATTTTTCCTTTGGGGGGGTATTGCAACTTTTTGCCATTTTGAAGCGAAATTGTTCCTTTCGGGGGGTATTGCAACTTTTCGGCATTTTGAGGCGAAATTGTTCCTTGGGGGGTATTGCAATTTTTTGCCATTTTTAGGCGAAATTGTGAGGGTATTGTATCTTTTGGCCATTTTGAAGCGAAATTGTTCCTTTCGGGGGGTATTCCAACTTTTCGGCATTTTGAGGTGAAATTGTTCCTTTGGGGGGTTTTGCAATTTTTTGCCATTTTGAGGCGAAATTGTTCCTTTGGGGGGTATTGCAACTTTTGGCCATTTTGAAGCGAAATTGTTCCTTTCGGGGGGTATTGCAACTTTTCGTTATTTTGAGGCGAAATTGTTCCTTTGGGGGGGTATTGCAACTTTTGGCCATTTTAAAGCGAAATTATTACTTTCGGGGGGTATTGCAACTTTTCGGCATTTTGAGGCGAAATTGTTCCTTTGGGGGGGTATTGCAACTTTTGGCCATTTTTAAGCGAAATTGTTCCTTTGGGGGGTATTGCAACTTTTCGGCATTTTGAGGCGAAATTGTTCCTTTGGGGGGGTATTGCAATTTTTTTCCATTTTGAGGCGAAATTGTTCCTTTGGGGGGTATTGCAATTTTTTGCCATTTTGATGCGAAATTGTTGCTTTGGGGGGTATTGCATCTTTTGGCCATTTAGAAGCGAAATTGTTCCTTTCGGGGGGTATTGCAACTTTTCGGCATTTTGAGGTGAAATTGTTCCTTTGGGGGGGTATTGCAACTTTTGGCCATTTTGAAGCGAAATTGTTCCTTTCGGGGGGTATTGCAACTTTTCGGCATTTTGAGGCGAAATTGTTCCATTGGGGGGGTATTGCAACTTTTGGCCATTTTGATGCGAAATTGTTCCTTTGGGGGGGTATTGCAACTTTTCGGCATTTTGAGGCGAAATTGTTCCTTTGGGGGGTATTGCAATTTTTTGCCATTTTGAGGCGAAATTGTTCCTTTGGGGGGTATTGCAACTTTTGGCCATTTTGAAGCGAAATTGTTCCTTTGGGGGGTATTGCAATTTTTTGCCATTTTGAGGCGAAATTGTTGCTTTGGGGGGGGTATTGACACTTTTGGCCATTTTGAGGCGAAATTGTTCCTTTCGGGGGGTATTGCAACTTTTCGGCATTTTGAGGCGAAATTGCTCCTTTGGGGGGGTATTGCAATTTTTTGCCATTTTGAGGCGAAATTGTTCCTTTGGGGGGGTATTGCAACTTTTGGCCATATTGAAGCGAAATTGTTACTTTCGGGGGTATTGCAACTTTTCGGCATTTTGAGGCGAAATTGTTCCTTTGGGGGTGTATTGCAACTTTTGGCCATTTTGAAGCGAAATTGTTCCTTTGGGGGGTATTGCAACTTTTGGCCATTTTGAAGCGAAAATGTTCCTTTGGGGGGTATTGCAACTTTTGGCCATTTTGAAGCGAAAATGTTCCTTTGGGGGGGTATTGCAATTTTTTTTCCATTTTGAGGCGAAATTGTTCCTTTGGGGGGTATTGCAACTTTTGGCCATTTTGAAGCGAAATTGTTCCTTTCGGGGGGTATTGCAACTTTTCTGCATTTTGAAACAAAATTGTTCCTTTGGGGGTATTGCAATTTTTTTTTTCATTTTGAGGCGAAATTGTTGCTTTGGGGGGATATTGCATCTTTTGGCCATTTTGAAGCGAAATTGTTCCTTTCGGGGGGGTATTGCAACTTTTCGGCATTTTGAGGCGAAATTGTTCCTTTGGGGGGGGTATTGCAACTTTTGGCCATTTTGAAGCGAAATTGTTCCTTTGTGGGGGTATTGCAACTTTTCGGCATTTTGAGGCAAAATTGTTCCTTTGGGGGGGTATTGCAATTTTTTGCCATTTTGAGGCGAAATTGTTCCTTTGGGGGGGTATTGCAACTTTTGGCCATTTTGAAGCGAAATTGTTCCTTTCGGGGGGTATTGCAACCTTTCGGCATTTTGAGGCGAAATTGTTCCTTTGGGGGGTATTGCAATTTTTTGCCATTTTGAGGCGAAATTGTTCCTTTGGGGGGGTATTGCAACTTTTGGCCATTTTGAAGCGAAATTGTTCCTTTCGGGGGGTATTGCAACTTTTCGGCATTTTGAGGCGAAATTGTTCCTTTGGGGGTGTATTGCAACTTTTGGCCATTTTGAAGCGAAATTGTTCCTTTGGGGGGTATTGCAACTTTTCGGTATTTTGAGGCGAAATTGTTCCTTTGTGGGGGTATTGCAACTTTTGGCCATTTTGAAGCGAAATTGTTCCTTTGGGGGGTATTGCAATTTTTTGCCATTTTGAGGCGAAATTGTTTCTTTGGGGGGTATTGCAACTTTTCGGCATTTTGAGGCGAAATTGTTCCTTTGGGGGGTATTGCAATTTTTTGCCATTTTGAGGCGAAATTGTTCCTTTGGGGGGGTATTGCAACTTTTGGCCATATTGAAGCGAAATTGTTCCTTTTGGGGGGTATTACAATTTTTGGCCATTTTGAGGCGAAATTGTTCCTTTGGGCGGGTATTGCAACTTTTGGCCATTTTGAAGCGAAATTATTCCTTTCGGGGGGTATTGCAACTTTTCGGCATTTTGAGGCAAAATTTTTCCTTTGGGGGGATATTGCAATTTTTTGCCATTTTGAGGCGAAATTATTCCTTTGGGGGGGTATTGCAATTTTTTGCCATTTTGAGGCGAAATTTTTCCTTTGGGGGGGTATTGCAACTTTTCGGCATTTTGAGGCGAAATTGTTCCTTTCGGGGGGTATTGCAACTTTTGGCCATTTTGAAGCGAAATTGTTCCTTTGGGGGGGTATTGCAATTTTTTGCCATTTTGAGGCGAAATTGTTCCTTTGGGGGGGTATTGCAACTTTTGGCCATTTTGAAGCGAAATTGTTCCTTTCGGGGGGTATTGCAACTTTTCGGCATTTTGAGGCGAAATTGTTCCTTTGGGGGGGTATTGCATCTTTTGGCCATTTTGAAGCGAAATTGTTCCTTTGGGGGGGTATTGCAACTTTTCGGCATTTTGAGGCGAAATTGTTCCTTTGGGGGGTATTGCAATTTTTTGCCATTTTGAGGCGAAATTTTTCCTTTGGGGGGGTATTGCAACTTTTTGCCATTTTGAAGCGAAATTGTTCCTTTCGGGGGGTATTGCAACTTTTCGGCATTTTGAGGCGAAATTGTTCCTTGGGGGGTATTGCAATTTTTTGCCATTTTTAGGCGAAATTGTGAGGGTATTGTATCTTTTGGCCATTTTGAAGCGAAATTGTTCCTTTCGGGGGGTATTCCAACTTTTCGGCATTTTGAGGTGAAATTGTTCCTTCGGGGGGTTTTGCAATTTTTTGCCATTTTGAGGCGAAATTGTTCCTTTGGGGGGTATTGCAACTTTTGGCCATTTTGAAGCGAAATTGTTCCTTTCGGGGGGTATTGCAACTTTTCGTTATTTTGAGGCGAAATTGTTCCTTTGGGGGGGTATTGCAACTTTTGGCCATTTTAAAGCGAAATTATTACTTTCGGGGGGTATTGCAACTTTTCGGCATTTTGAGGCGAAATTGTTCCTTTGGGGGGGTATTGCAACTTTTGGCCATTTTTAAGCGAAATTGTTCCTTTGGGGGGTATTGCAACTTTTCGGCATTTTGAGGCGAAATTGTTCCTTTGGGGGGGTATTGCAATTTTTTTCCATTTTGAGGCGAAATTGTTCCTTTGGGGGGTATTGCAATTTTTTGCCATTTTGATGCGAAATTGTTGCTTTGGGGGGTATTGCATCTTTTGGCCATTTTGAAGCGAAATTGTTCCTTTCGGGGGGTATTGCAACTTTTCGGCATTTTGAGGTGAAATTGTTCCTTTGGGGGGGTATTGCAACTTTTGGCCATTTTGAAGCGAAATTGTTCCTTTCGGGGGGTATTGCAACTTTTGGCCATATTGAAGCGAAATTGTTCCTTTTGGGGGGTATTACAATTTTTGGCCATTTTGAGGCGAAATTGTTCCTTTGGGCGGGAATTGCAACTTTTGGCCATTTTGAAGCGAAATTATTCCTTTCGGGGGGTATTGCAACTTTTCGGCATTTTGAGGCGAAATTGTTCCTTTGGGGGGGTATTGCAATTTTTTGCCATTTTGAGGTGAAATTGTTCCTTTGGGGGGTATTGCAACTTTTGGCCATTTTGAAGCGAAATTGTTCCTTTGGGGGGTAGTGCAACTTTTCGGCATTTTGAGGCAAAATTTTTCCTTTGGGGGGATATTGCAATTTTTTGCCATTTTGAGGCGAAATTATTCCTTTGGGGGGGTATTGCAATTTTTTGCCATTTTGAGGCGAAATTTTTCCTTTGGGGGGGTATTGCAACTTTTCGGCATTTTGAGGCGAAATTGTTCCTTTCGGGGGGTATTGCAACTTTTGGCCATTTTGAAGCGAAATTGTTCCTTTGGGGGGGTATTGCAATTTTTTGCCATTTTGAGGCGAAATTGTTCCTTTGGGGGGGTATTGCAACTTTTGGCCATTTTGAAGCGAAATTGTTCCTTTCGGAGGGTATTGCAACTTTTCGGCATTTTGAGGCGAAATTGTTCCTTTGGGGGGGTATTGCAACTTTTGGCCATTTTGAAGCGAAATTGTTCCTTTGGGGGGGGTATTGCAACTTTTCGGCATTTTGAGGCGAAATTGTTCCTTTGGGGGGTATTGCAATTTTTTGCCATTTTGAGGCGAAATTTTTCCTTTGGGGGGGTATTGCAACTTTTTGCCATTTTGAAGCGAAATTGTTCCTTTCGGGGGGTATTGCAACTTTTCGGCATTTTGAGGCGAAATTGTTCCTTGGGGGGTATTGCAATTTTTTGCCATTTTTAGGCGAAATTGTGAGGGTATTGTATCTTTTGGCCATTTTGAAGCGAAATTGTTCCTTTCGGGGGGTATTCCAACTTTTCGGCATTTTGAGGTGAAATTGTTCCTTCGGGGGGTTTTGCAATTTTTTGCCATTTTGAGGCGAAATTGTTCCTTTGGGGGGTATTGCAACTTTTGGCCATTTTGAAGCGAAATTGTTCCTTTCGGGGGGTATTGCAACTTTTCGTTATTTTGAGGCGAAATTGTTCCTTTGGGGGGGTATTGCAACTTTTGGCCATTTTAAAGCGAAATTATTACTTTCGGGGGGTATTGCAACTTTTCGGCATTTTGAGGCGAAATTGTTCCTTTGGGGGGGTATTGCAACTTTTGGCCATTTTTAAGCGAAATTGTTCCTTTGGGGGGTATTGCAACTTTTCGGCATTTTGAGGCGAAATTGTTCCTTTGGGGGGGTATTGCAATTTTTTTCCATTTTGAGGCGAAATTGTTCCTTTGGGGGGTATTGCAATTTTTTGCCATTTTGATGCGAAATTGTTGCTTTGGGGGGTATTGCATCTTTTGGCCATTTAGAAGCGAAATTGTTCCTTTCGGGGGGTATTGCAACTTTTCGGCATTTTGAGGTGAAATTGTTCCTTTGGGGGGGTATTGCAACTTTTGGCCATTTTGAAGCGAAATTGTTCCTTTCGGGGGGTATTGCAACTTTTCGGCATTTTGAGGCGAAATTGTTCCATTGGGGGGGTATTGCAACTTTTGGCCATTTTGATGCGAAATTGTTCCTTTGGGGGGGTATTGCAACTTTTCGGCATTTTGAGGCGAAATTGTTCCTTTGGGGGGTATTGCAATTTTTTGCCATTTTGAGGCGAAATTGTTCCTTTGGGGGGTATTGCAACTTTTGGCCATTTTGAAGCGAAATTGTTCCTTTGGGGGGTATTGCAATTTTTTGCCATTTTGAGGCGAAATTGTTGCTTTGGGGGGGGTATTGACACTTTTGGCCATTTTGAGGCGAAATTGTTCCTTTCGGGGGGTATTGCAACTTTTCGGCATTTTGAGGCGAAATTGCTCCTTTGGGGGGGTATTGCAATTTTTTGCCATTTTGAGGCGAAATTGTTCCTTTGGGGGGGTATTGCAACTTTTGGCCATATTGAAGCGAAATTGTTACTTTCGGGGGTATTGCAACTTTTCGGCATTTTGAGGCGAAATTGTTCCTTTGGGGGTGTATTGCAACTTTTGGCCATTTTGAAGCGAAATTGTTCCTTTGGGGGGTATTGCAACTTTTGGCCATTTTGAAGCGAAAATGTTCCTTTGGGGGGGTATTGCAATTTTTTTTCCATTTTGAGGCGAAATTGTTCCTTTGGGGGGTATTGCAACTTTTGGCCATTTTGAAGCGAAATTGTTCCTTTCGGGGGGTATTGCAACTTTTCTGCATTTTGAAACAAAATTGTTCCTTTGGGGGTATTGCAATTTTTTTTTTCATTTTGAGGCGAAATTGTTGCTTTGGGGGGATATTGCATCTTTTGGCCATTTTGAAGCGAAATTGTTCCTTTCGGGGGGTATTGCAACTTTTCGGCATTTTGAGGCGAAATTGTTCCTTTGGGGGGGGGTATTGCAACTTTTCGGCATTTTGAGGCAAAATTGTTCCTTTGGGGGGGTATTGCAATTTTTTGCCATTTTGAGGCAAAATTGTTCTTTTGGGGGGGTATTGCAACTTTTGGCCATTTTTAAGCGAAATTGTTCCTTTGGGGGGGTATTGCAATTTTTTGCCATTTTGAGGCGAATTTGTTCCTTTGGGGGAGTATTGCAACTTTTGGCCATTTTGAAGCGAAATTGTTCCTTTCGGGGGGGTATTGCAACTTTTCGGCATTTTGAGGCGAAATTGTTCCTTTGGGGGGTATTGCAATTTTTTGCCATTTTGAGGCGAAATTGTTCCTTTGGGGGGGTATTGCAACTTTTGGCCATTTTGAAGTGAAATTGTTCCTTTGGGGGGTATTGCAATTTTTTGCCATTTTGAGGCGAAATTGTTGCTTTGGGGGGGTATTGACACTTTTGGCCAATTTGAAGCAAAATTGTTCCTTTCGGTGGGTATTGCAACTTTTCGGCATTTTGAGGCGAAATTGTTCTTTTGGGGGGGGTATTGCAATTTTTTGCCATTTTGAGGCGAAATTGTTCCTTTGGGGGGGTATTGCAACTTTTGGCCATATTGAAGCGAAATTGTTCCTTTCGGGGGGTATTGCAACTTTTCGTCATTTTGAGGCGAAATTGTTCCTTTGGGGGGGTATTGCAATTTTTGGCCATTTTGAAGCGAAATTGTTCCTTTGGGGGGTATTGCAATATTTTGCCATTTTGAGGCGAAATTGTTCCTTTGGGGGGTATTGCAACTTTTGGCCATTTTGAAGCGAAAATCTTCCTTTCGGGGGGTATTGCAACTTTTCGGCATTTTGAGGTGAAATTGTTCCTTTGGGGGGGTATTGCAACTTTTCTGCATTTTGAAACGAAATTGTTCCTTTGGGGGGTATTGCAATTTTTTTTTCATTTTGAGGCGAAATTGTTCCTTTCGGGGGGTATTGCAACTTTTCGGCATTTTGAGGTGAAATTGTTCCTTTGGGGGGGTATTGCAACTTTTGGCCATTTTGAAGCGAAATTGTTCCTTTCGGGGGGTATTGCAACTTTTGGCCATTTTGAAGCGAAATTGTTCCTTTGGGGGGGTATTGCAACTTTTGGCCATTTTGATGCGAAATTGTTCCTTTGGGGGGGTATTGCAACTTTTCGGCATTTTGAGGCGAAATTGTTCCTTTGGGGGGTATTGCAATTTTTTGCCATTTTGAGGCGAAATTGTTCCTTTGGGGGGGTATTGCAACTTTTGGCCATTTTGAAGCGAAATTGTTCCTTTGGGGGGTATTGCAATTTTTTTCCATTTTGAGGCGAAATTGTTGCTTTGGGGGGGGTATTGACACTTTTGGCCATTTTGAGGCGAAATTGTTCCTTTCGGGGGGTATTGCAACTTTTCGGCATTTTGAGGCGAAATTGTTCCTTTGGGGGGGTATTGCAATTTTTTGCCATTTTGAGGCGAAATTGTTCCTTTGGGGGGGTATTGCAACTTTTGGCCATATTGAAGCGAAATTGTTACTTTCGGGGGGTATTGCAACTTTTCGGCATTTTGAGGCGAAATTGTTCCTTTGGGGGTGTATTGCAACTTTTGGCCATTTTGAAGCGAAATTGTTCCTTTGGGGGGTATTGCAACTTTTGGCCATTTTGAAGCGAAAATGTTCCTTTGTGGGGGTATTGCAATTTTTTTTCCATTTTGAGGCGAAATTGTTCCTTTGGGGGGGTATTGCAACTTTTGGCCATTTTGAAGCGAAATTGTTCCTTTCGGGGGGTATTGCAACTTTTCGGCATTTTGAGGCGAAATTGTTCCTTTGGGGGGGTATTGCAACTTTTCTGCATTTTGAAACAAAATTGTTCCTTTGGGGGTATTGCAATTTGTTTTTTCATTTTGAGGCGAAATTGTTGCTTTGGGGGGATATTGCATCTTTTGGCCATTTTGAAGCGAAATTGTTCCTTTCGGGGGGTATTGCAACTTTTCGGCATTTTGAGGCGAAATTGTTCCTTTGGGGGGGTATTGCAACTTTTGGCCATTTTGAAGCGAAATTGTTCCTTTGTGGGGGTATTGCAACTTTTCGGCATTTTGAGGCAAAATTGTTCCTTTGGGGGGGTATTGCAATTTTTTGCCATTTTGAGGCGAATTTGTTCCTTTGGGGGAGTATTGCAACTTTTGGCCATTTTGAAGCGAAATTGTTCCTTTCGGGGGGTATTGCAACTTTTCGGCATTTTGAGGCGAAATTGTACCTTTGGGGGGTATTGCAATTTTTTGCCATTTTGAGGCGAAATTGTTGCTTTGGGGGGGTATTGACACTTGGCCAATTTGAAGCAAAATTGTTCCTTTCGGTGGGTATTGCAACTTTTCGGCATTTTGAGGCGAAATTGTTCTTTTGGGGGGGGGTATTGCAAATTTTTTGCCATTTTGAGGCGAAATTGTTCCTTTGGGGGGGTATTGCAACTTTTCGGCATTTTGAGGCGAAATTGTTCCTTTGGGGGGGTATTGCATCTTTTGGCCATTTTGAAGCGAAATTGTTCCTTTGGGGGGGTATTGCAACTTTTCGGCATTTTGAGGCGAAATTGTTCCTTTGGGGGGTATTGCAATTTTTTGCCATTTTGAGGCGAAATTTTTCCTTTGGGGGGGTATTGCAACTTTTTGCCATTTTGAAGCGAAATTGTTCCTTTCGGGGGGTATTGCAACTTTTCGGCATTTTGAGGCGAAATTGTTCCTTGGGGGGTATTGCAATTTTTTGCCATTTTTAGGCGAAATTGTGAGGGTATTGTATCTTTTGGCCATTTTGAAGCGAAATTGTTCCTTTCGGGGGGTATTCCAACTTTTCGGCATTTTGAGGTGAAATTGTTCCTTCGGGGGGTTTTGCAATTTTTTGCCATTTTGAGGCGAAATTGTTCCTTTGGGGGGTATTGCAACTTTTGGCCATTTTGAAGCGAAATTGTTCCTTTCGGGGGGTATTGCAACTTTTCGTTATTTTGAGGCGAAATTGTTCCTTTGGGGGGGTATTGCAACTTTTGGCCATTTTAAAGCGAAATTATTACTTTCGGGGGGTATTGCAACTTTTCGGCATTTTGAGGCGAAATTGTTCCTTTGGGGGGGTATTGCAACTTTTGGCCATTTTTAAGCGAAATTGTTCCTTTGGGGGGTATTGCAACTTTTCGGCATTTTGAGGCGAAATTGTTCCTTTGGGGGGGTATTGCAATTTTTTTCCATTTTGAGGCGAAATTGTTCCTTTGGGGGGTATTGCAATTTTTTGCCATTTTGATGCGAAATTGTTGCTTTGGGGGGTATTGCATCTTTTGGCCATTTTGAAGCGAAATTGTTCCTTTCGGGGGGTATTGCAACTTTTCGGCATTTTGAGGTGAAATTGTTCCTTTGGGGGGGTATTGCAACTTTTGGCCATTTTGAAGCGAAATTGTTCCTTTCGGGGGGTATTGCAACTTTTGGCCATATTGAAGCGAAATTGTTCCTTTTGGGGGGTATTACAATTTTTGGCCATTTTGAGGCGAAATTGTTCCTTTGGGCGGGAATTGCAACTTTTGGCCATTTTGAAGCGAAATTATTCCTTTCGGGGGGTATTGCAACTTTTCGGCATTTTGAGGCGAAATTGTTCCTTTGGGGGGGTATTGCAATTTTTTGCCATTTTGAGGTGAAATTGTTCCTTTGGGGGGTATTGCAACTTTTGGCCATTTTGAAGCGAAATTGTTCCTTTGGGGGGTAGTGCAACTTTTCGGCATTTTGAGGCAAAATTTTTCCTTTGGGGGGATATTGCAATTTTTTGCCATTTTGAGGCGAAATTATTCCTTTGGGGGGGTATTGCAATTTTTTGCCATTTTGAGGCGAAATTTTTCCTTTGGGGGGGTATTGCAACTTTTCGGCATTTTGAGGCGAAATTGTTCCTTTCGGGGGGTATTGCAACTTTTGGCCATTTTGAAGCGAAATTGTTCCTTTGGGGGGGTATTGCAATTTTTTGCCATTTTGAGGCGAAATTGTTCCTTTGGGGGGGTATTGCAACTTTTGGCCATTTTGAAGCGAAATTGTTCCTTTCGGAGGGTATTGCAACTTTTCGGCATTTTGAGGCGAAATTGTTCCTTTGGGGGGGTATTGCAACTTTTGGCCATTTTGAAGCGAAATTGTTCCTTTGGGGGGGGGTATTGCAACTTTTCGGCATTTTGAGGCGAAATTGTTCCTTTGGGGGGTATTGCAATTTTTTGCCATTTTGAGGCGAAATTTTTCCTTTGGGGGGGTATTGCAACTTTTTGCCATTTTGAAGCGAAATTGTTCCTTTCGGGGGGTATTGCAACTTTTCGGCATTTTGAGGCGAAATTGTTCCTTGGGGGGTATTGCAATTTTTTGCCATTTTTAGGCGAAATTGTGAGGGTATTGTATCTTTTGGCCATTTTGAAGCGAAATTGTTCCTTTCGGGGGGTATTCCAACTTTTCGGCATTTTGAGGTGAAATTGTTCCTTCGGGGGGTTTTGCAATTTTTTGCCATTTTGAGGCGAAATTGTTCCTTTGGGGGGTATTGCAACTTTTGGCCATTTTGAAGCGAAATTGTTCCTTTCGGGGGGTATTGCAACTTTTCGTTATTTTGAGGCGAAATTGTTCCTTTGGGGGGGTATTGCAACTTTTGGCCATTTTAAAGCGAAATTATTACTTTCGGGGGGTATTGCAACTTTTCGGCATTTTGAGGCGAAATTGTTCCTTTGGGGGGGTATTGCAACTTTTGGCCATTTTTAAGCGAAATTGTTCCTTTGGGGGGTATTGCAACTTTTCGGCATTTTTAGGCGAAATTGTTCCTTTGGGGGGGTATTGCAATTTTTTTCCATTTTGAGGCGAAATTGTTCCTTTGGGGGGTATTGCAATTTTTTGCCATTTTGATGCGAAATTGTTGCTTTGGGGGGTATTGCATCTTTTGGCCATTTAGAAGCGAAATTGTTCCTTTCGGGGGGTATTGCAACTTTTCGGCATTTTGAGGTGAAATTGTTCCTTTGGGGGTATTGCAACTTTTGGCCATTTTGAAGCGAAATTGTTCCTTTCGGGGGGTATTGCAACTTTTCGGCATTTTGAGGCGAAATTGTTCCATTGGGGGGGTATTGCAACTTTTGGCCATTTTGATGCGAAATTGTTCCTTTGGGGGGGTATTGCAACTTTTCGGCATTTTGAGGCGAAATTGTTCCTTTGGGGGGTATTGCAATTTTTTGCCATTTTGAGGCGAAATTGTTCCTTTGGGGGGTATTGCAACTTTTGGCCATTTTGAAGCGAAATTGTTCCTTTGGGGGGTATTGCAATTTTTTGCCATTTTGAGGCGAAATTGTTGCTTTGGGGGGGGTATTGACACTTTTGGCCATTTTGAGGCGAAATTGTTCCTTTCGGGGGGTATTGCAACTTTTCGGCATTTTGAGGCGAAATTGCTCCTTTGGGGGGGTATTGCAATTTTTTGCCATTTTGAGGCGAAATTGTTCCTTTGGGGGGGTATTGCAACTTTTGGCCATATTGAAGCAAAATTGTTACTTTCGGGGGTATTGCAACTTTTCGGCATTTTGAGGCGAAATTGTTCCTTTGGGGGTGTATTGCAACTTTTGGCCATTTTGAAGCGAAATTGTTCCTTTGGGGGGTATTGCAACTTTTGGCCATTTTGAAGCGAAAATGTTCCTTTGGGGGGGTATTGCAATTTTTTTTCCATTTTGAGGCGAAATTGTTCCTTTGGGGGGTATTGCAACTTTTGGCCATTTTGAAGCGAAATTGTTCCTTTCGGGGGGTATTGCAACTTTTCTGCATTTTGAAACAAAATTGTTCCTTTGGGGGTATTGCAATTTTTTTTTTCATTTTGAGGCGAAATTGTTGCTTTGGGGGGATATTGCATCTTTTGGCCATTTTGAAGCGAAATTGTTCCTTTCGGGGGGTATTGCAACTTTTCGGCATTTTGAGGCGAAATTGTTCCTTTGGGGGGGGGTATTGCAACTTTTCGGCATTTTGAGGCAAAATTGTTCCTTTGGGGGGGTATTGCAATTTTTTGCCATTTTGAGGCAAAATTGTTCTTTTGGGGGGGTATTGCAACTTTTGGCCATTTTTAAGCGAAATTGTTCCTTTGGGGGGGTATTGCAATTTTTTGCCATTTTGAGGCGAATTTGTTCCTTTGGGGGAGTATTGCAACTTTTGGCCATTTTGAAGCGAAATTGTTCCTTTCGGGGGGGTATTGCAACTTTTCGGCATTTTGAGGCGAAATTGTTCCTTTGGGGGGTATTGCAATTTTTTGCCATTTTGAGGCGAAATTGTTCCTTTGGGGGGGTATTGCAACTTTTGGCCATTTTGAAGTGAAATTGTTCCTTTGGGGGGTATTGCAATTTTTTGCCATTTTGAGGCGAAATTGTTGCTTTGGGGGGGTATTGACACTTTTGGCCAATTTGAAGCAAAATTGTTCCTTTCGGTGGGTATTGCAACTTTTCGGCATTTTGAGGCGAAATTGTTCTTTTGGGGGGGGTATTGCAATTTTTTGCCATTTTGAGGCGAAATTGTTCCTTTGGGGGGGTATTGCAACTTTTGGCCATATTGAAGCGAAATTGTTCCTTTCGGGGGGTATTGCAACTTTTCGTCATTTTGAGGCGAAATTGTTCCTTTGGGGGGGTATTGCAATTTTTGGCCATTTTGAAGCGAAATTGTTCCTTTGGGGGGTATTGCAATATTTTGCCATTTTGAGGCGAAATTGTTCCTTTGGGGGGTATTGCAACTTTTGGCCATTTTGAAGCGAAAATCTTCCTTTCGGGGGGTATTGCAACTTTTCGGCATTTTGAGGTGAAATTGTTCCTTTGGGGGGGTATTGCAACTTTTCTGCATTTTGAAACGAAATTGTTCCTTTGGGGGGTATTGCAATTTTTTTTTCATTTTGAGGCGAAATTGTTCCTTTCGGGGGGTATTGCAACTTTTCGGCATTTTGAGGTGAAATTGTTCCTTTGGGGGGGTATTGCAACTTTTGGCCATTTTGAAGCGAAATTGTTCCTTTCGGGGGGTATTGCAACTTTTGGCCATTTTGAAGCGAAATTGTTCCTTTGGGGGGGTATTGCAACTTTTGGCCATTTTGATGCGAAATTGTTCCTTTGGGGGGTATTGCAACTTTTCGGCATTTTGAGGCGAAATTGTTCCTTTGGGGGGTATTGCAATTTTTTGCCATTTTGAGGCGAAATTGTTCCTTTGGGGGGGTATTGCAACTTTTGGCCATTTTGAAGCGAAATTGTTCCTTTGGGGGGTATTGCAATTTTTTTCCATTTTGAGGCGAAATTGTTGCTTTGGGGGGGGTATTGACACTTTTGGCCATTTTGAGGCGAAATTGTTCCTTTCGGGGGGTATTGCAACTTTTCGGCATTTTGAGGCGAAATTGTTCCTTTGGGGGGGTATTGCAATTTTTTGCCATTTTGAGGCGAAATTGTTCCTTTGGGGGGGTATTGCAACTTTTGGCCATATTGAAGCGAAATTGTTACTTTCGGGGGGTATTGCAACTTTTCGGCATTTTGAGGCGAAATTGTTCCTTTGGGGGTGTATTGCAACTTTTGGCCATTTTGAAGCGAAATTGTTCCTTTGGGGGGTATTGCAACTTTTGGCCATTTTGAAGCGAAAATGTTCCTTTGTGGGGGTATTGCAATTTTTTTTCCATTTTGAGGCGAAATTGTTCCTTTGGGGGGGTATTGCAACTTTTGGCCATTTTGAAGCGAAATTGTTCCTTTCGGGGGGTATTGCAACTTTTCGGCATTTTGAGGCGAAATTGTTCCTTTGGGGGGGTATTGCAACTTTTCTGCATTTTGAAACAAAATTGTTCCTTTGGGGGTATTGCAATTTGTTTTTTCATTTTGAGGCGAAATTGTTGCTTTGGGGGGATATTGCATCTTTTGGCCATTTTGAAGCGAAATTGTTCCTTTCGGGGGGTATTGCAACTTTTCGGCATTTTGAGGCGAAATTGTTCCTTTGGGGGGGTATTGCAACTTTTGGCCATTTTGAAGCGAAATTGTTCCTTTGTGGGGGTATTGCAACTTTTCGGCATTTTGAGGCAAAATTGTTCCTTTGGGGGGGTATTGCAATTTTTTGCCATTTTGAGGCGAATTTGTTCCTTTGGGGGAGTATTGCAACTTTTGGCCATTTTGAAGCGAAATTGTTCCTTTCGGGGGGTATTGCAACTTTTCGGCATTTTGAGGCGAAATTGTACCTTTGGGGGGTGTTGCAATTTTTTGCCATTTTGAGGCGAAATTGTTGCTTTGGGGGGGTATTGACACTTGGCCAATTTGAAGCAAAATTGTTCCTTTCGGTGGGTATTGCAACTTTTCGGCATTTTGAGGCGAAATTGTTCTTTTGGGGGGGGGTATTGCAAATTTTTTGCCATTTTGAGGCGAAATTGTTCCTTTGGGGGGGTATTGCAACTTTTGGCCATATTGAAGCGAAATTGTTCCTTTCGGGGGGTATTGCAACTTTTGGCCATTTTGAAGCGAAATTGTTCCTTTGGGGGGTATTGCAATTTTTTGCCATTTTGAGGCGAAATTGTTCCTTTGGGGGGTATTGCAACTTTTGGCCATTTTGAAGCGAAAATCTTCCTTTCGGGGGGTATTGCAACTTTTCGGCATTTTGAGGTGAAATTGTTCCTTTGGGGGGGTATTGCAACTTTTCTGCATTTTGAAACGAAATTGTTCCTTTGGGGGGTATTGCAATTTTTTTTTCATTTTGAGGCGAAATTGTTGCTTTCGGGGGATATTGCATCTTTTGGCCATTTTGAAGCGAAATTGTTCCTTTCGAGGGGTATTGCAACTTTTCGGCATTTTGAGGCGAAATTGTTCCTTTGGGGGGGTATTGCAACTTTTGGCCATTTTGAAGCGAAATTGTTCCTTTGGGGGGGTATTGCAACTTTTCGGCATTTTGAGGCAAAATTGTTCCTTTGGGGGTTATTGCAATTTTTTGCCATTTTGAGGCAAAATTGTTCCTTTGGGGGGGTATTGCAACTTTTGGCCATTTTTAAGCGAAATTGTTCCTTTGGGGGGGTATTGCAATTTTTTGCCATTTTGAGGCGAAATTGTTTCTTTGGGGGGGTATTGCAACTTTTGGCCATTTTGAAGCGAAATTGTTCCTTTCGGGGGGTATTGCATCTTTTGGCCATTTTGAAGCGAAATTGTTCCTTTCGGGGGGTATTGCAACTTTTCGGCATTTTGAGTTGAAATTGTTCCTTTGGGGGGGTATTGCAACTTTTGGCCATTTTGATGCAAAATTGTTCCTTTGGGGGGGTATTGCAACTTTTCGGCATTTTGAGGCGAAATTGTTCCTTTGGGGGGTATTGCAATTTTTTGCCATTTTGAGGCGAAATTGTTCCTTTGGGGGGGTATTGCAACTTTTGGCCATTTTGAAGCGAAATTGTTCCTTTGGGGGGGTATTGCAATTTTTTGCCATTTTGAGGCGAAATTGTTGCTTTGGGGGGGTTTTGACACTTTTGGCCATTTTGAAGCAAAATTGTTCCTTTGGGGGTATTGCAACTTTTCGGCATTTTGAGGCAAAATTTTTCCTTTGGGGGGGTATTGCAATTTTTTGCCATTTTGAGGCGAAATTGTTCCTTTGGGGGGGTATTGCAACTTTTGGCCATTTTTAAGCGAAATTGTTCCTTTGGGGGGGTATTGCAATTTTTTGCCATTTTGAGGCGAAATTGTTCCTTTGGGGGGGTATTGCAATTTTTTTTTCATTTTGAGGCGAAATTGTTGCTTTCGGGGGATATTGCATCTTTTGGCCATTTTGAAGCGAAATTGTTCCTTTCGAGGGGTATTGCAACTTTTCGGCATTTTGAGGCGAAATTGTTCCTTTGGGGGGGTATTGCAACTTTTGGCCATTTTGAAGCGAAATTGTTCCTTTGGGGGGGTATTGCAACTTTTCGGCATTTTGAGGCAAAATTGTTCCTTTGGGGGGGTATTGCAATTTTTTGCCATTTTGAGGCAAAATTGTTCCTTTGGGGGGGTATTGCAACTTTTGGCCATTTTGAAGCGAAATTGTTCCTTTCGGGGGGTATTGCATCTTTTGGCCATTTTGAAGCGAAATTGTTCCTTTCGGGGGGTATTGCAACTTTTCGGCATTTTGAGTTGAAATTGTTCCTTTGGGGGGGTATTGCAACTTTTGGCCATTTTGATGCAAAATTGTTCCTTTGGGGGGGTATTGCAACTTTTCGGCATTTTGAGGCGAAATTGTTCCTTTGGGGGGTATTGCAATTTTTTGCCATTTTGAGGCGAAATTGTTCCTTTGGGGGGGTATTGCAACTTTTGGCCATTTTGAAGCGAAATTGTTCCTTTGGGGGGGTATTGCAATTTTTTGCCATTTTGAGGCGAAATTGTTGCTTTGGGGGGGTATTGACACTTTTGGCCATTTTGAAGCAAAATTGTTCCTTTGGGGGTATTGCAACTTTTCGGCATTTTGAGGCAAAATTTTTCCTTTGGGGGGGTATTGCAATTTTTTGCCATTTTGAGGCGAAATTGTTCCTTTGGGGGGGTATTGCAACTTTTGGCCATTTTTAAGCGAAATTGTTCCTTTGGGGGGGTATTGCAATTTTTTGCCATTTTGAGGCGAAATTGTTCCTTTGGGGGGGTATTGCAACTTTTGGCCATTTTGAAGCGAAATGGTTCCTTTCGGGGGGTATTGCAACTTTTCGGCATTTTGAGGCGAAATTGTTCCTTTGGGGGGGTATTGCAATTTTTTGCCATTTTGAGGCGAAATTGTTCCTTTGGGGGGGTATTGCAACTTTTCGTCATTTTGAGGCGAAATTGTTCCTTTGGGGGGGTATTGCAACTTTTGGCCATTTTGAAGCGAAATTGTTCCTTTGGGGGGTATTGCAATTTTTTGCCATTTTGAGGCGAAATTGTTCCTTTGTGGGGTATTGCAACTTTTGGCCATTTTGAAGCGAAAATGTTCCTTTCGGGGGGTATTGCAACTTTTCGGCATTTTGAGGTGAAATTGTTCCTTTGGGGGGGTATTGCAACTTTTCTGCATTTTGAAACGAAATTGTTCCTTTGGGGGGTATTGCAATTTTTTTTTCATTTTGAGGCGAAATTGTTGCTTTCGGGGGGTATTGCAACTTTTGGCCATTTTGAAGCGAAATTGTTCCTTTCGGGGGGTATTGCAACTTTTGGCCATTTTGAAGCGAAATTGTTCCTTTCGGGGGGTATTGCATCTTTTGGCCATTTTGAAGCGAAATTGTTCCTTTCGGGGGGTATTGCAACTTTTCGGCATTTTGAGTTGAAATTGTTCCTTTGGGGGGTTATTGCAACTTTTGGCCATTTTAAAGCGAAATTGTTCCTTTCGGGGGGTATTGCAACTTTTCGGCATTTTGAGGCGAAATTGTTCCATTGGGGGGGGTATTGCAACTTTTGGCCATTTTGATGCGAAATTGTTCCTTTGGGGGGGTATTGCAACTTTTCGGCATTTTGAGGCGAAATTGTTCCTTTGGGGGGTATTGCAATTTTTTGCCATTTTGAGGCGAAATTGTTCCTTTGGGGGGGTATTGCAACTTTTGGCCATTTTGAAGCGAAATTGTTCCTTTGGGGGGGTATTGCAATTTTTTGCCATTTTGAGGTGAAATTGTTGCTTTGGGGGGGTATTGACACTTTTGGCCATTTTGAAGCGAAATTGTTCCTTTCGGGGGGTATTGCAACTTTTCGGCATTTTGAGGCGAAATTGTTCCTTTGGGGGGTATTGCAATTTTTTGCCATTTTGAGGCGAAATTGTTCCTTTGGGGGGGTATTGCAACTTTTGGCCATATTGAAGCGAAATTGTTCCTTTTGGGGGGTATTACAATTTTTGGCCATTTTGAGGCGAAATTGTTCCTTTGGGGGGGTATTGCAACTTTTGGCCATTTTAAAGCGAAATTGTTCCTTTCGGGGGGTATTGCAACTTTTCGGCATTTTGAGGCGAAATTGTTCCTTTGGGGGAGTATTGCAATTTTTTGCCATTTTGAGGTGAAATTGTTCCTTTGGGGGGGTATTGCAACTTTTGGCCATTTTGAAGCGAAATTGTTCCTTTGGTAGGGTATTGCAACTTTTCGGCATTTTGAGGCAAAATTTTTCCTTTGGGGGGGTATTGCAATTTTTTGCCATTTTGAGGCGAAATTGTTCCTTTGGGGGGTATTGCAACTTTTGGCCATTTTTAAGCGAAATTGTTCCTTTCGGGGGGTATTGCAACTTTTCGGCATTTTGAGGCGAAATTGTTCCTTTGGGGGGGTATTGCAATTTTTGCCATTTTGAGGCGAAATTGTTCCTTTGGGGGGGTATTGCAACTTTTGGCCATTTTGAAGCGAAATGGTTCCTTTCGGGGGGTATTGCAACTTTTCGGCATTTTGAGGCGAAATTGTTCCTTTGGGGGGGTATTGCAATTTTTTGCCATTTTGAGGCGAAATTGTTCCTTTGGGGGGGTATTGCAACTTTTGGCCATTTTGAAGCGAAATTGTTATTTTCGGGGGGGTATTGCATCTTTTGGCCATTTTGAAGCGAAATTGTTCCTTTCGGTGGGTATTGCAACTTTTCGGCATTTTGAGTTGAAATTGTTCCTTTGGGGGGGTATTGCAACTTTTGGCCATTTTGAAGCGAAATTGTTGCTTTCGGGGGGTATTTCAACTTTTCGGCATTTTGAGGCGAAATTGTTCCTTTGGGGGGTATTGCAATTTTTTGCCATTTTGAGGCGAAATTGTTCCTTTGGGGGGGTATTGCAACTTTTGGCCATTTTGAAGCGAAATTGTTCCTTTGGGGGGGTATTGCAATTTTTTGCCATTTTGAGGCGAAATTGTTGCTTTGGGGGGGTATTGACACTTTTGGCCATTTTGAAGCGAAATTGTTCCTTTCGGGGGGTATTGCAACTTTTCGGCATTTTGAGGCGAAATTGTTCCTTTGGGGGGGTATTGCAATTTTTTGCCATTTTGAGGCGAAATTGTTCCTTTGGGGGGGTATTGCAACTTTTGGCCATATTGAAGCGAAATTGTTCCTTTTGGGGGGTATTACAATTTTTGGCCATTTTGAGGCGAAATTGTTCCTTTGGGTGGGTATTGCAATTTTTTGCCATTTTGAGGCGAAATTGTTCCTTTGGGGGGGTATTGCAACATTTGGCCATTTTTAAGCGAAATTGTTCCTTTGGGGGGGTATTGCAATTTTTTGCCATTTTGAGGCGAAATTGTTCCTTTGGGGGGGTATTGCAACTTTTGGCCATTTTGAAGCGAAATGGTTCCTTTCGGGGGGTATTGCAACTTTTCGGCATTTTGAGGCGAAATTGTTCCTTTGGGGGGGTATTGCAATTTTTTGCCATTTTGAGGCGAAATTGTTCCTTTGGGAGGGTATTGCAACTTTTGGCCATTTTGAAGCGAAATTCTTCCTTTCGGGGGGTATTGCAACTTTTCGGCATTTTGAGGCGAAATTGTTCCTTTGGGGAGGTTTTGCAATTTTTTGCCATTTTGAGGTGAAATTGTTCCTTTGGGGGGTATTGCAACTTTTCGGCATTTTGAGGCGAAATTGTTCCTTTCGGGGGGTATTGCAACTTTTGGCCATTTTGAAGCGAAATTGTTCCTTTGGGGGGGTATTGCAATTTTTTGCCATTTTGAGGCGAAATTGTTCCTTTGGGGGGTATTGCAACTTTTGGCCATTTTGAAGCGAAATTGTTCCTTTCGGGGGGTATTGCAACTTTTCGGCATTTTGAGGCGAAATTGTTCCTTTGGGGGGGTATTGCAACTTTTGGCCATTTTGAAGCGAAATTGTTCCTTTGGGGGGGTATTGCAACTTTTCGGCATTTTGAGGCGAAATTGTTCCTTTGGGGGTATTGCAATTTTTTGCCATTTTGAGGCGAAATTGTTCCTTTGGGGGGCTATTGCAACTTTTTGCAATTTTGAAGCGAAATTGTTCCTTTCGGGGGGTATTGCAACTTTTCGGCATTTTGAGGCGAAATTGTTCCTTGGGGGGTATTGCAATTTTTTGCCATTTTTAGGCGAAATTGTGGGGGTATTGTATCTTTTGGCCATTTTGAAGCGAAATTGTTCCTTTCGGGGGGTATTCCAACTTTTCGGCATTTTGAGGCGAAATTGTTCCTTTGGGGGGGTATTGCAACTTTTGGCCATTTTGAAGCGAAATTGTTCCTTTCGGGGGGTATTGCAACTTTTCGTTATTTTGAGGCGAAATTGTTCCTTTGGGGGGGTATTGCAACTTTTGGCCATTTTAAAGCGAAATTATTACTTTCGGGGGGTATTGCAACTTTTCGGCATTTTGAGGCGAAATTGTTCCTTTGGGGGGGTATTGCAACTTTTGACCATTTTAAGCGAAATTGTTCCTTTGGGGGGTATTGCAACTTTTCGGCATTTTTGAGGCGAAATTGTTCATTTGGGGGGGTATTGCAATTTTTTTTCCATTTTGAGGCGAAATTGTTCCTTTGGGGGGGTATTGCAACTTTTGGCCATATTGAAGCGAAATTGTTCCTTTGGGGGGTATTGCAATTTTTTGCCATTTTGAAGCGAAATTGTTCCTTTCGGGGGGTATTGCAACTTTTCGGCATTTTGAGGCGAAATTGTTCCATTGGGGAGGGTATTGCAACTTTTGGCCATTTTGATGCGAAATTGTTCCTTTCGGGGGTATTGCAACTTTTCGGCATTTTGAGGTGAAATTGTTCCTTTGGGGGGGTATTGCAACTTTTGGCCATTTTGAAGCGAAATTGTTCCTTTCGGGGGGTATTGCAACTTTTCGGCATTTTGAGGCGAAATTGTTCCATTGGGGGGGTATTGCAACTTTTGGCCATTTTGATGCGAAATTGTTCCTTTGGGGGGGTATTGCAACTTTTCGGCATTTTGAGGCGAAATTGTTCCTTTGGGGGGTATTGCAATTTTTTGCCATTTTGAGGCGAAATTGTTCCTTTGGGGGGGTATTGCAACTTTTGGCCATTTTGAAGCGAAATTGTTCCTTTGGGGAGTATTGCAACTTTTCGGCATTTTGAGGCAAAATTGTTCCTTTGAGGGGGTTATAACAACTTTTGGCCATTTTGAAGCGAAATTGTTCCTTTCGGGGGGTATTGCAACTTTTGGCCATTTTAAAGCGAAATTGTTCCTTTGGGGGCGTATTGCAACTTTTCGGCATTTTGAGGCAAAATTGTTCCTTTGCGGGGGTATTGCAATTTTTTGCCATTTTGAGGTGAAATTGTTCCTTTGAGGGGGTATTGCAACTTTTGGCCATTTTTAAGCGAAATTGTTCCTTTGGGGGGATATTGCAATTTTTTGCCATTTTGAGGCTAAATTGTTCCTTTGGGGGGGTATTGCAACTTTTGGCCATTTTGAAGCGAAATTGTTCCTTTCGGGGGGTATTGCAACTTTTCGGCATTTTGAGGCGAAATTGTTCCTTTGGGGGGGTATTGCAATTTTTTGCCATTTTGAGGCGAAATTGTTCCTTTGGGGGGGTATTGCAACTTTTGGCCATATTGAAGCGAAATTGTTCCTTTGGGGGGTATTACAATTTTTGGCCATTTTGAGGCGAAATTGTTCCTTTGGGGGGTATTGCAACTTTTGGCCATTTTGAAGCGAAATTGTTCCTTTCGGGGGGTATTGCAACTTTTCGGCATTTTGAGGCGAAATTGTTCCTTTGGGGGGGTATTGCAATTTTTTGCCATTTTGAGGTGAAATTGTTCTTTTGGGGGGGTATTGCAATTTTTTGCCATTTTGAGGCGAAATTGTTCCTTTGGGGGGGTATTGCAACTTTTGGCCATATTGAAGCGAAATTGTTCCTTTCGGGGGGTATTGCAACTTTTCGGCATTTTGAGGCGAAATTGTTCCTTTGGGGGGGTATTGCAACTTTTGGCCATTTTGAAGAGAAAATTGTTCCTTTGGGGGGTATTGCAATTTTTTGCCATTTTGAGGCGAAATTGTTCCTTTGGGGGGGTATTGCAACTTTTGGCCATTTTGAAGCGAAAATGTTCCTTTGGGGGGGTATTGCAATTTTTTTTCCATTTTGAGGCGAAATTGTTCCTTTGGGGGGGAATTGCAACTTTTGGCCATTTTGAAGCGAAATTGTTCCTTTCGGGGGGTATTGCAACTTTTCGGCATTTTGAGGCGAAATTGTTCCTTTGGGGGGGTATTGCAATTTTTTGCCATTTTGAGGCGAAATTGTTCCTTTGGGGGGGTATTGCAACTTTTGGCCATTTTGAAGCGAAATAGTTCCTTTCGGGGGGTATTGCAACTTTTCGGCATTTTGAGGCGAAATTGTTCCTTTGGGGGAGTATTGCAATTTTTTGCCATTTTGAGGTGAAATTGTTCCTTTGGGGGGTATTGCAACTTTTGGCCATTTTGAAGCGAAATTGTTCCTTTGGGGGGGTATTGCAACTTTTCGGCATTTTGAGGCAAAATTTTTCCTTTCGGGGGGTATTGCAACTTTTGGCCATTTTTAAGCGAAATTGTTCCTTTGGGGCGGTATTGCAATTTTTTGCCATTTTGAGGCGAAATTGTTCCTTTGTGGGGGGTATTGCAACTTTTGGCCATTTTGAAGCGAAATGGTTCCTTTCGGGGGGTATTGCAACTTTTCGGCATTTTGAGGCGAAATTGTTCCTTTGGGGGGGTATTGCAAGTTTTTGCCATTTTGAGGCGAAATTGTTACTTTGGGGGGTATTGCAACTTTTGGCCATTTTGAAGCGAAATGGTTCCTTTCGGGGGGTATTGCAACTTTTCGGCATTTTGAGGCGAAATTGTTCCATTGGGGGGGTATTGCAATTTTTTGCCATTTTGAGGCGAAATTGTTCCTTTGGGGGGGTATTGCAACTTTTGGCCATTTTGAAGCGAAATTGTTCCTTTCGGGGGGTATTGCATCTTTTGGCCATTTTGAAGCGAAATTGTTCCTTTCGGTGGGTATTGCAACTTTTCGGCATTTTGAGTTGAAATTGTTCCTTTGGGGGGGTATTGCAACTTTTGGCCATTTTGAAGCGAAATTGTTGCTTTCGGGGGGTATTGCAACTTTTCGGCATTTTGAGGCGAAATTGTTCCTTTGGGGGGTATTGCAATTTTTTGCCATTTTGAGGCGAAATTGTTCCTTTGGGGGGGTATTGCAACTTTTGGCCATTTTGAAGCGAAATTGTTCCTTTGGGGGGGTATTGCAATTTTTTGCCATTTTGAGGCGAAATTGTTGCTTTGGGGGGGTATTGACACTTTTGGCCATTTTGAAGCGAAATTGTTCCTTTCGGGGGGTATTGCAACTTTTCGGCATTTTGAGGCGAAATTGTTCCTTTGGGGGGGTATTGCAATTTTTTGCCATTTTGAGGCGAAATTGTTCCTTTGGGGGGGTATTGCAACTTTTGGCCATATTGAAGCGAAATTGTTCCTTTTGAGGGGTATTACAATTTTTGGCCATTTTGAGGCGAAATTGTTCCTTTGGGGGGTATTGCAATTTTTTGCCATTTTGAGGCGAAATTGTTCCTTTGGGGGGGTATTGCAACTTTTGGCCATTTTGAAGCGAAATGGTTCCTTTCGGGGGGTATTGCAACTTTTCGGCATTTTGAGGCGAAATTGTTCCTTTGGGGGGGTATTGCAATTTTTTGCCATTTTGAGGCGAAATTGTTCCTTTGGGGGGGTATTGCAACTTTTGGCCATTTTGAAGCGAAATTCTTCCTTTCGGGGGGTATTGCAACTTTTCGGTATTTTGAGGCGAAATTGTTCCTTTGGGGAGGTATTGCAATTTTTTGCCATTTTGAGGCGAAATTGTTCCTTTGGGGGGGTATTGCAACTTTTGGCCATTTTGAAGCGAAATAGTTCCTTTCGGGGGGTATTGCAACTTTTCGGCATTTTGAGGCGAAATTGTTCCTTTGGGGGAGTATTGCAATTTTTTGCCATTTTGAGGTGAAATTGTTCCTTTGGGGGGTATTGCAACTTTTGGCCATTTTGAAGCGAAATTGTTCCTTTGGGGGGGTATTGCAACTTTTCGGCATTTTGAGGCAAAATTTTTCCTTTCGGGGGGTATTGCAACTTTTGGCCATTTTTAAGCGAAATTGTTCCTTTGGGGCGGTATTGCAATTTTTTGCCATTTTGAGGCGAAATTGTTCCTTTGTGGGGGGTATTGCAACTTTTGGCCATTTTGAAGCGAAATGGTTCCTTTCGGGGGGTATTGCAACTTTTCGGCATTTTGAGGCGAAATTGTTCCTTTGGGGGGGTATTGCAAGTTTTTGCCATTTTGAGGCGAAATTGTTACTTTGGGGGGTATTGCAACTTTTGGCCATTTTGAAGCGAAATGGTTCCTTTCGGGGGTATTGCAACTTTTCGGCATTTTGAGGCGAAATTGTTCCATTGGGGGGGTATTGCAATTTTTTGCCATTTTGAGGCGAAATTGTTCCTTTGGGGGGGTATTGCAACTTTTGGCCATTTTGAAGCGAAATTGTTCCTTTCGGGGGGTATTGCATCTTTTGGCCATTTTGAAGCGAAATTGTTCCTTTCGGTGGGTATTGCAACTTTTCGGCATTTTGAGTTGAAATTGTTCCTTTGGGGGGGTATTGCAACTTTTGGCCATTTTGAAGCGAAATTGTTGCTTTCGGGGGGTATTGCAACTTTTCGGCATTTTGAGGCGAAATTGTTCCTTTGGGGGGTATTGCAATTTTTTGCCATTTTGAGGCGAAATTGTTCCTTTGGGGGGGTATTGCAACTTTTGGCCATTTTGAAGCGAAATTGTTCCTTTCGGGGGGTATTGCAATTTTTTGCCATTTTGAGGCAAAATTGTTCCTTTGGGGGGGTATTGCAACTTTTGGCCATTTTAAAGCGAAATTGTTCCTTTCGGGGGGTATTGCAACTTTTCGGCATTTTGAGGCGAAATTGTTCCTTTGGGGGGTATTGCAACTTTTGGCCATTTTGAAGCAAAATTGTTCCTTTCGGGGGGTATTGCAACTTTTCGGCAAATTGAGACGAAATTGTTCCTTTGGGGGGGAATTGCAATTTTTTGCCATTTTGAGGCGAAATTGTTGCTTTGGGGGGGTATTGCATCTTTTGGCCATTTTGAAGCGAAATTGTTCCTTTCGGGGGGTATTGCAACTTTTCGGCATTTTGAGGTGAAATTGTTCCTTTGGGGGGGTATTGCAATTTTTTGCCATTTTGAGGCGAAATTGTTCCTTTGGGGGGGTATTGCAATTTTTTGCCATTTTGAGGCGAAATTGTTCCTTTGGGGGGTATTGCAACTTTTGGCCATTTTGAAGCGAAATTATTCCTTTGTGGGGTATTGCAATTTTTTGCCATTTTGAGGTGAAATTGTTCCTTTGGGGGGGTATTGCAACTTTTGGCCATTTTGAAGCGAAATTGTTCCTTTCGGGGGGTATTGCAACTTTTCGGCATTTTGAGGCGAAATTGTTCCTTTGGGGGGGTATTGCAACTTTTGGCCATTTTGAAGCGAAATTGTTCCTTTGGGGGGGAATTGCAATTTTTTGCCATTTTGAGGCGAAATTGTTGCTTTGGGGGGGTATTGCATCTTTTGGCCATTTTGAAGCGAAATTGTTCCTTTCGGGGGGTATTGCAACTTTTCGGCATTTTGAGGTGAAATTGTTCCTTTGGGGGGGTATTGCAATTTTTTGCCATTTTGAGGCAAAATTGTTCCTTTGGGGGGGTATTGCAATTTTTTGTCATTTTGAGGCGAAATTGTTCCTTTGGGGGGTATTGCAACTTTTGGCCATTTTGAAGCGAAATTGTTCCTTTCGGGGGGTATTGCAACTTTTCGGCATTTTGAGGCGAAATTGTTCCTTTGGAGGGGTATTGCAACTTTTGGCCATTTTGAAGCAAAATTGTTCCTTTCGGGGGGTATTGCAACTTTTCGGCATTTTGAGGTGAAATTGTTCCTTTGGGGGGGTATTGCAACTTTTGGCCATTTTGAAGCAAAATTGTTTCTTGGGGGGTATTGCAACTTTTGGCCATTTTAAAGCGAAATTGTTCCTTTGGGGGGTATTGCAACTTTTCGGCATTTTGAGGCGAAATTGTTCCTTTGGGGGGTATTGCAATTTTTTGCCATTTTGAGTCGAAACTGTTCCTTTGGGGGGGTATTGCAACTTTTGGCCATTTTGAAGCGAAATTGTTCCTTTCGGGGGGTATTGCAACTTTTCGGCATTTTGAGGTGAAATTGTTCCTTTGGGGGGGTATTGCAACTTTTCGGCAAATTGAGACGAAATTGTTCCTTTGGGGGGGAATTGCAATTTTTTGCCATTTTGAGGCGAAATTGTTGCTTTGGGGGGGTATTGCATCTTTTGGCCATTTTGAAGCGAAATTGTTCCTTTTGGGGGGTATTGCAACTTTTCGGCATTTTGAGGTGAAATTGTTCCTTTGGGGGGGTATTGCAATTTTTTGCCATTTTGAGGCGAAATTGTTCCTTTGGGGGGTATTGCAACTTTTGGCCATTTTGAAGCGAAATTGTTCCTTTGGGGGGGTATTGCAATTTTTTGCCATTTTGAGGCGAAATTGTTCCTTTGGGGGGTATTGCAACTTTTGGCCATTTTGAAGCGAAATTGTTCCTTTCGGGGGATATTGCAACTTTTCGGCATTTTGAGGCGAAATTGTTCCTTTGGGGGGGTATTGCAACTTTTGGCCATTTTGAAGCGAAATTGTTCCTTTGGGGGGGTATTGCAATTTTTTGTCATTTTGAGGCGAAATTGTTCCTTTGGGGGGTATTGCAACTTTTGGCCATTTTGAAGCGAAATTGTTCCTTTGGGGGGGGTATTGCAACTTTTGGCCATTTTGAAGCAAAATTGTTCCTTTCGGGGGGTATTGCAACTTTTCGGCATTTTGAGGTGAAATTGTTCCTTTGGGGGGTATAGCAACTTTTGGCCATTTTGAAGCAAAATTGTTTCTTGGGGGGGTATTGAAACTTTTGGCCATTTTAAAGCGAAATTGTTCCTTTGGGGGGGTATTGCAACTTTTCGGCATTTTGAGGCGAAATTGTTCCTTTGGGGGGTATTGCAATTTTTTCCCATTTTGAGGCGAAATTGTTCCAATGGGGGGGTATTGCAACTTTTGTCCATTTTGAAGCGAAATTGTTCCTTTGGGGGGGTATTGCAATTTTTTGCCATTTTGAGTCGAAACTGTTCCTTTGGGGGGGTATTGCAACTTTTCGGCATTTTGAGGCGAAATTGTTCCATTGGGGGGGTATTGCAACTTTTGTCCATTTTGAAGCGAAATTGTTCCTTTGGGGGAGAATTGCAATTTTTTGCCATTTTGAGGCGAAAGTGTTCCTTTGTGGGGGTATTGCAACTTTTGGCCATTTTGAAGCGAAATTGTTCCTTTCGGGGGGTATTGCAACTTTTCGGCATTTTGAGGTGAAATTGTTCCTTAGGGGGGTATTGCAATTTTTTGCCATTTTGAGGCGAAATTGTTCCTTTGGGGGGTATTGCAACTTTTGGCCATTTTGAAGCGAAATTGTTCCTTTGGGGGGTATTGCAATTTTTTGCCATTTTGTGGCGAAATTGTTCCTTTGGGGGGGTATTGCAACTTTTGGCCATTTTGAAGCGAAATTGTTCCTTTCGGGGGGGTATTGCAACTTTTCGGCATTTTGAGGCGAAATTGTTCCTTTGGGGGTATTGCAACTTTTGGGCATTTTGAAGCGAAATTGTTCCTTTGGGGGGGTATTGCAATTTTTTGCCATTTTGAGGCGAAATTTTTCCTTTTGGGGGGTATTGCAACTTTTGGCCATTTTGAAGCGAAATTGTTCCTTTCGGGGGGTATTGCACCTTTTGGCCATTTTAAAGCGAAATTGTTCCTTTGGGGGGGTATTGCAACTTTTCGGCATTTTGAGGCGAAATTGTTCCTTTGGGGGGGTATTGCAACTTTTGGCCATTTTTAAGCGAAATTGTTCCTTTGGGGGGGTATTGCAATTTTTTGCCATTTTGAGGCGAAATTGTTCCTTTGGGGAGTATTGCAACTTTTGTCCATATTGAAACGAAATTGTTCCTTTCGGGGTGTATTGCAACTTTTTGGCATTTTGAGGTGAAATTGTTCCTTTGGAGGGGTATTGCAATTTTTTGCCATTTTGAGGCGAAATTGTTCCTTTGGCGGGGTATTGCAACTTTTGGCCATTTTTAAGCGAAATTGTTCCTTTTGGGGGGTATTGCAACTTTTCGGCATTTTGAGGCGAAATTGTTCCTTTGGGGGGTATTGCAACTTTTGGCCATTTTAAAGCAAAATTGTTCCTTTGGGGGGGTATTGCAACTTTTCGGCATTTTGAGGCGAAATTGTTCCTTTGGGGGGGTATTGCAATTTTTTGCCATTTTGAGGCGAAATTGTTCCTTTGGGGGGGTATTGCAACTTTTGGCCATTTTGAAGCGAAATTGTTTCTTTGGGGGGAAATTGCAATTTTTTGCCATTTTGAGGCGAAATTGTTCCTTTGGGGGGGTATTGCAACTTTTGGCCATTTTGAAGCGAAATTGTTCCTTTGGGGGGAATTGCAATTTTTTGCCATTTTGAGGTGAAATTGTTGGTTTGGGGGGTATTGCATCTTTTGGCCATTTTGAAGCGAAATTGTTCCTTTCGGGGGGTATTGCAACTTTTGGCCATTTTGAAGCGAAATTGTTCCTTTGGGGGGTATTGCAATTTTTTGCCATTTTGAGGCGAAATTGTTCCTTTGGGGGGGTATTGCAACTTTTGGCCATTTTGAAGCGAAATTGTTCCTTTCGGGGGGTATTGCAACTTTTTGGCATTTTGAGGTGAAATTGTTCCTTTCGGGGGGTATTGCAACTTTTGGCCATTTTGAAGCAAAATTGTTCCTTTCGGGGGGTATTGCAACTTTTCGGCATTTTGAGGTGAAATTGTTCCTTTGGGGGGGTATTGCAATTTTTTGCCATTTTGAGGCGAAATTGTTCCTTTGGGGGGTATTGCAATTTTTTGCCATTTTGAGGCGAAATTGTTCCTTTGGGGGGTATTGCAACTTTTGGCTATTTTGAAGCGAAATTGTTCCTTTGGGGGGTATTGCAATTTTTTGCCATTTTGAGGCGAAATTGTTCCTTTGGGAGGTATTGCAACTTTTGGCCATTTTGAAGCGAAATTGTTCCTTTCGGGGGGTATTGCAACTTTTCGGCATTTTGAGGCGAAATTGTTCCTTTGGGGGGGTATTGCAACTTTTGGCCATTTTGGAGCGAAATTGTTCCTTTCGGGGGGTATTGCAACTTTTCGGCATTTTGAGGCGAAATTGTTCCTTTGGGGGGGTATTGCAACTTTTGGCCATTTTGAAGCAAAATTGTTCCTTGGGGGGGTATTGCAACTTTTGGCCATTTTAAAGCGAAATTCTTCCTTTGGGGGGGTATTGCAACTTTTCGGCATTTTGAGGCGAAATTGTTCCTTTGGGGGGTATTGCAATTTTTTGCCATTTTGAGGCGAAAATGTTCCTTTGGGGGGGTATTGCAATTTTTTCCCATTTTGAGGCGAAATTGTTCCATTGGGGAGGTATTGCAACTTTTGTCCATTTTGAAGCGAAATTGTTCCTTTGGGGGGGTATTGCAATTTTTTGCCATTTTGAGTCGAAACTGTTCCTTTGGGGGGGTATTGCAACTTTTCGGCATTTTGAGGCGAAATTGTTCCATTGGGGGGGTATTGCAACTTTTGTCCATTTTGAAGCGAAATTGTTCCTTTGGGGGGGAATTGCAATTTTTTGCCATTTTGAGGCGAAAGTGTTCCTTTGGGGGGGTATTGCAACTTTTGGCCATTTTGAAGCGAAATTGTTCCTTTCGGGGGGTATTGCAACTTTTCGGCGTTTTGAGGCGAAATTGTTCCTTTGGGGAGGTATTGCAACTTTTGGCCATTTTGGAGCGAAATTGTTCCTTTCGGGGGGTATTGCAACTTTTCGGCATTTTGAGGCGAAATTGTTCCTTTGGGGGGGTATTGCAACTTTTGGCCATTTTGAAGCGAAATTGTTCCTTGGGGGGGTATTGCAACTTTTCGGGATTTTGAGGCGAAATTGTTCCTTTGGGGGGTATTGCAATTTTTTGCCATTTTGAGGCGAAATTGTTCCTTTGGGGGGGTATTGCAATTTTTTCCCATTTTGAGGCGAAATTGTTCCATTGGGGGGGTATTGCAACTTTTGTCCATTTTGAAGCGAAATTGTTCCTTTGGGGGGTATTGCAATTTTTTGCCATTTTGAGTCGAAACTGTTCCTTTGGGGGGGTATTGCAACTTTTGTCCATTTTGAAGCGAAATTGTTCCTTTCGGGGGGTATTGCAACTTTTCGGCATTTTGAGGCGAAATTGTTCCATTGGGGGGGTATTGCAACTTTTGTCCATATTGAAGCGAAATTGTTCCTTTGGGGGGGAATTGCAATTTTTTGCCATTTTGAGGCGAAAGTGTTCCTTTGGGGGGTATTGCAACTTTTGTCCATTTTGAAGCGAAATTGTTCCTTTCGGGGGGTATTGCAACTTTTCGGCATTTTGAGGCGAAATTGTTCCTTTGGGGGGGTATTGCAATTTTTTGCCATTTTGAGGCGAAATTGTTCCTTTGGGGGGGGTATTGCAACTTTTGGCCATTTTGAAGCGAAATTGTTCCTTTGGGGGTATTGCAATTTTTTTTCCATTTTGAGGCGAAATTGTTCCTTTGGGGGAGTATTGCAACTTTTGGCCATTTTGAAGCGAAATTGTACCTTTGGGGGGTATTGCAACTTTTCGGCATTTTGAAGCGAAATTGTTCCTTTGGGGGGTATTGCAATTTTTTTTTTCCTTTTGAGGCGAAATTGTTCCTTTGGGGGGGGTATTGCAACTTTTGGCCATTTTGAAGCGAAATTGTTCCTTTGGGGGGTATTGCAATTTTTTTTCCATTTTGAGGCGAAATTGTTCCTTTGGGGGAGTATTGCAACTTTTGGCCATTTTGAAGCGAAATTGTACCTTTGGGGGGTTTTGCATCTTTTGGCCGTTTTGAAGCGAAATTGTTCCTTTCGGGGGTATTGCAACTTTTCAGCATTTTGAGGCGAAATTGTTCCTTTGGGGGGGTATTGCAATTTTTTGCCATTTTGAGGCGAAATTTTTCCATTCGGGGGGTATTGCAACTTTTGGCCATTTTAAAGCGAAATTGTTCCTTTGGGGGGGTATTGCAACTTTTCGGCATTTTGAGGCGAAATTGTTCCTTTGGGGGGGTATTGCAACTTTTGGCCATTTTTAAGCGAAATTGTTCCTTTGGGGGGGTAATGCAATTTTTTGCCATTTTGAGGCGAAATTGTTCCTTTGGGGGTATTGCAACTTTTGTCCATATTGAAACGAAATTGTTCCTTTCGGGAGGTATTGCAACTTTTTGGCATTTTGAGGTGAAATTGTTCCTTTGGAGGGGTATTGCAATTTTTTGCCATTTTGAGGTGAAATTGTTCCTTTGGGGGGGTATTGCAACTTTTGGCCATTTTTAAGCGAAATTGTTCCTTTTCGGGGGTATTGCAACTTTTCGGCATTTTGAGGCGAAATTGTTCCTTTGGGGGGGTATTGCAATTTTTTGCCATTTTGAGGCGAAATTGTTCCTTTGGGGGGGTATTGCAACTTTTGGCCATTTTGAAGCAAAATTGTTCCTTTGGGGGGGAATTGCAATTTTTTGCCATTTTGAGGCGAAATTGTTGGTTTGGGGGGTATTGCATCTTTTGGCCATTTTGAAGCGAAATTGTTCCTTTCGGGGGGTATTGCAACTTTTGGCCATTTTGAAGCGAAATTGTTCCTTTGGGGGGGTATTGCAATTTTTTGCCATTTTGAGGCGAAATTGTTCCTTTGGGGGTATTGCAACTTTTGTCCATATTGAAACGAAATTGTTCCTTTCGGGAGGTATTGCAACTTTTTGGCATTTTGAGGTGAAATTGTTCCTTTGGAGGGGTATTGCAATTTTTTGCCATTTTGAGGTGAAATTGTTCCTTTGGGGGGGTATTGCAACTTTTGGCCATTTTTAAGCGAAATTGTTCCTTTTGGGGGGTATTGCAACTTTTCGGCATTTTGAGGCGAAATTGTTCCTTTGGGGGGGTATTGCAACTTTTGGCCATTTTGAAGCGAAATTGTTCCTTTGGGGGGGAATTGCAATTTTTTGCCATTTTGAGGCGAAATTGTTGCTTTGGGGGGGTATTGCATCTTTTGGCCATTTTGAAGCGAAATTGTTCCTTTCGGGGGGTATTGCAACTTTTCGGCATTTTGAGGTGAAATTGTTCCTTTGGGGGGGTATTGCAATTTTTTGCCATTTTGAGGCAAAATTGTTCCTTTGGGGGGGTATTGCAATTTTTTGTCATTTTGAGGCGAAATTGTTCCTTTGGGGGGTATTGCAACTTTTGGCCATTTTGAAGCGAAATTGTTCCTTTCGGGGGGTATTGCAACTTTTCGGCATTTTGAGGCGAAATTGTTCCTTTGGAGGGGTATTGCAACTTTTGGCCATTTTGAAGCAAAATTGTTCCTTTCGGGGGGTATTGCAACTTTTCGGCATTTTGAGGTGAAATTGTTCCTTTGGGGGGGTATTGCAACTTTTGGCCATTTTGAAGCAAAATTGTTTCTTGGGGGGTATTGCAACTTTTGGCCATTTTAAAGCGAAATTGTTCCTTTGGGGGGTATTGCAACTTTTCGGCATTTTGAGGCGAAATTGTTCCTTTGGGGGGTATTGCAATTTTTTGCCATTTTGAGTCGAAACTGTTCCTTTGGGGGGGTATTGCAACTTTTGGCCATTTTGAAGCGAAATTGTTCCTTTCGGGGGGTATTGCAACTTTTCGGCATTTTGAGGTGAAATTGTTCCTTTGGGGGGGTATTGCAACTTTTCGGCAAATTGAGACGAAATTGTTCCTTTGGGGGGGAATTGCAATTTTTTGCCATTTTGAGGCGAAATTGTTGCTTTGGGGGGGTATTGCATCTTTTGGCCATTTTGAAGCGAAATTGTTCCTTTTGGGGGGTATTGCAACTTTTCGGCATTTTGAGGTGAAATTGTTCCTTTGGGGGGGTATTGCAATTTTTTGCCATTTTGAGGCGAAATTGTTCCTTTGGGGGGTATTGCAACTTTTGGCCATTTTGAAGCGAAATTGTTCCTTTGGGGGGGTATTGCAATTTTTTGCCATTTTGAGGCGAAATTGTTCCTTTGGGGGGTATTGCAACTTTTGGCCATTTTGAAGCGAAATTGTTCCTTTCGGGGGATATTGCAACTTTTCGGCATTTTGAGGCGAAATTGTTCCTTTGGGGGGGTATTGCAACTTTTGGCCATTTTGAAGCGAAATTGTTCCTTTGGGGGGGTATTGCAATTTTTTGTCATTTTGAGGCGAAATTGTTCCTTTGGGGGGTATTGCAACTTTTGGCCATTTTGAAGCGAAATTGTTCCTTTGGGGGGGGTATTGCAACTTTTGGCCATTTTGAAGCAAAATTGTTCCTTTCGGGGGGTATTGCAACTTTTCGGCATTTTGAGGTGAAATTGTTCCTTTGGGGGGTATAGCAACTTTTGGCCATTTTGAAGCAAAATTGTTTCTTGGGGGGGTATTGAAACTTTTGGCCATTTTAAAGCGAAATTGTTCCTTTGGGGGGGTATTGCAACTTTTCGGCATTTTGAGGCGAAATTGTTCCTTTGGGGGGTATTGCAATTTTTTCCCATTTTGAGGCGAAATTGTTCCAATGGGGGGTATTGCAACTTTTGTCCATTTTGAAGCGAAATTGTTCCTTTGGGGGGGTATTGCAATTTTTTGCCATTTTGAGTCGAAACTGTTCCTTTGGGGGGGTATTGCAACTTTTCGGCATTTTGAGGCGAAATTGTTCCATTGGGGGGGTATTGCAACTTTTGTCCATTTTGAAGCGAAATTGTTCCTTTGGGGGAGAATTGCAATTTTTTGCCATTTTGAGGCGAAAGTGTTCCTTTGTGGGGGTATTGCAACTTTTGGCCATTTTGAAGCGAAATTGTTCCTTTCGGGGGGTATTGCAACTTTTCGGCATTTTGAGGTGAAATTGTTCCTTTGGGGGGGTATTGCAACTTTTCGGCAAATTGAGACGAAATTGTTCCTTTGGGGGGGAATTGCAATTTTTTGCCATTTTGAGGCGAAATTGTTGCTTTGGGGGGTATTGCATCTTTTGGCCATTTTGAAGCGAAATTGTTCCTTTCGGGGGGTATTGCAACTTTTCGGCATTTTGAGGTGAAATTGTTCCTTAGGGGGGTATTGCAATTTTTTGCCATTTTGAGGCGAAATTGTTCCTTTGGGGGGTATTGCAACTTTTGGCCATTTTGAAGCGAAATTGTTCCTTTGGGGGGTATTGCAATTTTTTGCCATTTTGTGGCGAAATTGTTCCTTTGGGGGGGTATTGCAACTTTTGGCCATTTTGAAGCGAAATTGTTCCTTTCGGGGGGGTATTGCAACTTTTCGGCATTTTGAGGCGAAATTGTTCCTTTGGGGGTATTGCAACTTTTGGCCATTTTGAAGCGAAATTGTTCCTTTGGGGGGGTATTGCAATTTTTTGCCATTTTGAGGCGAAATTTTTCCTTTTGGGGGGTATTGCAACTTTTGGCCATTTTGAAGCGAAATTGTTCCTTTCGGGGGGTATTGCACCTTTTGGCCATTTTAAAGCGAAATTGTTCCTTTGGGGGGGTATTGCAACTTTTCGGCATTTTGAGGCGAAATTGTTCCTTTGGGGGGGTATTGCAACTTTTGGCCATTTTTAAGCGAAATTGTTCCTTTGGGGGGGTATTGCAATTTTTTGCCATTTTGAGGCGAAATTGTTCCTTTGGGGAGTATTGCAACTTTTGTCCATATTGAAACGAAATTGTTCCTTTCGGGGTGTATTGCAACTTTTTGGCATTTTGAGGTGAAATTGTTCCTTTGGAGGGGTATTGCAATTTTTTGCCATTTTGAGGCGAAATTGTTCCTTTGGCGGGGTATTGCAACTTTTGGCCATTTTTAAGCGAAATTGTTCCTTTTGGGGGGTATTGCAACTTTTCGGCATTTTGAGGCGAAATTGTTCCTTTGGGGGGTATTGCAACTTTTGGCCATTTTAAAGCAAAATTGTTCCTTTGGGGGGGTATTGCAACTTTTCGGCATTTTGAGGCGAAATTGTTCCTTTGGGGGGGTATTGCAATTTTTTGCCATTTTGAGGCGAAATTGTTCCTTTGGGGGGGTATTGCAACTTTTGGCCATTTTGAAGCGAAATTGTTTCTTTGGGGGGAAATTGCAATTTTTTGCCATTTTGAGGCGAAATTGTTCCTTTGGGGGGGTATTGCAACTTTTGGCCATTTTGAAGCGAAATTGTTCCTTTGGGGGGAATTGCAATTTTTTGCCATTTTGAGGCGAAATTGTTGGTTTGGGGGGTATTGCATCTTTTGGCCATTTTGAAGCGAAATTGTTCCTTTCGGGGGGTATTGCAACTTTTGGCCATTTTGAAGCGAAATTGTTCCTTTGGGGGGGTATTGCAATTTTTTGCTATTTTGAGGCGAAATTGTTCCTTTGGGGGGGTATTGCAACTTTTGGCCATTTTGAAGCGAAATTGTTCCTTTCGGGGGGTATTGCAACTTTTTGGCATTTTGAGGTGAAATTGTTCCTTTCGGGGGGTATTGCAACTTTTGGCCATTTTGAAGCAAAATTGTTCCTTTCGGGGGGTATTGCAACTTTTCGGCATTTTGAGGTGAAATTGTTCCTTTGGGGGGGTATTGCAATTTTTTGCCATTTTGAGGCGAAATTGTTCCTTTGGGGGGTATTGCAATTTTTTGCCATTTTGAGGCGAAATTGTTCCTTTGGGGGGTATTGCAACTTTTGGCTATTTTGAAGCGAAATTGTTCCTTTGGGGGGTATTGCAATTTTTTGCCATTTTGAGGCGAAATTGTTCCTTTGGGAGGTATTGCAACTTTTGGCCATTTTGAAGCGAAATTGTTCCTTTCGGGGGGTATTGCAACTTTTCGGCATTTTGAGGCGAAATTGTTCCTTTGGGGGGGTATTGCAACTTTTGGCCATTTTGGAGCGAAATTGTTCCTTTCGGGGGGTATTGCAACTTTTCGGCATTTTGAGGCGAAATTGTTCCTTTGGGGGGGTATTGCAACTTTTGGCCATTTTGAAGCAAAATTGTTCCTTGGGGGGGTATTGCAACTTTTGGCCATTTTAAAGCGAAATTCTTCCTTTGGGGGGGTATTGCAACTTTTCGGCATTTTGAGGCGAAATTGTTCCTTTGGGGGGTATTGCAATTTTTTGCCATTTTGAGGCGAAAATGTTCCTTTGGGGGGGTATTGCAATTTTTTCCCATTTTGAGGCGAAATTGTTCCATTGGGGAGGTATTGCAACTTTTGTCCATTTTGAAGCGAAATTGTTCCTTTGGGGGGGTATTGCAATTTTTTGCCATTTTGAGTCGAAACTGTTCCTTTGGGGGGGTATTGCAACTTTTCGGCATTTTGAGGCGAAATTGTTCCATTGGGGGGGTATTGCAACTTTTGTCCATTTTGAAGCGAAATTGTTCCTTTGGGGGGGAATTGCAATTTTTTGCCATTTTGAGGCGAAAGTGTTCCTTTGGGGGGGTATTGCAACTTTTGGCCATTTTGAAGCGAAATTGTTCCTTTCGGGGGGTATTGCAACTTTTCGGCGTTTTGAGGCGAAATTGTTCCTTTGGGGAGGTATTGCAACTTTTGGCCATTTTGGAGCGAAATTGTTCCTTTCGGGGGGTATTGCAACTTTTCGGCATTTTGAGGCGAAATTGTTCCTTTGGGGGGGTATTGCAACTTTTGGCCATTTTGAAGCGAAATTGTTCCTTGGGGGGGTATTGCAACTTTTCGGGATTTTAAGGCGAAATTGTTCCTTTGGGGGGTATTGCAATTTTTTGCCATTTTGAGGCGAAATTGTTCCTTTGGGGGGGTATTGCAATTTTTTCCCATTTTGAGGCGAAATTGTTCCATTGGGGGGGTATTGCAACTTTTGTCCATTTTGAAGCGAAATTGTTCCTTTGGGGGGTATTGCAATTTTTTGCCATTTTGAGTCGAAACTGTTCCTTTGGGGGGGTATTGCAACTTTTGTCCATTTTGAAGCGAAATTGTTCCTTTCGGGGGGTATTGCAACTTTTCGGCATTTTGAGGCGAAATTGTTCCATTGGGGGGGTATTGCAACTTTTGTCCATATTGAAGCGAAATTGTTCCTTTGGGGGGGAATTGCAATTTTTTGCCATTTTGAGGCGAAAGTGTTCCTTTGGGGGGGTATTGCAACTTTTGTCCATTTTGAAGCGAAATTGTTCCTTTCGGGGGGTATTGCAACTTTTCGGCATTTTGAGGCGAAATTGTTCCTTTGGGGGGGTATTGCAATTTTTTGCCATTTTGAGGCGAAATTGTTCCTTTGGGGGGGGTATTGCAACTTTTGGCCATTTTGAAGCGAAATTGTTCCTTTGGGGGTATTGCAATTTTTTTTCCATTTTGAGGCGAAATTGTTCCTTTGGGGGAGTATTGCAACTTTTGGCCATTTTGAAGCGAAATTGTACCTTTGGGGGGTATTGCAACTTTTCGGCATTTTGAAGCGAAATTGTTCCTTTGGGGGGTATTGCAATTTTTTTTTTCCTTTTGAGGCGAAATTGTTCCTTTGGGGGGGGTATTGCAACTTTTGGCCATTTTGAAGCGAAATTGTTCCTTTGGGGGGTATTGCAATTTTTTTTCCATTTTGAGGCGAAATTGTTCCTTTGGGGGAGTATTGCAACTTTTGGCCATTTTGAAGCGAAATTGTACCTTTGGGGGGTTTTGCATCTTTTGGCCGTTTTGAAGCGAAATTGTTCCTTTCGGGGGTATTGCAACTTTTCAGCATTTTGAGGCGAAATTGTTCCTTTGGGGGGGTATTGCAATTTTTTGCCATTTTGAGGCGAAATTTTTCCATTCGGGGGGTATTGCAACTTTTGGCCATTTTAAAGCGAAATTGTTCCTTTGGGGGGGTATTGCAACTTTTCGGCATTTTGAGGCGAAATTGTTCCTTTGGGGGGGTATTGCAACTTTTGGCCATTTTTAAGCGAAATTGTTCCTTTGGGGGGGTAATGCAATTTTTTGCCATTTTGAGGCGAAATTGTTCCTTTGGGGGTATTGCAACTTTTGTCCATATTGAAACGAAATTGTTCCTTTCGGGAGGTATTGCAACTTTTTGGCATTTTGAGGTGAAATTGTTCCTTTGGAGGGGTATTGCAATTTTTTGCCATTTTGAGGTGAAATTGTTCCTTTGGGGGGGTATTGCAACTTTTGGCCATTTTTAAGCGAAATTGTTCCTTTTCGGGGGTATTGCAACTTTTCGGCATTTTGAGGCGAAATTGTTCCTTTGGGGGGGTATTGCAATTTTTTGCCATTTTGAGGCGAAATTGTTCCTTTGGGGGGGTATTGCAACTTTTGGCCATTTTGAAGCAAAATTGTTCCTTTGGGGGGGAATTGCAATTTTTTGCCATTTTGAGGCGAAATTGTTGGTTTGGGGGGTATTGCATCTTTTGGCCATTTTGAAGCGAAATTGTTCCTTTCGGGGGGTATTGCAACTTTTGGCCATTTTGAAGCGAAATTGTTCCTTTGGGGGGGTATTGCAATTTTTTGCCATTTTGAGGCGAAATTGTTCCTTTGGGGGTATTGCAACTTTTGTCCATATTGAAACGAAATTGTTCCTTTCGGGAGGTATTGCAACTTTTTGGCATTTTGAGGTGAAATTGTTCCTTTGGAGGGGTATTGCAATTTTTTGCCATTTTGAGGTGAAATTGTTCCTTTGGGGGGGTATTGCAACTTTTGGCCATTTTTAAGCGAAATTGTTCCTTTTGGGGGGTATTGCAACTTTTCGGCATTTTGAGGCGAAATTGTTCCTTTGGGGGGGTATTGCAATTTTTTGCCATTTTGAGGCGAAATTGTTCCTTTGGGGGGGGTATTGCAACTTTTGGCCATTTTGAAGCGAAATTGTTCCTTTGGGGGGGAATTGCAATTTTTTGCCATTTTGAGGCGAAATTGTTGGTTTGGGGGGTATTGCATCTTTTGGCCATTTTGAAGCGAAATGGTTCCTTTCGGGGGGTATTGCAACTTTTCGGCATTTTGAGGCGAAATTGTTCCTTTGGGGGGGTATTGCAAGTTTTTGCCATTTTGAGGCGAAATTGTTACTTTGGGGGGTATTGCAACTTTTGGCCATTTTGAAGCGAAATGGTTCCTTTCGGGGGGTATTGCAACTTTTCGGCATTTTGAGGCGAAATTGTTCCATTGGGGGGGTATTGCAATTTTTTGCCATTTTGAGGCGAAATTGTTCCTTTGGGGGGGTATTGCAACTTTTGGCCATTTTGAAGCGAAATTGTTCCTTTCGGGGGGTATTGCATCTTTTGACCATTTTGAAGCGAAATTGTTCCTTTCGGTGGGTATTGCAACTTTTCGGCATTTTGAGTTGAAATTGTTCCTTTGGGGGGGTATTGCAACTTTTGGCCATTTTGAAGCGAAATTGTTGCTTTCGGGGGATATTGCAACTTTTCGGCATTTTGAGGCGAAATTGTTCCTTTGGGGGGTATTGCAATTTTTTGCCATTTTGAGGCGAAATTGTTCCTTTGGGGGGGTATTGCAACTTTTGGCCATTTTGAAGCGAAATTGTTCCTTTGGGGGGGTATTGCAATTTTTTGCCATTTTGAGGCGAAATTGTTGCTTTGGGGGGGTATTGACACTTTTGGCCATTTTGAAGCGAAATTGTTCCTTTCGGGGGGTATTGCAACTTTTCGGCATTTTGAGGCGAAATTGTTCCTTTGGGGGGGTATTGCAATTTTTTGCCATTTTGAGGCGAAATTGTTCCTTTGGGGGGGTATTGCAACTTTTGGCCATATTGAAGCGAAATTGTTCCTTTTGAGGGGTATTGCAATTTTTTGCCATTTTGAGGCGAAATTGTTCCTTTGGGGGGGTATTGCAACTTTTGGCCATTTTGAAGCGAAATGGTTCCTTTCGGGGGGTATTGCAACTTTTCGGCATTTTGAGGCGAAATTGTTCCTTTGGGGGGGTATTGCAATTTTTTGCCATTTTGAGGCGAAATTGTTCCTTTGGGGGGGTATTGCAACTTTTGGCCATTTTGAAGCGAAATTCTTCCTTTCGGGGGGTATTGCAACTTTTCGGTATTTTGAGGCGAAATTGTTCCTTTGGGGAGGTATTGCAATTTTTTGCCATTTTGAGGTGAAATTGTTCCTTTGGGGGGGTATTGCAACTTTTCGGCATTTTGAGGCGAAATTGTTCCTTTCGGGGGGTATTGCAACTTTTGGCCATTTTGAAGCGAAATTGTTCCTTTGGGGGGGTATTGCAATTTTTTGCCATTTTGAGGCGAAATTGTTCCTTTGGGGGGGTATTGCAACTTTTGGCCATTTTGAAGCGAAATTGTTCCTTTCGGGGGGTATTGCAACTTTTCGGCATTTTGAGGCGAAATTGTTCCTTTGGGGGGGTATTGCAACTTTTGGCCATTTTGAAGCGAAATTGTTCCTTTGGGGGGGTATTGCAACTTTTCGGCATTTTGAGGCGAAATTGTTCCTTTGGGGGGTATTGCAATTTTTTGCCATTTTGAGGCGAAATTGTTCCTTTGGGGGGGTATTGCAACTTTTTGCCATTTTGAAGCGAAATTGTTCCTTTCGGGGGGTATTGCAACTTTTCGGCATTTTGAGGCGAAATTGTTCCTTGGGGGGTATTGCAATTTTTTGCCATTTTTAGGCGAAATTGTGGGGGTATTGTATCTTTTGGCCATTTTGAAGCGAAATTGTTCCTTTCGGGGGGTATTCCAACTTTTCGGCATTTTGAGGCGAAATTGTTCCTTTGAAGGGGGGTATTGCAACTTTTGGCCATTTTGAAGCGAAATTGTTCCTTTCGTAGGGTATTGCAACTTTTCGTTATTTTGAGGCGAAATTGTTCCTTTGGGGGGGTATTGCAACTTTTGGCCATTTTAAAGCGAAATTATTACTTTCGGGGGGTATTGCAACTTTTCGGCATTTTGAGGCGAAATTGTTCCTTTGGGGGGGTATTGCAACTTTTGGCCATTTTTAAGCGAAATTGTTCCTTTGGGGGGTATTGCAACTTTTCGGCATTTTTGAGGCGAAATTGTTCCTTTGGGGGGGTATTGCAATTTTTTTCCATTTTGAGGCGAATTTGTTCCTTTGGGGGGGTATTGCAACTTTTGGCCATATTGAAGCGAAATTGTTCCTTTGGGGGGTATTACAATTTTTGGCCATTTTGAGGTGAAATTGTTCCATTGGGGGGGTATTGCAACTTTTGGCCATTTTGATGCGAAATTGTTCCTTTCGGGGGGTATTGCAACTTTTCGGCATTTTGAGGCGAAATTGTTCCATTGGGGGGGTATTGCAACTTTTGGCCATTTTGATGCGAAATTGTTCCTTTGGGGGGGTATTGCAACTTTTCGGCATTTTGAGGCGAAATTGTTCCTTTGGGGGGTATTGCAATTTTTTGCCATTTTGAGGCGAAATTGTTCCTTTGGGGGTATTGCAACGTTTGGCCATTTTGAAGCGAAATTGTTCCTTTGGGGGGTATTGCAATTTTTTGCCATTTTAAAGCGAAATTGTTGCTTTGGGGGGGGTATTGACACTTTTGGCCATTTTGAAGCGAAATTGTTCCTTTCGGGGGGTATTGCAACTTTTCGGCATTTTGAGGCGAAATTGTTCCTTTGGGGGGGTATTGCAATTTTTTGCCATTTTGAGGCGAAATTGTTCCTTTGGGGGGGTATTGCAACTTTTGGCCATATTGAAGCGAAATTGTTCCTTTCGGGGGGTATTGCAACTTTTCGGCATTTTGAGGCGAAATTGTTCCTTTGGGGGTGTATTGCAACTTTTGGCCATTTTGAAGCGAAATTGTTCCTTTGGGGGGTATTGCAACTTTTGGCCATTTTGAAGCGAAAATGTTCCTTTGGGGGGGTATTGCAATTTTTTTTCCATTTTGAGGCGAAATTGTTCCTTTGGGGGGGTATTGCAACTTTTGGCCATTTTGAAGCGAAATTGTTCCTTTCGGGGGGTATTGCAACTTTTCGGCATTTTGAGGTGAAATTGTTCCTTTGGGGGGGTATTGCAACTTTTCTGCATTTTGAAACAAAATTGTTCCTTTGGGGGTATTGCAATTTTTTTTTCATTTTGAGGCGAAATTGTTGCTTTGGGGGGATATTGCATCTTTTGACCATTTTGAAGCGAAATTGTTCCTTTCGGGGGGTATTGCAACTTTTCGGCATTTTGAGGCGAAATTGTTCCTTTGGGGGGGTATTGCAACTTTTGGCCATTTTGAAGCGAAATTGTTCCTTTGGGGAGTATTGCAACTTTTCGGCATTTTGAGGCAAAATTGTTCCTTTGAGGGGGTTATAACAACTTTTGGCCATTTTGAAGCGAAATTGTTCCTTTCGGGGGGTATTGCAACTTTTGGCCATTTTGAAGCGAAATTGTTCCTTTGGGGGGGTATTGCAACTTTTCGGCATTTTGAGGCAAAATTGTTCCTTTGGGGGGGTATTGCAATTTTTTGCCATTTTGAGGCGAAATTGTTCCTTTGGGGGGGTATTGCAACTTTTGGCCATTTTTAAGCGAAATTGTTCCTTTGGGGGGATATTGCAATTTTTTGCCATTTTGAGGCTAAATTGTTCCTTTGGGGGGGTATTGCAACTTTTGGCCATTTTGAAGCGAAATTGTTCCTTTCGGGGGGTATTGCAACTTTTCGGCATTTTGAGGCGAAATTGTTCCTTTGGGGGGGTATTGCAATTTTTTGCCATTTTGAGGCGAAATTGTTCCTTTGGGGGGGTATTGCAACTTTTGGCCATATTGAAGCGAAATTGTTCCTTTGGGGGGTATTACAATTTTTGGCCATTTTGAGGCGAAATTGTTCCTTTGGGGGGTATTGCAACTTTTGGCCATTTTGAAGCGAAATTGTTCCTTTCGGGGGGTATTGCAACTTTTCGGCATTTTGAGGCGAAATTGTTCCTTTGGGGGGGTATTGCAATTTTTTGCCATTTTGAGGTGAAATTGTTCTTTTGGGGGGGTATTGCAATTTTTGGCCATTTTGAGGCGAAATTGTTCCTTTGGGGGGGTATTGCAACTTTTGGCCATATTGAAGCGAAATTGTTCCTTTCGGGGGGTATTGCAACTTTTCGGCATTTTGAGTCGAAATTGTTCCTTTGGGGGGGTATTGCAACTTTTGGCCATTTTGAAGAGAAAATTGTTAATTTGGGGGGTATTGCAATTTTTTGCCATTTTGAGGCGAAATTGTTCCTTTGGGGGGTATTGCAACTTTTGGCCATTTTGAAGCGAAAATGTTCCTTTGGGGGGGTATTGCAATTTTTTTTCCATTTTGAGGCGAAATTGTTCCTTTGGGGGGGAATTGCAACTTTTGGCCATTTTGAAGCGAAATTGTTCCTTTCGGGGGGTATTGCAACTTTTGGCCATATTGAAGCGAAATTGTTCCTTTGGGGGGTATTACAATTTTTGGCCATTTTGAGGCGAAATTGTTCCTTTGGGGGGGTACTGCAACTTTTGGCCATTTTGAAGCGAAATTGTTCCTTTCGGGGGGTATTGCAACTTTTCGGCATTTTGAGGCGAAATTGTTCCTTTGGGGGGGAATTGCAATTTTTTGCCATTTTGAGGCGAAATTGTTCCTTTGGGGGGTATTGCAACTTTTGGCCATTTTGAAGCGAAATTGTTCCTTTCGGGGGGTATTGCAACTTTTGGCCATATTGAAGCAAAATTGTTCCTTTGGGGGGTATTACAATTTTTGGCCATTTTGAAGCGAAATTGTTCCTTTCGGGGGGTATTGCAACTTTTCGGCAATTTGAGGCGAAATTGTTCCTTTGGGGGGGTATTGCAATTTTTTGCCATTTTGAGGTAAAATTGTTCCTTTGGGGGGGTATTGCAACTTTTGGCCATTTTGAAGCGAAATTGTTCCTTTGGGGGGGTATTGCAATTTTTTGCCATTTTGAGGCAAAATTGTTCCTTTGGGGGGGTATTGCAACTTTTGGCCATTTTGAAGCGAAATTGTTCCTTTCGGGGGGTATTGCAACTTTTCGGCATTTTGAGGCGAAATTGTTCCTTTGGGGGGGTATTGCAACTTTTGGCCATTTTGAAGCGAAATTGTTCCTTTGGGGGGGTATTGCAACTTTTCGGCATTTTGAGGCGAAATTGTTCCTTTGGGGGGTATTGCAATTTTTTGCCATTTTGAGGCGAAATTGTTCCTTTGGGGGGGTATTGCAACTTTTTGCCATTTTGAAGCGAAATTGTTCCTTTCGGGGGGTATTGCAACTTTTCGGCATTTTGAGGCGAAATTGTTCCTTGGGGGGGGTATTGCAATTTTTTGCCATTTTGAGGCGAAATTGTGGGGGTATTGTATCTTTTGGCCATTTTGAAGCGAAATTGTTCCTTTCGAGGGGTATTGCAACTTTTCGACATTTTGAGGTGAAATTGTTCCTTTGGGGGGGTATTGCAATTTTTTGCCATTTTGAGGCGAAATTGTTCCTGGGGGGGTATTGCAACTTTTGGCCATTTTGAAGCGAAATTGTTCCTTTCGGGGGGTATTGCAACTTTTCGTTATTTTGAGGCGAAATTGTTCCTTTGGGGGGGTATTGCAACTTTTGGCCATTTTTAAGCGAAATTGTTCCTTTGGGGGGTATTGCAACTTTTCGGCATTTTGAGGTGAAATTGTTCCTTTGGGGGGGTATTGCAATTTTTTTCCATTTTGAGGCGAAATTGTTCCTTTGGGGGGGTATTGCAACTTTTGGCCATATTGAAGCGAAATTGTTCCTTTGGGGGGTATTACAATTTTTGGCCATTTTGAGGCGAAATTGTTCCTTTCGGGGGGTATTGCAACTTTTCGGCATTTTGAGGCGAAATTGTTCCTTTGGGGGGGTATTGCAATTTTTTGCCATTTTGAGGCGAAATTGTTCCTTTGGGGGGGTATTGCAACTTTTGGCCATATTGAAGCGAAATTGTTCCTTTCGGGGGGTATTGCAACTTTTCGGCATTTTGAGGCGAAATTGTTCCTTTGGGGGGGTATTGCAACTTTTGGCCATTTTGAAGAGAAAATTGTTCCTTTGGGGGGTATTGCAATTTTTTGCCATTTTGAGGCGAAATTGTTCCTTTGGGGGGGTATTGCAACTTTTGGCCATTTTGAAGCGAAAATGTTCCTTTGGGGGGGTATTGCAATTTTTTTTCCATTTTGAGGCGAAATTGTTCCTTTGGGGGGGAATTGCAACTTTTGGCCATTTTGAAGCGAAATTGTTCCTTTCGGGGGGTATTGCAACTTTTCGGCATTTTGAGGCGAAATTGTTCCTTTGGGGGAGTATTGCAATTTTTTGCCATTTTGAGGTGAAATTGTTCCTTTGGGGGGTATTGCAACTTTTGGCCATTTTGAAGCGAAATTGTTCCTTTGGGGGGGTATTGCAACTTTTCGGCATTTTGAGGCAAAATTTTTCCTTTCGGGGGGTATTGCAACTTTTGGCCATTTTTAAGCAAAATTGTTCCTTTGGGGCGGTATTGCAATTTTTTGCCATTTTGAGGCGAAATTGTTCCTTTGTGGGGGGTATTGCAACTTTTGGCCATTTTGAAGCGAAATGGTTCCTTTCGGGGGGTATTGCAACTTTTCGGCATTTTGAGGCGAAATTGTTCCTTTGGGGGGGTATTGCAAGTTTTTGCCATTTTGAGGCGAAATTGTTACTTTGGGGGGTATTGCAACTTTTGGCCATTTTGAAGCGAAATGGTTCCTTTCGGGGGGTATTGCAACTTTTCGGCATTTTGAGGCGAAATTGTTCCATTGGGGGGGTATTGCAATTTTTTGCCATTTTGAGGCGAAATTGTTCCTTTGGGGGGGTATTGCAACTTTTGGCCATTTTGAAGCGAAATTGTTCCTTTCGGGGGGTATTGCATCTTTTGGCCATTTTGAAGCGAAATTGTTCCTTTCGGTGGGTATTGCAACTTTTCGGCATTTTGAGTTGAAATTGTTCCTTTGGGGGGGTATTGCAACTTTTGGCCATTTTGAAGCGAAATTGTTGCTTTCGGGGGGTATTGCAACTTTTCGGCATTTTGAGGCGAAATTGTTCCTTTGGGGGGTATTGCAATTTTTTGCCATTTTGAGGCGAAATTGTTCCTTTGGGGGGGTATTGCAACTTTTGGCCATTTTGAAGCGAAATTGTTCCTTTGGGGGGGTATTGCAATTTTTTGCCATTTTGAGGCGAAATTGTTGCTTTGGGGGGGTATTGACACTTTTGGCCATTTTGAAGCGAAATTGTTCCTTTCGGGGGGTATTGCAACTTTTCGGCATTTTGAGGCGAAATTGTTCCTTTGGGGGGGTATTGCAATTTTTTGCCATTTTGAGGCGAAATTGTTCCTTTGGGGGGGTATTGCAACTTTTGGCCATTTTGAAGCGAAATTCTTCCTTTCGGGGGGTATTGCAACTTTTCGGTATTTTGAGGCGAAATTGTTCCTTTGGGGAGGTATTGCAATTTTTTGCCATTTTGAGGTGAAATTGTTCCTTTGGGGGGGTATTGCAACTTTTCGGCATTTTGAGGCGAAATTGTTCCTTTCGGGGGGTATTGCAACTTTTGGCCATTTTGAAGCGAAATTGTTCCTTTGGGGGGGTATTGCAATTTTTTGCCATTTTGAGGCGAAATTGTTCCTTTGGGGGGGTATTGCAACTTTTGGCCATTTTGAAGCGAAATTGTTCCTTTCGGGGGGTATTGCAACTTTTCGGCATTTTGAGGCGAAATTGTTCCTTTGGGGGGGTATTGCAACTTTTGGCCATTTTGAAGCGAAATTGTTCCTTTGGGGGGGTATTGCAACTTTTCGGCATTTTGAGGCGAAATTGTTCCTTTGGGGGGTATTGCAATTTTTTGCCATTTTGAGGCGAAATTGTTCCTTTGGGGGGGTATTGCAACTTTTTGCCATTTTGAAGCGAAAATGTTCCTTTCGGGGGGTATTGCAACTTTTCGGCATTTTGAGGCGAAATTGTTCCTTGGGGGGTATTGCAATTTTTTGCCATTTTTAGGCGAAATTGTGGGGGTATTGTATCTTTTGGCCATTTTGAAGCGAAATTGTTCCTTTCGGGGGGTATTCCAACTTTTCGGCATTTTGAGGCGAAATTGTTCCTTTGAAGGGGGGTATTGCAACTTTTGGCCATTTTGAAGCGAAATTGTTCCTTTCGTAGGGTATTGCAACTTTTCGTTATTTTGAGGCGAAATTGTTCCTTTGGGGGGGTATTGCAACTTTTGGCCATTTTAAAGCGAAATTATTACTTTCGGGGGGTATTGCAACTTTTCGGCATTTTGAGGCGAAATTGTTCCTTTGGGGGGGTATTGCAACTTTTGGCCATTTTTAAGCGAAATTGTTCCTTTGGGGGGTATTGCAACTTTTCGGCATTTTTGAGGCGAAATTGTTCCTTTGGGGGGGTATTGCAATTTTTTTCCATTTTGAGGCGAATTTGTTCCTTTGGGGGGGTATTGCAACTTTTGGCCATATTGAAGCGAAATTGTTCCTTTGGGGGGTATTACAATTTTTGGCCATTTTGAGGCGAAATTGTTCCATTGGGGGGGTATTGCAACTTTTGGCCATTTTGATGCGAAATTGTTCCTTTCGGGGGGTATTGCAACTTTTCGGCATTTTGAGGCGAAATTGTTCCATTGGGGGGGTATTGCAACTTTTGGCCTGTTTGATGCGAAATTGTTCCTTTGGGGGGGTATTGCAACTTTTCGGCATTTTGAGGCGAAATTGTTCCTTTGGGGGGTATTGCAATTTTTTGCCATTTTGAGGCGAAATTGTTCCTTTGGGGGGTATTGCAACTTTTGGCCATTTTGAAGCGAAATTGTTCCTTTGGGGGGTATTGCAATTTTTTGCCATTTTAAAGCGAAATTGTTGCTTTGGGGGGGTATTGACACTTTTGGCCATTTTGAAGCGAAATTGTTCCTTTCGGGGGGTATTGCAACTTTTCGGCATTTTGAGGCGAAATTGTTCCTTTGGGGGGGTATTGCAATTTTTTGCCATTTTGAGGCGAAATTGTTCCTTTGGGGGGGTATTGCAACTTTTGGCCATATTGAAGCGAAATTGTTCCTTTCGGGGGGTATTGCAACTTTTCGGCATTTTGAGGCGAAATTGTTCCTTTGGGGGTGTATTGCAACTTTTGGCCATTTTGAAGCGAAATTGTTCCTTTGGGGGGTATTGCAACTTTTGGCCATTTTGAAGCGAAAATGTTCCTTTGGGGGGGTATTGCAATTTTTTTTCCATTTTGAGGCGAAATTGTTCCTTTGGGGGGGTATTGCAACTTTTGGCCATTTTGAAGCGAAATTGTTCCTTTCGGGGGGTATTGCAACTTTTCGGCATTTTGAGGTGAAATTGTTCCTTTGGGGGGGTATTGCAACTTTTCTGCATTTTGAAACAAAATTGTTCCTTTGGGGGTATTGCAATTTTTTTTTCATTTTGAGGCGAAATTGTTGCTTTGGGGGGATATTGCATCTTTTGACCATTTTGAAGCGAAATTGTTCCTTTCGGGGGGTATTGCAACTTTTCGGCATTTTGAGGCGAAATTGTTCCTTTGGGGGGGTATTGCAACTTTTGGCCATTTTGAAGCGAAATTGTTCCTTTGGGGAGTATTGCAACTTTTCGGCATTTTGAGGCAAAATTGTTCCTTTGAGGGGGTTATAACAACTTTTGGCCATTTTGAAGCGAAATTGTTCCTTTCGGGGGGTATTGCAACTTTTGGCCATTTTGAAGCGAAATTGTTCCTTTGGGGGGGTATTGCAACTTTTCGGCATTTTGAGGCAAAATTGTTCCTTTGGGGGGGTATTGCAATTTTTTGCCATTTTGAGGCGAAATTGTTCCTTTGGGGGGGTATTGCAACTTTTGGCCATTTTTAAGCGAAATTGTTCCTTTGGGGGGATATTGCAATTTTTTGCCATTTTGAGGCTAAATTGTTCCTTTGGGGGGGTATTGCAACTTTTGGCCATTTTGAAGCGAAATTGTTCCTTTCGGGGGGTATTGCAACTTTTCGGCATTTTGAGGCGAAATTGTTCCTTTGGGGGGGTATTGCAATTTTTTGCCATTTTGAGGCGAAATTGTTCCTTTGGGGGGGTATTGCAACTTTTGGCCATATTGAAGCGAAATTGTTCCTTTGGGGGGTATTACAATTTTTGGCCATTTTGAGGCGAAATTGTTCCTTTGGGGGGTATTGCAACTTTTGGCCATTTTGAAGCGAAATTGTTCCTTTCGGGGGGTATTGCAACTTTTCGGCATTTTGAGGCGAAATTGTTCCTTTGGGGGGGTATTGCAATTTTTTGCCATTTTGAGGTGAAATTGTTCTTTTGGGGGGGTATTGCAATTTTTGGCCATTTTGAGGCGAAATTGTTCCTTTGGGGGGGTATTGCAACTTTTGGCCATATTGAAGCGAAATTGTTCCTTTCGGGGGGTATTGCAACTTTTCGGCATTTTGAGTCAAAATTGTTCCTTTGGGGGGGTATTGCAACTTTTGGCCATTTTGAAGAGAAAATTGTTAATTTGGGGGGTATTGCAATTTTTTGCCATTTTGAGGCGAAATTGTTCCTTTGGGGGGTATTGCAACTTTTGGCCATTTTGAAGCGAAAATGTTCCTTTGGGGGGGTATTGCAATTTTTTTTCCATTTTGAGGCGAAATTGTTCCTTTGGGGGGGAATTGCAACTTTTGGCCATTTTGAAGCGAAATTGTTCCTTTCGGGGGGTATTGCAACTTTTGGCCATATTGAAGCGAAATTGTTCCTTTGGGGGGTATTACAATTTTTGGCCATTTTGAGGCGAAATTGTTCCTTTGGGGGGGTACTGCAACTTTTGGCCATTTTGAAGCGAAATTGTTCCTTTCGGGGGGTATTGCAACTTTTCGGCATTTTGAGGCGAAATTGTTCCTTTGGGGGGGAATTGCAATTTTTTGCCATTTTGAGGCGAAATTGTTCCTTTGGGGGGGTATTGCAACTTTTGGCCATTTTGAAGCGAAATTGTTCCTTTCGGGGGGTATTGCAACTTTTGGCCATATTGAAGCAAAATTGTTCCTTTGGGGGGTATTACAATTTTTGGCCATTTTGAAGCGAAATTGTTCCTTTCGGGGGGTATTGCAACTTTTCGGCAATTTGAGGCGAAATTGTTCCTTTGGGGGGGTATTGCAATTTTTTGCCATTTTGAGGTAAAATTGTTCCTTTGGGGGGGTATTGCAACTTTTGGCCATTTTGAAGCGAAATTGTTCCTTTGGGGGGGTATTGCAATTTTTTGCCATTTTGAGGCAAAATTGTTCCTTTGGGGGGGTATTGCAACTTTTGGCCATTTTGAAGCGAAATTGTTCCTTTCGGGGGGTATTGCAACTTTTCGGCATTTTGAGGCGAAATTGTTCCTTTGGGGGGGTATTGCAACTTTTGGCCATTTTGAAGCGAAATTGTTCCTTTGGGGGGGTATTGCAACTTTTCGGCATTTTGAGGCGAAATTGTTCCTTTGGGGGGTATTGCAATTTTTTGCCATTTTGAGGCGAAATTGTTCCTTTGGGGGGGTATTGCAACTTTTTGCCATTTTGAAGCGAAATTGTTCCTTTCGGGGGGTATTGCAACTTTTCGGCATTTTGAGACGAAATTGTTCCTTGGGGGGGTATTGCAATTTTTTGCCATTTTGAGGCGAAATTGTGGGGGTATTGTATCTTTTGGCCATTTTGAAGCGAAATTGTTCCTTTCGAGGGGTATTGCAACTTTTCGACATTTTGAGGTGAAATTGTTCCTTTGGGGGGGTATTGCAATTTTTTGCCATTTTGAGGCGAAATTGTTCCTGGGGGGGTATTGCAACTTTTGGCCATTTTGAAGCGAAATTGTTCCTTTCGGGGGGTATTGCAACTTTTCGTTATTTTGAGGCGAAATTGTTCCTTTGGGGGGGTATTGCAACTTTTGGCCATTTTTAAGCGAAATTGTTCCTTTGGGGGGTATTGCAACTTTTCGGCATTTTGAGGTGAAATTGTTCCTTTGGGGGGGTATTGCAATTTTTTTCCATTTTGAGGCGAAATTGTTCCTTTGGGGGGGTATTGCAACTTTTGGCCATATTGAAGCAAAATTGTTCCTTTCGGCGGGTATTGCAACTTTTCGGCATTTTGAGGCGAAATTGTTCCATTGGGGGGGTATTGCAACTTTTGGCCATTTTGATGCGAAATTGTTCCTTTGGGGGTTATTGCAATTTTTTGAAATTTTGAGGCGAATTTGTTCCTTTCGGGGGGTATTGCAACTTTTCGGCATTTTGAGGCGAAATTGTTCCTTTGGGGGGGTATTGCAATTTTTTGCCATTTTGAGGTGAAATTGTTCCTTTGGGGGGGTATTGCAACTTTTGGCCATTTTGAAGCGAAATTGTTCCTTTGGGTGGGTATTACAATTTTTGGCCATTTTGAAGCGAAATTGTTCCTTTCGGGGGGTATTGCAACTTTTCGGCATTTTGAGGCGAAATTGTTCCTTTGGGGGGGTATTGCAATTTTTTGCCATTTTGAGGTGAAATTGTTCCTTTGGGGGGGTATTGCAACTTTTGGCCATTTTGAGGCGAAATTGTTCCTTTGGGGGGGTATTGCAACTTTTGGCCATTTTGAAGCGAAATTGTTCCTTTCGGGGGGTATTGCAACTTTTGGCCATATTGAAGCAAAATTGTTCCTTTGGGAGGGTATTACAATTTTTGGCCATTTTGAAGCGAAATTGTTCCTTTCGGGGGGTATTGCAACTTTTCGGCAATTTGAGGCGAAATTGTTCCTTTGGGGGGGTATTGCAATTTTTTGCCATTTTGAGGTGAAATTGTTCCTTTGGGGGGGTGTTGCAACTTTTGGCCATTTTGAAGCGAAATTGTTCCTTTGGGGGGGTATTGCAATTTTTTGCCATTTTGAGGCAAAATTGTTCCTTTGGGGGGGTATTGCAACTTTTGGCCATTTTGAAGCGAAATTGTTCCTTTCGGGGGGTATTGCAACTTTTCGGCATTTTGAGGCGAAATTGTTCCTTTGGGGGGGTATTGCAACTTTTCGGCATTTTGAGGCGAAATTGTTCCTTTGGGGGGGAATTGCAATTTTTTGCCATTTTGAGGCGAAATTGTTCCTTTGGGGGGGTATTGCAACTTTTGGCCATTTTGAAGCGAAATTGTTCCTTTCGGGGGGTATTGCAACTTTTGGCCATATTGAAGCAAAATTGTTCCTTTGGGGGGGTATTACAATTTTTGGCCATTTTGAAGCGAAATTGTTCCTTTCGGGGGGTATTGCAACTTTTCGGCATTTTGAGGCGAAATTGTTCCTTTGGGGGGGTATTGCAATTTTTTGCCATTTTGAGGTGAAATTGTTCCTTTGGGGGGGTATTGCAACTTTTGGCCATTTTGAAGCGAAATTGTTCCTTTGGGGGGGTATTGCAATTTTTTGCCATTTTGAGGCGAAATTGTTCCTTTGGGGGGGTATTGCAACTTTTGGCCATTTTGAAGCGAAATTGTTCCTTTCGGGGGGTATTGCAACTTTTGGCCATATTGAAGCAAAATTGTTCCTTTGGGGGAGTATTGCAACTTTTTGCCATTTTGAAGCGAAATTGTTCCTTTCGGGGGGTATTGCAACTTTTCGGCATTTTGAGGCGAAATTGTTCCTTGGGGGGGTATTGCAATTTTTTGCCATTTTGAGGCGAAATTGTGGGGGTATTGCAACTTTTTGCCATTTTGAAGCGAAATTGTTCCTTTCGGGGGGTATTGCAACTTTTCGGCATTTTGAGGCGAAATTGTTCCTTGGGGGGGTATTGCAATTTTTTGCCATTTTGAGGCGAAATTGTGGGGGTATTGTATCTTTTGGCCATTTTGAAGCGAAATTGTTCCTTTCGGGGGGTATTGCAACTTTTCGACATTTTGAGGTGAAATTGTTCCTTTGGGGGGGTATTGCAATTTTTTGCCATTTTGAGGCGAAATTGTTCCTGGGGGGGTATTGCAACTTTTGGCCATTTTGAAGCGAAATTGTTCCTTTCGGGGGGTATTGCAACTTTTCGTTATTTTGAGGCGAAATTGTTCCTTTGGGGGGGTATTGCAACTTTTGGCCATTTTTAAGCGAAATTGTTCCTTTGGGGGGTATTGCAACTTTTCGGCATTTTGAGGTGAAATTGTTCCTTTGGGGGGGTATTGCAATTTTTTTCCATTTTGAGGCGAAATTGTTCCTTTGGGGGGGTATTGCAACTTTTGGCCATATTGAAGCAAAATTGTTCCTTTCGGGGGGTATTGCAACTTTTCGGCATTTTGAGGCGAAATTGTTCCATTGGGGGGGTATTGCAACTTTTGGCCATTTTGATGCGAAATTGTTCCTTTGGGGGTTATTGCAATTTTTTGCCATTTTGAGGCGAATTTGTTCCTTTCGGGGGGTATTGCAACTTTTCGGCATTTTGAGGCGAAATTGTTCCTTTGGGGGGGTATTGCAATTTTTTGCCATTTTGAGGTGAAATTGTTCCTTTGGGGGGGTATTGCAACTATTGGCCATTTTGAAGCGAAATTGTTCCTTTGGGGGGGTATTACAATTTTTGGCCATTTTGAAGCGAAATTGTTCCTTTCGGGGGGTATTGCAACTTTTCGGCATTTTGAGGCGAAATTGTTCCTTTGGGGGGGTATTGCAATTTTTTGCCATTTTGAGGTGAAATTGTTCCTTTGGGGGGGTATTGCAACTTTTGGCCATTTTGAAGCGAAATTGTTCCTTTGGGGGGGTATTGCAATTTTTTGCCATTTTGAGGCAAAATTGTTCCTTTGGGGGGGTATTGCAACTTTTGGCCATTTTGAAGCGAAATTGTTCCTTTCGGGGGGTATTGCAACTTTTGGCCATATTGAAGCAAAATTGTTCCTTTGGGGGGGTATTACAATTTTTGGCCATTTTGAAGCGAAATTGTTCCTTTCGGGGGGTATTGCAACTTTTCGGCAATTTGAGGCGAAATTGTTCCTTTGGGGGGGTATTGCAATTTTTTGCCATTTTGAGGTGAAATTGTTCCTTTGGGGGGGTATTGCAACTTTTGGCCATTTTGAAGCGAAATTGTTCCTTTGGGGGGTATTGCAATTTTTTGCCATTTTGAGGCAAAATTGTTCCTTTGGGGGGGTATTGCAACATTTGGCCATTTTGAAGCGAAATTGTTCCTTTCGGGGGGTATTGCAACTTTTCGGCATTTTGAGGCGAAATTGTTCCTTTGGGGGGGTATTGCAACTTTTGGCCATTTTGAAGCGAAATTGTTCCTTTGGGGGGGTATTGCAACTTTTCGGCATTTTGAGGCGAAATTGTTCCTTTGGGGGGTATTGCAATTTTTTGCCATTTTGAGGCGAAATTGTTCCTTTGGGGGGGTATTGCAACTTTTTGCCATTTTGAAGCGAAATTGTTCCTTTCGGGGGGTATTGCAACTTTTCGGCATTTTGAGGCGAAATTGTTCCTTGGGGGGGGTATTGCAATTTTTTGCCATTTTGAGGCGAAATTGTGGGGGTATTGTATCTTTTGGCCATTTTGAAGCGAAATTGTTCCTTTCGAGGGGTATTGCAACTTTTCGACATTTTGAGGTGAAATTGTTCCTTTGGGGGCGTATTGCAATTTTTTGCCATTTTGAGGCGAAATTGTTCCTGGGGGGGTATTGCAACTTTTGGCCATTTTGAAGCGAAATTGTTCCTTTCGGGGGGTATTGCAACTTTTCGTTATTTTGAGGCGAAATTGTTCCTTTGTGGGGGTATTGCAACTTTTGGCCATTTTTAAGCGAAATTGTTCCTTTGGGGGGTATTGCAACTTTTCGGCATTTTGAGGTGAAATTGTTCCTTTGGGGGGGTATTGCAACTTTTGGCCATATTGAAGCAAAATTGTTCCTTTCGGGGGGTATTGCAACTTTTGGCCATATTGAAGCAAAATTGTTCCATTGGGGGGGTATTGCAACTTTTGGCCATTTTGATGCGAAATTGTTCCTTTGGGGGTTATTGCAATTTTTTGCCATTTTGAGGCGAATTTGTTCCTTTCGGGGGGTATTGCAACTTTTCGGCATTTTGAGGCGAAATTGTTCCTTTGGGGGGGTATTGCAATTTTTTGCCATTTTGAGGTGAAATTGTTCCTTTGGGGGGGTATTGCAACTTTTGGCCATTTTGAAGCGAAATTGATCCTTTGGGGGGGTATTGCAATTTTTTGCCATTTTGAGGCGAAATTGTTCCTTTGGGGGGTATTGCAACTTTTGGCCATTTTGAAGCGAAATTGTTCCTTTCGGGGGGTATTGCAACTTTTGGCCATATTGAAGCAAAATTGTTCCTTTGGGGGGTATTACAATTTTTGGCCATTTTGAAGCGAAATTGTTCCTTTCGGGGGGTATTGCAACTTTTCGGCAATTTGAGGCGAAATTGTTCCTTTGGGGGGGTATTGCAATTTTTTGCCATTTTGAGGTGAAATTGTTCCTTTGGGGGGGTATTGCAACTTTTGGCCATTTTGAAGCGAAATTGTTCCTTTGGGGGGGTATTGCAATTTTTTGCCATTTTGAGGCAAAATTGTTCCTTTGGGGGGGTATTGCAACTTTTGGCCATTTTGAAGCGAAATTGTTCCTTTCGGGGGGTATTGCAACTTTTCGGCATTTTGAGGCGAAATTGTTCCTTTGGGGGGGTATTGCAACTTTTGGCCATTTTGAAGCGAAATTGTTCCTTTCGGGGGGTATTGCAACTTTTCGGCATTTTGAGGCGAAATTGTTCCTTGGGGGGGTATTGCAATTTTTTGCCATTTTGAGGCGAAATTGTGGGGGTATTGTATCTTTTGGCCATTTTGAAGCGAAATTGTTCCTTTCGGGGGGTATTGCAACTTTTCGACATTTTGAGGTGAAATTGTTCCTTTGGGGGGGTATTGCAATTTTTTGCCATTTTGAGGCGAAATTGTTCCTGGGGGGGTATTGCAACTTTTGGCCATTTTGAAGCGAAATTGTTCCTTTCGGGGGGTATTGCAACTTTTCGTTATTTTGAGGCGAAATTGTTCCTTTGGGGGGGTATTGCAACTTTTGGCCATTTTTAAGCGAAATTGTTCCTTTGGGGGGTATTGCAACTTTTCGGCATTTTGAGGTGAAATTGTTCCTTTGGGGGGGTATTGCAATTTTTTTCCATTTTGAGGCGAAATTGTTCCTTTGGGGGGGTATTGCAACTTTTGGCCATATTGAAGCAAAATTGTTCCTTTCGGGGGGTATTGCAACTTTTCGGCATTTTGAGGCGAAATTGTTCCATTGGGGGGGTATTGCAACTTTTGGCCATTTTGATGCGAAATTGTTCCTTTGGGGGTTATTGCAATTTTTTGCCATTTTGAGGCGAATTTGTTCCTTTCGGGGGGTATTGCAACTTTTCGGCATTTTGAGGCGAAATTGTTCCTTTGGGGGGGTATTGCAATTTTTTGCCATTTTGAGGTGAAATTGTTCCTTTGGGGGGGTATTGCAACTATTGGCCATTTTGAAGCGAAATTGTTCCTTTGGGGGGGTATTACAATTTTTGGCCATTTTGAAGCGAAATTGTTCCTTTCGGGGGGTATTGCAACTTTTCGGCATTTTGAGGCGAAATTGTTCCTTTGGGGGGGTATTGCAATTTTTTGCCATTTTGAGGTGAAATTGTTCCTTTGGGGGGGTATTGCAACTTTTGGCCATTTTGAAGCGAAATTGTTCCTTTGGGGGGGTATTGCAATTTTTTGCCATTTTGAGGCAAAATTGTTCCTTTGGGGGGGTATTGCAACTTTTGGCCATTTTGAAGCGAAATTGTTCCTTTCGGGGGGTATTGCAACTTTTGGCCATATTGAAGCAAAATTGTTCCTTTGGGGGGGTATTACAATTTTTGGCCATTTTGAAGCGAAATTGTTCCTTTCGGGGGGTATTGCAACTTTTCGGCAATTTGAGGCGAAATTGTTCCTTTGGGGGGGTATTGCAATTTTTTGCCATTTTGAGGTGAAATTGTTCCTTTGGGGGGGTATTGCAACTTTTGGCCATTTTGAAGCGAAATTGTTCCTTTGGGGGGTATTGCAATTTTTTGCCATTTTGAGGCAAAATTGTTCCTTTGGGGGGGTATTGCAACATTTGGCCATTTTGAAGCGAAATTGTTCCTTTCGGGGGGTATTGCAACTTTTCGGCATTTTGAGGCGAAATTGTTCCTTTGGGGGGGTATTGCAACTTTTGGCCATTTTGAAGCGAAATTGTTCCTTTGGGGGGGTATTGCAACTTTTCGGCATTTTGAGGCGAAATTGTTCCTTTGGGGGGTATTGCAATTTTTTGCCATTTTGAGGCGAAATTGTTCCTTTGGGGGGGTATTGCAACTTTTTGCCATTTTGAAGCGAAATTGTTCCTTTCGGGGGGTATTGCAACTTTTCGGCATTTTGAGGCGAAATTGTTCCTTGGGGGGGGTATTGCAATTTTTTGCCATTTTGAGGCGAAATTGTGGGGGTATTGTATCTTTTGGCCATTTTGAAGCGAAATTGTTCCTTTCGAGGGGTATTGCAACTTTTCGACATTTTGAGGTGAAATTGTTCCTTTGGGGGCGTATTGCAATTTTTTGCCATTTTGAGGCGAAATTGTTCCTGGGGGGGTATTGCAACTTTTGGCCATTTTGAAGCGAAATTGTTCCTTTCGGGGGGTATTGCAACTTTTCGTTATTTTGAGGCGAAATTGTTCCTTTGTGGGGGTATTGCAACTTTTGGCCATTTTTAAGCGAAATTGTTCCTTTGGGGGGTATTGCAACTTTTCGGCATTTTGAGGTGAAATTGTTCCTTTGGGGGGGTATTGCAACTTTTGGCCATATTGAAGCAAAATTGTTCCTTTCGGGGGGTATTGCAACTTTTGGCCATATTGAAGCAAAATTGTTCCATTGGGGGGGTATTGCAACTTTTGGCCATTTTGATGCGAAATTGTTCCTTTGGGGGTTATTGCAATTTTTTGCCATTTTGAGGCGAATTTGTTCCTTTCGGGGGGTATTGCAACTTTTCGGCATTTTGAGGCGAAATTGTTCCTTTGGGGGGGTATTGCAATTTTTTGCCATTTTGAGGTGAAATTGTTCCTTTGGGGGGGTATTGCAACTTTTGGCCATTTTGAAGCGAAATTGATCCTTTGGGGGGGTATTGCAATTTTTTGCCATTTAGAGGCGAAATTGTTCCTTTGGGGGGTATTGCAACTTTTGGCCATTTTGAAGCGAAATTGTTCCTTTCGGGGGGTATTGCAACTTTTGGCCATATTGAAGCAAAATTGTTCCTTTGGGGGGTATTACAATTTTTGGCCATTTTGAAGCGAAATTGTTCCTTTCGGGGGGTATTGCAACTTTTCGGCAATTTGAGGCGAAATTGTTCCTTTGGGGGGGTATTGCAATTTTTTGCCATTTTGAGGTGAAATTGTTCCTTTGGGGGGGTATTGCAACTTTTGGCCATTTTGAAGCGAAATTGTTCCTTTGGGGGGGTATTGCAATTTTTTGCCATTTTGAGGCAAAATTGTTCCTTTGGGGGGGTATTGCAACTTTTGGCCATTTTGAAGCGAAATTGTTCCTTTCGGGGGGTATTGCAACTTTTCGGCATTTTGAGGCGAAATTGTTCCTTTGGGGGGGTATTGCAACTTTTGGCCATTTTGAAGCGAAATTGTTCCTTTGGGGGGGTATTGCAACTTTTCGGCATTTTGAGGCGAAATTGTTCCTTTGGGGGGTATTGCAATTTTTTGCCATTTTGAGGCGAAATTGTTCCTTTGGGGGGGTATTGCAACTTTTTGCCATTTTGAAGCGAAATTGTTCCTTTCGGGGGGTATTGCAACTTTTCGGCATTTTGAGGCGAAATTGTTCCTTGGGGGGGGTATTGCAATTTTTTGCCATTTTGAGGCGAAATTGTGGCGGTATTGTATCTTTTGGCCATTTTGAAGCGAAATTGTTCCTTTCGAGGGGTATTGCAACTTTTCGACATTTTGAGGTGAAATTGTTCCTTTGGGGGGGTATTGCAATTTTTTGCCATTTTGAGGCGAAATTGTTCCTGGGGGGGTATTGCAACTTTTGGCCATTTTGAAGCGAAATTGTTCCTTTCGGGGGGTATTGCAACTTTTCGTTATTTTGAGGCGAAATTGTTCCTTTGGGGGGGTATTGCAACTTTTGGCCATTTTTAAGCGAAATTGTTCCTTTGGGGGGTATTGCAACTTTTCGGCATTTTGAGGTGAAATTGTTCCTTTGGGGGGGTATTGCAATTTTTTTCCATTTTGAGGCGAAATTGTTCCTTTGGGGGGGTATTGCAACTTTTGGCCATATTGAAGCAAAATTGTTCCTTTCGGGGGGTATTGCAACTTTTCGGCATTTTGAGGCGAAATTGTTCCATTGGGGGGGTATTGCAACTTTTGGCCATTTTGATGCGAAATTGTTCCTTTGGGGGTTATTGCAATTTTTTGCCATTTTGAGGTGAATTTGTTCCTTTGGGGGGGTATTGCAACTTTTGGCCATTTTGAAGAGAAATTGTTCCTTTGGGGGGGTATTGCAATTTTTTGCCATTTTGAGGCGAAATTGTTGCTTTGGGGGGGTATTGACTCTTTTGGCCATTTTGAAGCGAAATTGTTCCTTTCGGGGGGGTATTGCAACTTTTCGGCATTTTGAGGCGAAATTGTTCCTTTGGGGGGGTATTGCAATTTTTTGCCATTTTGAGGCGAAATTGTTCCTTTGGGGGGGTATTGACACTTTTGGCCATTTTGAAGCGAAATTGTTCCTTTCGGGGGGGGGGTATTGCAACTTTTCGGCATTTTGAGGCGAAATTGTTCCTTTGGGGGGGTATTGCAATTTTTTGCCATTTTGAGGCGAAATTGTTCCTTTGGGGGGGTATTGCAACTTTTGGCCATATTGAAGCGAAATTGTTCCTTTCGGGGGGTATTGCAACTTTTCGGCATTTTGAGGCGAAATTGTTCCTTTGGGGGGTATTGAAACTTTTGGCCATTTTGAAGCGAAATTGTTCCTTTGGGGGGTATTGCAATTTTTTGCCATTTTGAGGCGAAATTGTTCCTTTGGGGGGTATTGCAACTTTTGGCCATTTTGAAGCGAAAATGTTCCTTTGGGGGGGTATTGCAACTTTTGGCCATTTTATAGCGAAATTGTTCCTTTCGGGGGTATTGCAAATTTTCGGCATTTTGAGGTGAAATTGTTCCTTTGGGGGGGTATTGCAACTTTTCTGCATTTTGAAACGAAATTGTTCCTTTGGGGAGTATTGCAATTTTTTTTTCATTTTGAGGCGAAATTGTTGCTTTGGGGGATATTGCATCTTTTGGCCATTTTGAAGCGAAATTGTTCCTTTCGGGGGGTATTGCAACTTTTCGGCATTTTGAGGCGAAATTGTTCCTTTGGGGGGGGTATTGAAACTTTTGGCCCTTTTGAAGCGAAATTGTTCCTTTGGGGGGTATTGCAACTTTTCGGCATTTTGAGGCGAAATTGTTCCTTTGGGGAGTATTGCAATTTTTTGGCATTTTGAGGCAAAATTGTTCCTTTGAGGGGGTTATAACTAGAGTTGAGCGCGGTTCGTGGTTCGAGGTTCTCCAGTTCTAAGCTCGAGTGATTTTTGGGGCTGTTCGAGATCGAACTAGAACTCGAGCTTTTTGCAAAAGCTCGATAGTTCTAGATACGTTCGAGAACGGTTCTAGCAGCAAAAAGCAGGGCTTTTTACAGCTACAGTGTGCAGGAGCCATCGCTGGCAGCCTGCCAGAGGCTGGTAACCAAGATAAACATCGGGTATCCAAGCAAAGCGCTTTGGTTAGTAACCCGATGTTTATCTTAGTTACGTGCAGGAAGCCCACACTTCCCGCTCAGCTCACTCCGCCCCCTCCTGCCCGCGGCATGTACACACACACACACACACACGTACACATACATACACACACACACACACATACTTCCCCCCCCCCGCTCGGCTTACCTGCGGTTATGAAGTCCCGCCATCCTGACCTCAGCGCTGTCACTGTCCTCCATGGCCGCCGCTTGTCACATCACCTCTCGCTTCCGGCCCGAGACTGACTAGCGGTGACGTCACGGACCTCTCGCGATGTTTGGCTGTGAAGGAGCCGGTCACTGAACTCAGTGACAGGGGCTGTCAGTGTGCTGGAGATCAGCGCAGGTAATGTACCTCGCTGACAGCAGCACTTGTCATCCCCTGCAGTGACCTGGGCTGACCCATTGATGTTAGCTCAGGTCACTGCACTGCTCTCCCAGCCAATGGGGAACATCCTGCTCTTCATTGACTGGGACAGTGTGGATCGTCATGGCAACCCCTTGGATTACACCAGACCTAGATTTGTTTTTCATTCTAATAAATTGGTTAAAGAGGGAATGTTTTGGGGAGTGTTTTTTCAAATAAAAATGTGTTTGTCGTCTATTTTTTTTATTACTGACTGGGTTGGTGATGTCGGGTATCTGATAGACGCCTGACCTCACCAACCCCAGGGCTTGATGCCAGGTGACATTACACATCTGGTATTAACCCCATATATTACCCCGTTTGCCACCGCACCAGGGCGCGGGATGAGCTGGGGCGAAGCACCAGCATTGGCGCATCTAATGGATGCGCCACTTCTGGGGCGGCTGCGGCCTGCTATTTTTAGGCTTGGGAGAGTCCAATAACCATGGACCTCCCTAGTCTGAGAATATCAGGCCCCAGCTGTCTGCTTTACCTTGGCTGGTGATCCAATTTTGGGGGACCCCTACGTGTTTTTTTTTTAAATTATTTATTTAATTTAAAATAACAGCGTGGGGTGCCCTCAGTTTTGGATTACCAGCCAAGGTGAGGTTGCCAGCTGTGGTCTGCAGGCTGCAGCCGTCTGCTTTACCCTAGCTGGCTACAAAACTAGGGGGAACCCTACGTCATTTTTTTTTTTTTTTGGCTAAATACAAAGCTAAGCACCCCTTAGTGCCACATGAAAGGCACCAAAGGGTGCTCCACTTTTTCTCCACTTTTTCTCCACTTATTCTCCACTTATTCTCCACTTTTTCTCCACTTTTTCTCCATTTATTCTCCACTTTTTCTCCACTTTTTCTCCATTTTTTTTCTCCACTTTTTCTCTACTTTTTCTCCACTTTTTCTCCACTTTTTCTCCACTTATTCTCCACTTTTTCTCCACTTTTTCTCCATTTTTTTCTCCACTTATTCTCCACTTATTCTCCACTTATTCTCCACTTTTTATCCACTTTTTCTCCACTTTTTCTCCATTTTTTTCTCCACTTTTTCTCCACTTTTTCTGCACTTATTCTCCACTTTTTCTCCACTTTTTCTCCACTTTTTCTCCATTTATTCTCCACTTTTTCTCCACTTTTTCTCCATTTTTTTCTCCACTTTTTCTCCACTTTTTCTCCACTTTTTCTCCACTTTTTCTCCATTTTTTTCTCCACTTTTTCTCCACTTTTTCTCCACTTTTTCTCCACTTTTTCTCCATTTTTTTCTCCACTTTTTCTCCACTTTTTCTCCACTTATTCTCCACTTTTTCTCCATTTATTCTCCACTTTTTCTCCACTTTTTTTCTCCACTTTTTCTCCACTTTTTCTCCACTTTTTCTCCACTTATTCTCCACTTTTTCTCCACTTTTTCTCCACTTTTTCTCCATTTTTTTCTCCACTTATTCTCCACTTATTCTCCACTTATTCTCCACTTTTTCTCCACTTTTTCTCCATTTATTCTCCACTTTTTCTCCACTTTTTCTCCATTTTTTTCTCCACTTTTTCTCTACTTTTTCTCCACTTTTTCTCCACTTTTTCTCCACTTATTCTCCACTTTTTCTCCATTTTTTTCTCCACTTATTCTCCACTTATTCTCCACTTATTCTCCACTTTTTCTCCACTTTTTCTCCACTTTTTCTCCATTTTTTTCTCCACTTTTTCTCCACTTTTTCTCCATTTATTCTCCACTTTTTCTCCACTTTTTCTCCATTTTTTTCTCCACTTTTTCTCCATTTTTTTCTCCACTTTTTCTCCACTTTTTCTCCACTTTTTCTCCACTTTTTCTCCATTTTTTTCTCCACTTTTTCTCCACTTTTTCTCCACTTTTTCTCCACTTTTTCTCCATTTTTTTCTCCACTTTTTCTCCACTTTTTCTCCACTTATTCTCCACTTTTTCTCCATTTATTCTCCACTTTTTCTCCACTTTTTTTCTCCACTTTTTCTCCACTTTTTCTCCACTTTTTCTCCACTTATTCTCCACTTTTTCTCCACTTTTTCTCCACTTTTTCTCCATTTTTTTCTCCACTTTTTCTCTACTTTTTCTCCACTTATTCTCCACTTATTCTCCACTTATTCTCCACTTTTTCTCCACTTTTTCTCCACTTTTTCTCCATTTTTTTCTCCACTTTTTCTCCACTTTTTCTCCATTTATTCTCCACTTTTTCTCCACTTTTTCTCCATTTTTTTCTCCACTTTTTCTCCACTTTTTCTCCACTTTTTCTCCATTTTTTTCTCCACTTTTTCTCCACTTTTTCTCCACTTTTTCTCCACTTTTTCTCCATTTATTCTCCACTTTTTCTCCACTTTTTTTCTCCACTTTTTCTCCACTTTTTCTCCACTTTTTCTCCATTTTTTTCTCCACTTATTCTCCACTTATTCTCCACTTTTTCTCCACTTTTTCTCCATTTTTTCTCCACTTTTTCTCCACTTTTTCTCCACTTATTCTCCACTTATTCTCCACTTTTTCTCCACTTTTTCTCCACTTTTTCTCCATTTATTCTCCACTTTTTCTCCATTTTTTTATCCACTTTTTCTCCACTTATTCTCCACTTTTTCTCCACTTTTTCTCCATTTATTCTCCACTTTTTCTCCACTTTTTCTTCACTTTTTCTCCACTTTTTCTCCACTTATTCTTCACTTTTTCTCCACTTTTTCTCCACTTTTTCTCCATTTTTTTCTCCACTTTTTCTCCACTTTTTCTCCACTTTTTCTCCATTTATTCTCCATTTATTCTCCACTTTTTCTCCACTTTTTCTCCATTTATTCTCCACTTTTTCTCCACTTTTTCTCCACTTTTTCTCCACTTATTCTTCACTTTTTCTCCACTTTTTCTCCACTTTTTCTCCATTTTTTTCTCCACTTATTCTCCACTTATTCTCCACTTTTTCTCCACTTTTTCTCCATTTATTCTCCACTTTTTCTCCACTTTTTCTCCACTTATTCTTAACTTTTTCTCCACTTTTTCTCCACTTTTTCTCCATTTATTCTCCATTTATTCTCCACTTTTTCTCCACTTTTTCTCCATTTATTCTCCACTTTTTCTCCACTTTTTCTCCACTTTTTCTCCACTTATTCTCCACTTTTTCTCCACTTTTTCTCCACTTTTTCTCCATTTTTTTCTCCACTTATTCTCCACTTATTCTCCACTTTTTCTCCACTTTTTCTCCACTTTTTCTCCACTTTTTCTCCATTTATTCTCCACTTTTTCTCCACTTTTTCTCCACTTTTTCTCCACTTATTCTCCACTTTTTCTCCACTTTTTCTCCACTTTTTCTCCATTTATTCTCCATTTATTCTCCACTTTTTCTCCACTTTTTCTCCATTTATTCTCCACTTTTTCTCCACTTTTTCTCCACTTTTTCTCCACTTTTTCTCCACTTATTCTCCACTTTTTCTCCACTGTTTCTCAACTTTTTCTCCATTTTTTTTCTCCACTTTTTCTCCATTTATTCTCCATTTATTCTTCACTTTTTCTCCACTTTTTATCCATTTATTCTCCACTTTTTCTCCACTTTTTCTCCAATTTTTTCTCCACTTTTTCTCCACTTTTTCTCAATTTATTCTCCATTTATTCTCCACTTTTTCTCCACTTTTTATCCATTTATTCTCCACTTTTTCTCCACTTTTTCTCCACTTTTTCTCCATTTTTTTCTCCACTTATTCTCCACTTTTTCTCCACTTTTTCTCCACTTTTTCTCCATTTTTTTCTCCACTTATTCTCCACTTATTCTCCACTTTTTCTCCACTTTTTCTCCACTTTTTCTCCACTTTTTCTCCATTTATTCTCCACTTTTTCTCCACTTTTTCTCCACTTTTTCTCCACTTATTCTCCACTTTTTCTCCACTTTTTCTCCACTTTTTCTCCATTTATTCTCCATTTATTCTCCACTTTTTCTCCACTTTTTCTCCATTTATTCTCCACTTTTTCTCCACTTTTTCTCCACTTTTTCTCCACTTTTTCTCCACTTATTCTCCACTTTTTCTCCACTGTTTCTCAACTTTTTCTCCATTTTTTTTCTCCACTTTTTCTCCATTTATTCTCCATTTATTCTTCACTTTTTCTCCACTTTTTATCCATTTATTCTCCACTTTTTCTCCACTTTTTCTCCAATTTTTTCTCCACTTTTTCTCCACTTTTTCTCAATTTATTCTCCATTTATTCTCCACTTTTTCTCCACTTTTTATCCATTTATTCTCCACTTTTTCTCCACTTTTTCTCCACTTTTTCTCCATTTTTTTCTCCACTTTTTCTCCACTTTTTCTCCACTTTTTCACCACTTTTTCTCCACTTATTCTCCACTTTTTCTCCACTTTTTCTCCACTTATTCTCCACTTTTTCTCCACTTTTTCTCAACTTTTTCTCCATTTTTTTCTCCACTTTTTCTCCATTTATTCTCCACTTATTCTCCACTTATTCTCCACTTTTTCTCCACTTTTTCTCAATTTTTTTCTCCACTTTTTCTCCACTTTTTCTCCATTTATTCTCCATTTATTCTTCACTTTTTCTCCACTTATTCTCCATTTATTCTCCACTTTTTCTCCACTTTTTCTCCATTTTTTTCTCCACTTTTTCTCCACTTTTTCTCCATTTATTCTCCATTTATTCTCCACTTTTTCTCCACTTTTTATCCATTTATTCTCCACTTTTTCTCCACTTTTTCTCCACTTTTTCTCCACTTTTTCTCCACTTTTTCTCCACTTTTTCTCCACTTATTCTCCACTTTTTCTCCACTTTTTCTCCACTTATTCTCCACTTATTCTCCACTTATTCTCCACTTTTTCTCCACTTTTTCTCCACTTTTTCTCCACTTATTCTCCACTTTTTCTCCACTTATTCTCCACTTTTTCTCCGTTGTTTTTCTATGGTCGGTCTACCCATTAGCTCTGCCATGCATACTGTAGCTCTACACCTACTGCACATGTTACTTTATGATTGACATCTCTTTCGTACCAGAGCTGTCTAAGTCTACTCTGACCCCATATTTGTCATTACTATATTGTCCTTGTACTGTATTATGACATTTGTATCATGTGTTTCATTTCTTGCTGTGTTGCAATTTTTTTGCTGCATCCCAATTGTACCTCTACATTGTTCGAGTTTATGTTATTGTTCTCTCACTCTTATGTGATACTGATTATTGTCATTTTTCATGATTACATGCAGATAAGTCCAATCTGACGAAGGCTCAGGCCGAAACGTCATTTGTAACTTGTTTTGGACAAAAACATATATGCTTATGAAAAAAAAAAATTTCTTAATACGGACCAATAAAGAGTGATTTTGCATTACTATCCATTTTGACTTACTGACTTAGTCTGGGAGATTTAGAGTGCCGAGGTTACTCACTAATTTTATCTATTATTACCTCTGAGCACCTATATACCAGTGAGCAGAGCTTCCTCTACAGTAGTTCTACTGATTAGGCATGCCCTTACCTCATGAGCAGGGCATTGCAGCTTTGGTAGCAACCATTACGACATGGACTCTGCTGCTGTGGACCCGGGGAGAGTGAGTGCAAATTCATTGCACCCACACTCCTCACATGAAGGGTCCGCACTCCTAGAAAATGGGGGATACGTTCCCTGAGTGTCTCCCCCCCATATTCTAGACGGTCCAGAGTCGTCGTGGGACCCCTTTATTTTTTTTCTTACAATAAATTGGTGAAAGAGGAAATGTTTTGGGGACTGTTTTTTCAAATAAATTTCTTTTGTCGATTTTTTGTTTTTGTTAGTACATACAGTTTATGATGTTGGGTATCTAATAGACGCCATGACATCACAAACTGCTGGGCTTGATCTCAGGTGACTTTACAGCTAGTATCAACCCGATTTATTACCCCGTTTGCCGCTGCACCAGGGCACGGGATGAGCTGGGGTGAAGCGCCAGGATTGGCGCATCTAGTGGATGCGCCACGTCTGGGGTCCCTGCGGCCTGCTATTTTTAGGCTGTGAAGGCCCAATAACTATGGACCTTCCCACCCTGAGAATACCAGACCACAGCTGTCCGCTTTACCTTGGCTGGTGATCCAATTTGGGGGGGATCCTACTTTTATTGTGTAATTATTAATATTTATAAAATAATTATAAAAAAGAGCCTGAGGGGACCTCCACATTGGATCCCCAACCACGGTAAAGCTGCCAGCTGTGGTTTTCAGGCTACAGCTGTCTGCTTTACCCTAGCTGGCTATCAAAAATGGGGGGACCCAACGTCATTTTTTTTTTTTAACTATTTTTTAAATAGAAAAAATTAATGGGCTTCCCTGTATTTTGATTGCCAACCAAGGTAACGGCAGGCAGATGGGGGTGGCAACCCATAGCTGTCTGCTTTATCTGCGCTGAGAATCAAAAATACCGTGGAGCGCTACGTCATTTTTTTAAAGATTTATTTTTACAGCACTGTGATGTCCAGCAATCAAAATACAGGGAAGCCCATTTTATATTTAGTTATTTAAATAAATAATTAAAAAAAATATATATGGGCTCCCGCTGCATTTTTTGTATTGCTAGCTAAGGGTAATCCAAGCAGCTACTGGCTGCTAACCCCCACTGCTTGGTGTTACCTTCACTGGCAATGGAAAATCCAGGGAAGCATTTTTAATTTTTTTTGCCAAAAAACTACAAAAAAAGGACGTGAGCTTCGCCATATTTTTGTATGCTAGCCAGGTATAGCAGGCAGGTGCTGGAAGAGTTGGATACAGCGCCAGAAGATGGCGCTTCTATGAAAATGCCATTTTCTGAGTCGGCTGCAGACTGCAATTCGCAGCAGTGGGGCCCAGAAAGCTCAGGCCAACCTGTGGTGCGGATTCCAATCCCCAGCTGCCTAGTTGTACCTGGCTGGACACAAAAATGGGGCAAAGCCTACGTCATTTGTTTTCTAATTATTTCATGAAATTCATGAAATAATAAAAAAAGGGCTTCCCTTTATTTTTGGTTCCCAGCCGGGTACAAATAGGCAACTGGGGGTTGGGGGCAGCCGTACCTGCCTGCTGTACCTGGCTAGCATACAAAAATATGGCGAAGCCCACATAATTTTTTCAGGGGGCAAAAAACTTCTGCCTACAGTCCTGGATGGAGTATGCTGAGCCTTGTAGTTCTGCAGCTGCTGTCTGTCTGTATGGAGAAGAGCAGACAGCAGCTGCAGAACTACAAGGCTCAGCATACTCCATCCAGGACTGTATGCAGAATTTTTTTGCCCACCAAAAAAATGACGTGGGCTTCGCCATATTTTTGTATGCTAGCCAGGTACAGCAGGCAGCCACGGGCTGCCTCCAACCCCCAGTTGCGTATTTGTACCCGGCTGGGAACCAGAAATATAGGGAAGCCCGTTTTTTTTAATTATTTCACTTATTTCATGAAATAATTAAAAAACAAATGACGTGGGCTTCGCCCCATTTTTGTGTCCAGCCGGGTACAACTAGGCAGCTGGGGATTGGAATCCGCAGCACAGGTTAGCCCGAGGTTTGTGGGCGTCTCTGCTGCGGATTTCAGTCCGCAGCCGTCCCAGAAAATGGCGCTCTCATAGAAGCGCCATCATCTGGCGCTGTATCCAACTCTTCCAACAGCCCTGGAGACGGGTGGCTTGTTGGGTAATCATGAGTTAATACTGGCTTTGTTTTACCAGCCAGTATTAAGCCAGAGATTCTTAATGTCAGGCACGTTTGACCCGGCCATTAAGAATCTCCAATAAAGGGTTAAAAAAAGACACCACACAGAGAAAAAAATACTTTAATAGAAATAAATACACAGACACATTAGAGACTCCATCTTTATTACCCCCTGTCAGCCCTCCACGATCCTGCTCTTCTGTCTTCTTTCTTTCTAGTGTAGTAGTAGTGCCGATTGTAGTGAGGATGAGATTCACCAGCTCATCACTTGGGGCTGGGGAACCTCCATCCTCACTACAATGCTCACTACAATCGGGAAGCAGCGTGCAGCCTTCACTCCGTGAGTGATCACTGCTGGCTGCTAGCGGTAACGCTGACAGACGCGTTACCATAGCAACGGTGCTCTCGGAGCCGCGGTTAGCGGTGACGTCACCGCTAACTGCGTTGCTATGGCAACGGTGATCAACGTTAATGACCGGCTGTGTCAGCCGGTCCCTAACGGAACGGGGAGTCGACCGTGTGCTAGAGCATGTCGCCGGTACACGGCGATACACATATGTGCACCGTGTACTGGAGAGATGCACTCGCAGGTCCTACATGACGTGTCATAGTCATGAGACCAGTCTGTAGCCAATGAGATAATAGCCACATGACTGGTCACATGGCTATTTTGACGTCACGATAGGTCCTGCATCTCTGCTGGCAGTGCAGGTCACCGGGAGGATTCAGCGATCATCGGATGGAATAGCGGTAGGAGACAGAGTGCAGAAGGGATCGCGAGGACTGGTAAGTGTTATGGCAATGTTTATTAACTGTTTGTGTACATTTATAATGCATTTTTATGTGTTTGCGATTGCCTCCCATTATAGCCTATACGTTCGAGTTCGGTTCGTCGAACGTTCGACGAACCGAACTCGAACGGGACCCCCGTTCGGTGAAACGGCCTCGAGCCGAACCGGGACCAGTTCGCTCATCTCTAGTTATAACAACTTTTGGCCATTTTGAAGCGAAATTGTTCCATTCGGGGGGTATTGCAACTTTTCGGCATTTTGAGGCGAAATTGTTCCTTTGGGGGGGTATTGCAATTTTTTTTTCATTTTGAGGCGAAATTGTTCCTTTGGGGGGTATTGCAACTTTTGGCCATTTTGAAGCGAAATTGTTCCTTTGAGGGGGTATTGCAACTTTT